>NC_133245.1:11258571-11867857 GCF_048772165.1 Typha angustifolia | reverse complement strand
CTCAAATTAGGATTCATTATATATTATGTACATGCATGTTTTGGCCTCCAGCATGATTATATGACTTTATATAGAGATGATTTCAGTCGAGCATATATTTTATCATGCATTTGATTAGACTAATCTGGGATATGAGTACATTGGTGATATATAGAGATGATTGGAGATGATTATGCTATTATGGTTTTATGTCGGGATGATCTCTATCATGAGTATGCATGTGATAGATTAGCATGAGTATGCATGTGTTAGATACATGGTTGGAGTTTGCATTACATCATTTTTCTCTCGGCTTCTTTACCACCTAAATTCCTGAGTTGTATGATCTGTTATCGTACTGGATATATGCATATGATTTATCATGTATAGGAAATCATAAAAGTACATGTGTATGTGATGTGATGTGATGGCTGGAACGGTATCTGGTCCGGACTGGTATTGGACATACTCTTAGCGTATGGCAGAGTATGGTGATGGCTGATAGTTGTACTCTTAGTGTATGACAGGGTACAACTATCATTGATATACCCTTAGCGTATGACAGGGTATGATTACTTTCTTCAGAGATACCCTTAGCGTATGGCAGGGTATGATTTATCTACAGAGATACTCTTAGCGTATTACAGGGTATGCTCTGAGCTTGTGACATGATGTGTATCGAGTTTGGGGTCGGGTACCGTAGTCCAGCATGGTGGATGATATTCAGAGTTGAGACGGATGATTATGATAGTGAGAGATATGTGAATTATATCTGGCTCTGACATATATGATTATCTAGTAGTTGGCATGCATCATGCATCATCATTGTTATGACTAGTATCATTGGATCATAATTGTTATACATGATATGGTGTTATAGTCGGTGATGTTATATGGTAATTTCATCATGTTATATAATTTCAGTTGAGGATATAATATGGTCATTCATGAGAACTGATTTCATTCATATATATGTCATTGAGGATACATATATATATATATGTTCATACATGACATCATACTGCTTTCTGATTCATATTATCCAGTACATGATTTACTCTCTGTTTGGCTTCACTGATTCGGGGTAAGGTCTATTCACTGAGCCTTTTGCTCATGACTCTCTTTATTTCTTTTCTAACCCCTCAGATATGTGGTACGTGATAGCGACTTGAGAAGATATTTTAGAGTGATGATGAGGTGAGCTATAGATGCGAGATGGCATAGATGATAGTTTATATAGAAATTGAGTTGTACCAGTATTTGATATTTGTACTCTTTTGTATTAGACGATGATTTGTATAATACAGGTCGAATCATAGTGTACTCTTGTATCAGTTGTTTAGTTGTATCTTGATGGTTTGTTGTGGCCTGTGTGGGTCCTGCCAGATTATGTAGCGGTCTAGTGTGTATTATTGTGTATTTTGATATTCATATGTTAACAGGTTTATTTGGTTAAGAGTATGATTTATTTGGTGATGGATTATGTGATCATGGATATGTTAGCAGGTGTTATTTGATGATGTCATGATTGTATGTGCACAGGAGTGTATCTGTGCGTGACGGGCCCCGCCCAACCTGTCGCGTGCGCCGCGCGTGCCGTGTGGGCGCGTGTGCGTGCACGTGCCCGTGCCGGGCGGGGGCGTTGCACGTCTCCTCCCTCACGGCTTGGATCGTTCACACTGTGGGGGCTAACTTCGGCCATGGCAGGCCCTGCTAGTGGCACAGGTTGGTCGTGCTGGGCTAGGATAGCGACCGTCAAGGCTTGGATCGCCTTCTCGATCCTTTCGAAGCCATTCTTCGACGATTCTCTCAACGAGTCCATAGATTCTATCAATGTCTTTGTCCACGCTAGTGGCTCATCACCGACGGCTACCGGTGGTGCAGGGGGCACCGGAGAAACTCCCATAGGAACGGAGATGAGTTCCTGGTCCTCCCTGGTCGTTCCTTCCTCATTCCTCTTGGATCGCGTGATAACCATTGTTTGAGGAACGTCGGCTCTAATACTAATTATTACGGACTAGATCTGGATTGATTCAGATATAAGAAAATTATGAAAATTTAAGCGGTGGTAGCCTCACGAGATAGGGTTTCTAATGGCTTTGGTTTCAAGTTAATTAGATGTTTGGATGAATAGTTATAAATAAAATAGTGAAGAAAGGTCAGAATAGGATAAAACGGTAAATATCCAACGTTGCGGCAGTCGTCTGAGGGTGGAGGACGGCCAAGGGCGATGGTGGATGACCGTATAGTAGAGTGGCTGCTGGAGGTGATGGTGGCTATAGATTGGAGGTAGAATTTGGGTTTCTAACTTAGATATACTTTTAGGAAAATAAAAACGATCTAACGGCTATGATAAAAATAGTAAATGCAAGAATAAGAAAATAATTAAACTCAATTAATTGAACTTTTCATCCAAACATAGATGTTGGGTACAATGAGTTCTAGTCGGATTCAACCCTAAATGTTTATATGACTCGAACTAGGACTTGACTTAAAGGTTTACATGACTTAATTGAACTTGCCTTAGTTATTTACATGATTTAATTAAATTACCTTAGTGGCTTAAATGACTTAACTAGATTTGTCTTAGGAGCTTACATAAGCATGAATCAATTAAAATATAAATAGGCTTGATCCATCGAGCCCAATGTCCTCATGATTCGATCCGATTAGACCCGGATCGTATCATCCAAACTGCTAGTTAGCTTTCTTTTGGTTGCTTTGATGGATGGAAGCATCTTGGATGTGCAAATTAAATATGAATGAATGCCAAGGTACTTATCTTTCTATAGTAAGGTTGGCCATGAGATAGGTGAATGCATAGAGAGGGGTGCTCTTGAAGTAAAAGATGAATAGGGATTACTTCTTAGAACAAATCTATTAACTAGGAATGCAAACCTCGGAAGTATATGTTGAATTTCCTATAGTATATGATGAGAATCTTATTAAATATTACGGAAGACTAAATACAATTGGAGATGTCACTCACAATATTGCATGGTCATTATATTTGGTATTATGTTTATTACATTTTTTTCTTGTTTATTGAATTATATGTTGGACTTGGATTATGTTTTGATATGGGTCCCACCTCAAGTGAGATTCGAGAAACCCAAATACATAATATTTGGTTAGTGATTCTCAACTAGTATACGAGATTACGAGATATCCACTAACTAATCCACTTATCTTTTTAGAGGCTTACTATGCCACATTTATTACATGTGATTGATTTGAGTCGGTTATAATTTTCTAATCTATTGAGGATATTCTTACTTAAAAATTCTTACGAATAAAGAGTTGTGATGATAAAGGCGACCCCTCTCTTGCCTATAGTTAGAAAGCCCATATTTCATCAATGCGATCTCATCCGGTGTGATAAGTGAGAGGAAGGAAGCTCAATAATTCATAGTGCGTGGAGACGATCACTTTTGCTTAAAGAGTTAATATAAAGTTAGTGTGGATCGACATCCTATCTACTATATCGACAAGTAAATTTTCGATCCTGATTAAAGTATTTTTATCTAACATTATATACTAAGAGTTTTGTACTTTAATAACTAATTATATATATATATATATATATATATATATATTGTGCATGCATAGGTCCAAATGCGTTAGCTAAGACTAATATCTAATACTATATCTATCGATTTAAATGGTATCTTTGTCCTGGAAAACTGAACAACTTTCTTTTCATTTCATATCTGTATACTTTATTTGTTGAAAGATGGCTGCTAATCATGAGATTGGATTGCTTTTTCTTAGGACGTGTGTGGTTTTGACACGGATATAATACATACTATGAACAATGTATTATTTTTTAAGAATTGAAAGTTATTTGTGTTGTTTAATTGCTTGTGTCCTTTTTGGTAACATTGATGGTTGTTTTCTAGTTCTAAATTTTTTTATGCAAGTAGAAGCTACGATTTTAAAAAGATAATAATAATAAAAATTGAAATATTTCTATCTCCTAGTGTGGCAATTTTCAAATAATAAATGACCAGCAACACATACCTATAACAAGTTAAATACTATTATAAAGACCTATACTGGCAGTTATTGTATGCCACCGAAGTTCAACAACAACAGTTATTGTACATCACGACACTGGTAGTTGCTAGTTGCTAGTTGCCGATAAACTATAATGACACTCATCAAATTCGCTGCCATAGGTCAATATTGATAGCATTTTAGGAGGCAACTTTCAAGTCCGCAGCGGCTGCTGCGATACATAGAACCCATACATCCAGAAAATCTTGGAAGTTCTACATCAATTTATCTACATTAATGTCTTGAAAAGTACTAACACATGGGCATTAACTTCTGTGAATTTTAGAGAAGTTGATAGACTATTACACGCGGAGTAGCGGAGTAGCTTATCATGGAGTCTAATGAACAAAAAGAAGTACACTTCAACTACTAGCCACGGGTGTGGAGCCGAGGGATGGATCGATTGTAAAAATATCTTATACCTATAATTATAGTGTTAAAAATTGGCTTAAATTCAGTTTTCAGCAAAAATTTAGCATGTATCAGTATTTCTGTGCCGCGCATTCAAACGCACCCTGAGGGCGTTCGAACGCGGACTCAGACAGAAAGCAGTTTGTGAAGCAGGCGTTCGAACGGCCCCAGCCACGTTTGAACGCGAGCCAACCCAAGTGCAGACTTTCTACAGGCGTTCGAACGGCCCCAGCCGCGTTCGAACGCGGACCAACCCGAGAGCAGACTTTCTGCAGGCGTTCGAACGGCCCCAGTCGCGTTCGAACGCGGACCAACCCGAGAGCAGCTGTTTTTGTAGGCGTTCGAACGGCCCCCCTCCCGCGTTCGAACGCCCCTTGAGTTTTGCTGTATTAAAATTAGGTGCGTTCGAACGCGCCTCGAGGGCGTTCAAACGCGACTCTGAAAATCCTCATTTTTGAACCTGACTATAAATACTAAAGTGGGTTTTTTAGGGTTGGTAGTTGGAAGAACATTAATGAGGGTTGAGCCACCATTGTATTGAGAGTGATTAGAGTTGCTAAACTCTTTGTAAGTGAGGGATTTGCATAGTAAAGAAGATTGCTTCGTCCGTGGACGTAGGCACATCGCCGAACCACGTAAATCTTGTCTCTCTCTCTCTCTATTGTCTCCATTGTTGTCTTTGTTGGTACTTGCATATATTAGGGTGTTAATCCGTGATTAGAACTTGCTTAGGACTTTTCTAACACCATTAACATCCTTATTGGAGTATTTTCAAGCTTTGTATTGTGTTCTCTTTCACTATTCCCATTTGAGCTAATTGGGGGTGAAGGTCTTGCTTCCGCTTCCTTCACCCATTTGGGACTTTTGCACAACATATAGTGCAGTAGTTTTTGATTTGTGGAGATGATTCTGCAATTTTTATCCTTACTTGATAAGGGTTTTGTATGTAAAGTTTTTTGTGTTTTATTTTTATTCTACCTTTATTATTCTGTGATAACATATGGAAGGTCTTTCTCCGTGGTGTTGTAAGTTTTTATAGCGCAAATGAGAGGAAGAAGTGAGCAGAAGAGTACCAATTTTTGGACTTTGATCTCAAGATAATGAGTCACCGTTGAAGATGATAGAAACAGGGAAATCATATTTCTGAAAAGCAGTTGTGCCACCTAGCTAGGACATTAGGCTTTATTTGTTTATGTCTATGTTCATGCTATACGTTGTGTATACTTACAACACTCGCTAGTATTTTCCAATGTTGTATATTTTTTTGTTGTTGATTATGATGTAACGAAGCTTTAAGTCATATTATGAATGTAAGCACTACACACACAAGCACATGACTTTTGTTTTTTTTATATTGCCAAAATTACATGTCTGCACAAATTCCATTGTCGCACGTATTCGGTGTGAGAAAAGAATCTGTCCATAAATAATTGCTCGACTAGTTCATAAATCATAACAGCAACACAGAGAAGAGAGATAGCAATCTAAAGCAATGGCCTTCTCCTCATCTCTCCCACCACTTAGACTCCTAGAGACTTCCCAAATCTCCCCATCACAAGGATCAATACCTCAAACCTCTCTCCCTCTCACTTTCTTTGATGTGCTTTGGTTGGCAGCCGGCCCAGTCGAGCGCCTCTTCTTCTACCCTTTCCCTCATCCCACTTCCCATTTCATCCACTCCTTCCTACCTACCCTCAAATCCTCTCTCTCCAACACACTCCAAACCTTCTTCCCCCTCGCCGGAACTCTCCGTCCAATCCCCGGGAACGACTTCAAGTTCGAGCTTTGCTACTCCGACGGCGACTCGATCTCGCTCACCGTGGCGGAGTGCGTAGACGGTGGCTTCGACATCCTTTCCGGGAGCGATGCACGCGAGATCTCTAATCTCAGACCGTTTCTTCCGCAGCTACAGAAGCTTGACGATTCTTCTTCGTTGCTGGCCATTCAGGTGACCGTTTTCCCCGGCGACGGCGTCGTCATCGGGACCGCGGTTCACCACGCGGCGTGCGACGGCTCGAGCTCCATCCGGTTCATGCACTCCTGGGCTTCGGCTTGCCGAACGGGATGTTCCGCTGCCGAGGCGAATATGCCAATCTTCGATAGATCCTTGATCCCCGATCCTCGTGGATTGTACACAATCATGGCCGATTTCATTTTGAGCATTGGGCACGATAAACTCCCCGGTTTATCCGAGCCAGATTCTGTTCCGGCCGATCTATTTCTCGCCTCCTTCACTCTCACTCAATCGCACATCAAAAAACTCAAAGAAGCAGTTCTTTCCAAAGCCGACGGGAATAATAATAAGAGCTTCCATTTATCGACCTTTGTAGTAACATTAGCATATATCTGGGTCGGCTTTGTTCGAGTCCGAGAGCATTTTTCTCCGGGGCTCAGGAAGAAAGCCCACCTCGGCTTCGCGGTGGACTTCAGGGCAAGGATGGAGCCGTCAATCCCGGCGGCGTACTTCGGGAACTGCGTCAGTCCTTGTTTACTGGAGGCCATCGACGTCGGCGATCTCGTGGGCCGAGACGGTCTCAGAGTGGCCTCGGAGGCCATCGGTAGAGCCATCGAAGGGTTGAGCGTTGGCTTGAAAAGGGCACATGAATGGCCAACAATATTCAAACAAATTATGAAGGAGCCACCCATGACTGTTGCTGGGTCACCCAAGTTTAGAGTCTACGACGTCGATTTCGGATGGGGGAGACCGGAGAAGGTCGAGATCCTTTCCATTGAGAAGTCCGGCGCCATATCATTGGCGGAGAGCAGGGAAGATCCGGGAGGAATCGAGATTGGATTCGTTCTTCCAAAGCATGAGGTGGAATATGTTGAGAATTACTTGGCAAATGGTGTTAAAACTCTCTCGGATGATCGGTAATTAATATTTTCAGCTCTCCGTAGCTTTCCTTAATCTTTATTTCTAAATAAAAGAATAGTTCAAATGTTTTGTTCTCTTCTACCTACCTTTAATGTCTTCCAGTCTGTGCTTTGAATGATGTGACGTCTCGATCTGGTAGCCGAACTGATTTGAAAGGTAACATCATTAAAAGAAAAAAAAAATCCTTTGTTCGTAATAATATTTGTCGTCTAACCAATCAAGTGGTGAACCATGACTGGTCGGCAGTGAATCTTAGCATCAAATTTTTGATTGGCCTATAATCTATATGCATGGCCGTACAAGTTGGGATAAATTAGATCATAAAAGTCATGACAATCTTATTTTATCGACTCTTTACACCTTGTTTGAAAACTCTATTATGTTCTTTCTTGGGATTCTGTGGTTTATTCTTTTAAAACCACAGTTTGGAACCATTTCAGATCTCGTTTGGTTGCCGTTCTGGGCTACATGTATAGTTCAGTTATTTTCATTTTTTTTATTCTAAAATTTGTACTTCTTAATCTAACTCGTTTCTCTCTTATTTTTTCTAAGGTTTTGTTTTAATTAGATCGATCAAATGAAAATTTGTGATAATGAAACAAACACTTCGAAAAGAAATCATGGAATCTCCCATCAAATTCTACATTAAAAACTAAATTATTTGACTTTCACCCGAATATATGAGATAAAATTTGAAGAGAGTTTAGAAATGTTTAGTACTATATTTCGATGATTTACTCCTAGTTTGTTTAAACAGTATAAAAATTAGTTAGAATACACGATTCCCTATTTTTGTATTGTTATCTCTTTAAACATGAAAAAACAACATCAACATATTGTAATATTTAGTAATAGACAAACAGATCATGAGAAATATGAATACTAAAATTCATCTGGATGCACCAATTGATTATGTCCAATTTCTAAAATAACAATGATTAACTTTTTAAAGTCATGATGAAACAGAAGGGTCGAATAATTAGGAAATAATTTGGAATTGATAAAAGTTTTACCCAATCATAAGAAAGGAACCAAACAAGTAGTGCTAGGAAGTGCTCCAGAGAATTTGAAATTAATAGAACATGAAATTCAAAAAAGGTGTTACCAATGCCCAATGGTGGTTTAGTTAAGAGGACAAATATTTTTATTGAAATGCTTGGTGGTGCATAATTTTTAATATTAGTAGATAATATAAGAAATATTTTTATGAAAGAACAAATTGCAATTGCGTTGTGTTATATTGATAATAAGAGACATGTGATTGAATGTTTTTTTTTTCTTTTTTTGAATATTTGAGTACTTATGATTTGCTAGCTCAAACTCTTAAATAAGAAGTAGAATCAATATTGGTAAAAATATGAATTGGGAATTGTAAAGGTCCGCGGATATTGATACGATGGAGCCAGTAAAATGCCAGGTGAGTTGAATAGGCTTAACACCTCTATTTTGTGAGAAAAAAAAAATTATTATAACACCCACCACCAAACACATGATACTCACATGAGTAAAATCTACGTGATTACCACATAACCTACAGGTTAATATTTTAACATAATATACAAGCAAAAAGCCCATATTTTCACAAATAATACAGACAAAGAAGTCCATAACATTAAGGCTACGACAAGCCCAAAAGAGATATCCATAATAAAAATAAAACAAAGTCTACATAGGAGCTATAAATCATTTAGCTTAATTTACATGAATAATATAAGAATCAGAATTAAAAAACTTAGGCTAGTCTTTGCTAAATATTCCACGGGCTCAAGGGTCATCTACTAATCTGAAAATAATTTTACCAACCGGTGGTGAGCATAAAACTTAGCAAGTATCCAAGCTATAATCTAAAAGTAGTGTAATGAAAGATGCAATAATAAGTAAATATTATTATCCGCGTCATGATCAAATAGAAAGCACCAGTACCACATATCCGTCATGCTCATCCAATACGCACATGCATTAGCAATTGATAACCTACCACATATTATCCGGACTATAAATCCTCAAACTCAAGCTCACATCGAGCTCCGCTTAGAGGCCATGTCAATACTACACCACATAACATGCATCTTCTCACACTACCAACTTTGTAACTTAGGCTCTTGTAGAGCTACGCTCGTAGGCCACATCATTATCTCACACTCGACCACACGCATACCCCAAAGGGAAGGTAGATAGGGGTGAAAATGGATCGGATACGGATCGGATAGTGCTCAACCCATATCCGGATCCATATTTTTTGTTCAGATATGGATTCAGATACGGATATTGGACGGATGGTAAAATTTAAAACCATATCCTAACTAAACGGATACGGATAATTTTTGGATAAAGGATCGGATCTTAAACGGATATTAATTAAATTTAAAATAATTATAATATTTTATTTAAATATAATTAACACAAAATTATTAAGAGTTTTACAACAAATAATTTTTTGTATGTCAAATATATAAAATTAGAGAAATTAATCTCTATAAATAATATATAACGTATTATTAGTAATAATATTAATACTTACTATTTAAATAAGCAAACTAAAAACTGTAAATCATTTAAAAAAATATGTGGGTAAACGGATATCCGATATCCTTATCCGAATCCGATCCGAGTCGGGTCGGATAGCGGGTTGGGTCGTAGTTATTCCGACCCGTTTTCACCCCTAAGAGTAGATCCTAGCGGTAGAATTGCCAGCCTATCACTCGGCGAACAGCATGACCAATTGTTTGTTATCGCAGACTAAGGACCTCAGTTGTAAGCTCATCACATAGGTCAGTATCGCACATCGATACGACCATTCGAGCCCTCGGCTCCACATTATTGCACCACCGTGTGAAAATCATGAGTTGTCGCTCATAGATGCCCTCACCCTACGTCATCGGGTATCGCTAGGTCTACGTCATCCTACCATTTTCTCTCTATCTTAAATACTCTAAAGGGTATGACTCTTGTCGATCTATAGTAAATCGATCATCACCGGGCAAAACGGCTACTTGATTGTCTATAATCAATAGACTGAGACCTTAGGCGTGAGCCTCAATATATATAAGTATAATAGTATCTCCGCCCCTAACCTTGGCTGGGGAGGTGTTAGGTACTATCAAAATATAGCAATCACCGCCTTTATGGTTGTGCACGTATGCAAGTGACATGATATTATACAACACAACAAACATAATATAACACCCATCATTAATATGTTTTGCGTGCTAAACACATGATCATGCTCAATAAATATACGTAGACATTATGATATATAAAATTTTACCGAACTGCAAAATATAATTACCATGCATGACATGCAATAATAACGGTAAAGAAAATATATGCACATACATGATATGACTGTGATAATTTTATAAGGTACGATATTTCATTATCTATACTACTTCTAGACTATAAAAGTTTCACTTGCTTGAATCACTTTTTTGATACTAGCTGCAACTACGCTATGAGATCATCCTCATAGGGTAGAGAGTCCACCTCGATAAAAAAAGTAAAGAAAAAGCATGACCATAAAATTCCTATCACTAACTAGTTAAATAATTTTACTGATGTTCACTATAAACTTGGGTAGGTCCATCTCGTAATTCCTATCTTTATTAATCAGGTAGAGCTGGCACAGCTGTACCAAGGCCTAACGCGTTATTAAATATTATAAAGATATTCTCCTCAAATTATTGCCTAAATCACTATTATGAAATTTACGGAAGATCGGATAGATAATATTTAATTAATAAGCTTTGTCAAATAATGCAACCTATTTAATATTATTTTTCTAAATTTATCTGTATTAATTCTCTGATAGGAGCAATTAATACAAATACACCCAGACCACCACTCTTTTGATAAAATTGAATTAGCTCAAAATTATAATCAGCAAATGTTAATATCCAATTGGAGCTAGTTTCTGTTATGTGTTATTTGTAATGGCACTCTCAGGCCTCGGCCTAACTAATTAAAATTAATTAATGTAGCGAACACTACAATTAGCTAAAAATAATGATTAATTAAGGCTCACAGTGTCGGCACTAAAAATAAATAGAAAAATGACTTAAATAATCTAAAGAGATAAGTAAAGGTTAATTACTCTTTTTAGATAGTGCAAAGCCAAATAAACTCACAAAAAATTAGCCTAAAATCCATCTTAACCAAAAAACACATGGGTTGGGATAGCTAGCCCAACCCACCTCCAATTTGGGTTGGGTTGCCTACAGTCCCACGCACCCCAAACTTGGGCTGGGCTGCATGTAGCCCAACCACACCCTAGAACACGGGCCGGGCTGCACCCAGCCCAGCCCGACATGTGGGCCCCGGGCTGGGATGCACCCAGCCTAGCTCGTTACACTGGCCCGGGCTGGGCCGCATTTGGTCTGACTCAAAAGGCGAGCCCGGGCTAGGTTGCATCCAGCATGACTCGAAATGTAGGCTCAGGCAGGGTCGCACCCAACCCAGCATGCGAGCCTCGGGCCCGAGCCTAAGACACCCCCTCCCTCCTTCACCTCGATCGAAAGGAGGGAGAAAGGGTACTATTGGAGGCCACCAACACCGATAGCCAGGGCTAACATATCAGTCGATGCCCCGACGGTGAAGGAAGGCCCCTAAGGTGCCTACTTGGCAGGTGGGGAAGACTGGGAGCACCCATTGACGGGCAAGAACCCAATCGGTGAGTGGGGAGAAGGGCTGTCGGCTAACCTAGCCGAACCCACTAACATGCTCCTCTTAGCAAGTAGAAGTCAGCCAAGGGGAAGTCGATCTGCCAAAGGCGGCCAACGGTGAGAACCCATCTCACCTTGGCTACCAACCAAGGTGAGGGGTTGCCTGACAACTCCAGCCATGAGGGCACCAAAAGAGGCCACTTGGGGCATCCTAGCAAAAGACCGATGCAGCAGGGCATGAGGCCATTGGTGAGTCAGATCACGGAGAGATTGAGAGGAGGTGAAAAATAAAAAAGAATTCTAATTAACCAACAAATTGCAAATCAAACTTACTTGAAGGGTGAGGGAGCTCCGGCACATCAATCTAGGGGATCGGTGATTTTGGCAGTGCTCTGGCGCAACAGGAAGAAGATAGGTGAAAAGACTGCTGGCGGGGAGAAGAAAGAAGAAAAAAAAGAAAGAAGGAAAGAAAGAGAAGAAAGAAAAGAGAGAGGGAGGGAAAAGGAAAGGGGCGCATGTGCTCTGCACGTGCACGCCCTTAAGCTCAGTGCACGCACGATTTTTTTTTGTGTTGGATGTGACATATATTATGTTCATTGTTTTGCACATCAACTGCAATTGACTCGATTTGATGTTCTAAATAACATCTTGATATTCTCAATGAAAAACGAACATTTGAAGTTGTAGAAGCATCAACGCAAGTGAGCTTTCGAGTGGTAAGACATTAAATTAGGAAGTTAGTCTAAATTAGTGAGATTATACTCATTAGGGACTATATTTTGGTACTTTGATTAAATTAATTATTGTACTTTCATCTGTGATTAATTATGTTCTCAAAACAAGAATGTAAGATGGTTCAAATTCGGAACAAGGAGCTGAAGCATATATTTTATTAGAGTCAATATAAAATTTTGGTTTTACATTTTGTCTTCATCTAATGAAATTATTTTTGGGAATTAATAATGACTTATTTCAAGGATTACAAGAAAAAGAATAAGATATAATAAATGCTATGAAGCTAGTAACTATATCAATCCGACGGTTGCAGGAAATGAGAAATAGTGATTAGGATAATCTTATAAAAGATGTGCTTCATTTTGTGCGAAATATGATATTTTGATACCTAATATGGATGACAGTATATATATAATATAAGATTATATATAGAGCCAGAAGGAGCTTATGGGGATTTGTAAGTGAGGATTTCCTAAAAGATTCAAGCTTATGTTGTTTCATTTGTTTAAATAAATTCTCATATTCATTTACATATCTTTCTATAAATTGGACGTGTTCGTGTTAACACACCTGCTTAGATACTAAGTGACTGAGTAGGTTCTCTGGTCAATTAAGAGGAGATTATGTATTGCTCCTGAACTCAATTGCAGGCACAGTGGAATATGGAGTAGAAAAGGTAAGTAGGAGTTGGTTGTCTTAAGCCAAATAAACAAATAAGTAAATATCACTAGATAGGATTTCTTTTCTTCTTCTTTTATTCACTTTATGGAGCTATGGACATGATGCAATGTATTAAAACTCGGGAAAGATATATAGGATATATTTTCTTCTTCTATTTCTCAACTTTGTGAAGCCACAATGAGTAAACCTTTTTTTAACATCTATATCAAGGTGGCTTTCACTCTTATCCTTCAAGGTAGCACTTTTCTATACTTTTTTCTAACGATTTTCTCTATTATGCAATTGCATCAATGCATTGATCAATCTAGTATGATCAAGTAAATGAAACCAATTAGACATTAAGAATAACTTAAGTGAATTTAGACTTATCATACATGCACTCTAGTTATGTGCTTTCTATCCGGCATGCAATGTCAACATGCCCATAAGAATAATATATAACTTATATAAGGAAAATACAATGATTAAATAGATAGGTAATCAATGTATAAGTTTTCCATCAAAGTTTTTTTGGTATTATTTTAATATTTTCTAAAAATAAGAAATCAATAGGAAATATAACCTAAAGAGCAGGAAAAAAAAAGTCTGTCCAATAGAATAACATCAAATCAAAACCACAAATATTCCATCAAGTGCCAAAATATGAAATTAATAAAAAAACATAGCCGAAATAATTTCTAAAAAGCTCCCCCATAGCCGAAATAATCTAAGAGTGCACCACCTCCAAGTGCTGCAATGAGATCACTCTTACGATGCCCTCCTAATTTTAAGCATGAGAAGTAGCAAGAATACCATCATGAAAATCATGCATATCATGGAAATTAAAAGATGTGTCACATGTGATAAGTGGAAGAAAACATTTAGATTTAATGTGACTTTTAATGTTCGCATCTATAATAAGTAGAAACAAAATAATTTCTACAATTTCTTTTTGTACTCCTAGTATGCATATCATTATTGACATGTATAAGTCTCACTAATATAGGAGTGGAGTAAATATCACCTTGCTTTCTCGACTTAGATGGTATATTTGAGGTGGTGTTTTCCGCGTAGCCTAGCTCTCTTCATTTCTTTTTATTTTTTCTTTGCACTCTAAGAAGTTGGTACAATTTATGCCATCATCTTAAAATTTTTGAAAAAGTGAATTAGTCTTTAAAATTTTAGATTCTAACAGCAATCTCTCTTTTAAACTAGTTTGTTTATGAAAATTCACTTCTAAAAATTGAATTTAGTTAAAAAAAAGGAACTTTAAGAGTTGAGATATTGAGATTGAGAAATATAATTTTTCAAATTTTCATCTAAAGTCTTCTTCTCCTCTTGTATCATCTCAAGCTCCTCTTAATATCCCTGATTTAATTCTTGAGATATATAATACGATCCGACCACGTGGGTCGAGTCAGTCGAATTAGTCGAGTTGAGTCTAGTTAGTCTAATTTGCTTATTATCTTTAGTTTTAAATTAAAGTAGATAATCTACATATTGATCTGATCAAGTAGGATTTTACTCCTATAAATAAGGGTGGTCGGGGGTTTATTATTATCGTGGAATGATTATCGAGTTTAGCCAATTTTATTATTTACCTTTATCTTAATTTTATCGTAACCATTAGATCGTCTTTATTTTTGTAGGAGTAGATTATAACTTTTGATCTATTCATAGTACCCAAACTCTAGCCACCATTCTCCACCATAAGCCACCCTACTTTACGACCATTCACGACCACTCTTAATTGTCCGCAACCCTTCAACGACCATTACAATATTGAGCATTTATTAATCTGTCTAGATACTACCTTCTCTAACTATTTTATTTATAACTTTCCATAAAAATCTGGAACGATTTGGATGTAATAAAATTTTAATATTTTGATAGTTATAGTCTCATGAGTTAGGGTTCTAATGGCTTTGATTTCACGTGAATCGGATGTCAAACTGAAACGATAAAAAAAATAGTGAAGGAACAATAGAACGGAACAAAAGTGAAAATATCTAACGTTGCGGTGGTTGTTGGAGGGTGGCGGATGGCTAATGATGATAGTGGACGGCTGTATAGTAAGGTGACTCATGGTGGAGGATGGTGGATAGAGTTTGGAGGTAAATTAGGGTTTTAAGTTAGATATACTCCTCAAAAAATATATGGCTATGATTAATTTACTTATACTCTTAGACTATCTTACTCTTATTTTTAAGATAAATTCAAGGCTAAAATAATTTCTCAATGCTTCAATGAGTAAATAAAGGAGTCTAGCACATATATATATAGAGGTCAGGTACAATGAGTCATACTCGGATTAGCCCTAAAGGCTTATATGACTTAAACTAAGACTTATCTTAGATACTTGCACGATCTAATTGGACTTGCCTTAGTGACTTACATTGACTTAACTAAATTTATCTTAAGGGCTTATATGACATAACTAGAATTGTCTTAAGAGCTTACATTATAAATAAATTAAAAAATAAATAGACTCAATCTATTGAATCCAATGTCCTTATGATGTGATCCGACTTGACCCGGTTCATATTAATCCACCATGCTTTCGACTATATTTTCTTCAAGGTGTCCATGGTGGTTTCCATACCTTCCGTTGCTCTCAAGTTACATATACTCAATCTTCATGTGGGTCTTATTTACTAGGTGGAGGAGGGCCCCATAGTGGGTTGCTTTAGGGCTCACTTATTTGAGCCATAGTCTACCCTAGCTGCAGGTGGCTCGAGCCAAATCCTAACCATAGGTGGTACGAGCCAGAGTCTTAGTACATGTGGTTTAGGCCATGGCTCTAGTGTAGAAGGTCTAAGGAAGTGACTGATCATGATGGTTTTGGCCGATGGGGCCTAGATCACCGCGAGTGGAATGCTAGGGTTTTCAATCTTAGCTTCCATTATAGGTGGGAAAGATGGCATCACGACCATCGCTAGGGGCTGCTCTAGTATTGCTATGGTGGATAGCTCGATCTACGGGAATAGAGGGTGCTCCACCGCTATCAGAGGAGGGATGGTTGCTAGGGTTTAGATGGTCTCCATAGTTTCACCATTGTTAATGCTTAAAGGTGGAGGTGGTAGCTGTTTCACGGTGGTCGGTGGTAGTGGTGGTGCAAACTGGTGGTGCTGGGTCAGGAGGGCTGCTGCCAATGCTTATATAGCCTTTCCTATCCCCTCGGTGCTCTCCGTGGCGAATCTAGTGACCTTCTCAAAAGATTATCTAAAAAAAGCCTTTGCAACTATCGATGAGTTATTGGTCCTCCCTCCGTGGCCGCGATTTCACTCGGGTTAGCTTTAGATCACGTGTTCACCATCGTTTGAGGAATGTCAGCTCTAATACCATTGTTACGAACTAGATTTGGAAAGATTTAGATGTAATAAAATTATAATATTTTATGATTTATAGCCTTATGTTTTAAGGTTCTAATGGCTTTAGTTTCATATGAATCAGAGGTCAGAATGAAAAGTTAAAAATAAAAGAGTGAAGGAAGGTTAGAACGGGATAGAAGTGAAAATATCCGATGTTGTGGCGGCCGTCGGAGGGTGGCGGATGACTAAGATGGTGGTGGATGGCCGTATAGTAGGGTGGCTCATGGGAGAGGATGGTGGTTAGAGTTTGGAGATAGAATTAGGTTTCTAAGTTAGATTTACTTCTAGAAAAATAAACGGATATGATTAATTTACTTTTACTCCTAGGTTATTTTACTCTTTCTCTTACACTTACTCCTAGTTTAATGATAATCAATTAGGGTTGCACTCCACATATTTATAGAGGTAACCCTGGACCGACTTTCATTAGGATTTCACTTGTTAGCTTATATTAAAGATAAACATGACTTAGCTAAATCAGCCTTCCTTATCTTTCTCACAATGTTTCTTCGTTCTGCCATAGATAGAGTCTTAATCTAAAAAAACCTTGAATATGAAAGTTGTAGATCAGGACGTTAATGATCATCTCCAGTTGGTTTCATAATATTAGGATGACTTATGAATATCTACAGAATATTTTCCTAATACTACATAGAAGTTAACTAAACTAAACTAACTAATTAAATAAACTCTAACCTACTTAGACTCTAACTAAACTATATAAAATGGCTTAGGCTTGGCTCGATTAAAGCTTGAGTTCAACCGAGACTGAGTCGAGTTAGAAAGATCAAAAATAATTTTGAATCGAGCCTAAGCTAAAGCCGGCTCGCTTATGCTCGGCTTGATAGGCTCGATATAAAACAGATAAGTCAAACCCTAAATCTCTAAATCTCTAATTCCCAACCTTCCTATCCCAAATTTCCAACTTCCCAGGTCGAGTTGAGCTAAGTCAAGCTTGAGCAGAATTATAAGACTTGAAATTTTTTTTTGAGCCAAGCTTGAGCTAAAGCTGGCTCACTTAGGCTCGGCTCATATACACCCCTAGAGGAGTCCACCTGTGAAGGAGGTGGAGTTCAAACCACCTCAACTCCTTCTCCAACTGTGGTGGAGCTCCCTCCACCCCTGTAGGTCAATACTGCTGCAACCGCTATGCTAGAGCAACCACAAGAAGATGGTTCTTGAGCCATCTTCCCTAACATCTGTCCAGTTCTAAATTTCCTCCACTATTTTGATTATATCTTTTCACTCCATCCTCCAATTCATGTGAAACCAAAGCTATTAGAACCGAATCATGAGGCTACTACCAATAAATATTTTATAATTGTCTTATGTCCAGATCATTCTAGATTTGGTTTGTAACAATTTCCTTTTTCAAAGTTCTCTTATTTTCAGTCCCCTACTATGTTAGTTTTTATTATGAACATTTTAAATTTCTTGACAAGGAAAATGGTAGGATCAACATCATTGTCAAAATCATAATCTTCCTTTTCAGGGATGATAAAATATCTTTTTGGGTGTAGTCTTTATTATGTTACATGCTTTATTTGCAATTTCACAAGTATTGATACATCTGAACTCATCTTAATTGACATTGCTGAATATGACATTGATTGCTTTGCTATTTCATCCTATGCCTTTGCAATCATTTTTATCCCACTTCTTAATTGGTTTTGGTACCGTTGACTCTCCTAGTTCTTTAGTAGGGGAGAACAAAACCATACAATAGAAAAAAAAAAACACCCATCCTAGCTTTCTAATAAGGATAGTTAGACCCGAGTGGATGCCTAATGACAAACAAATATTCTCCATGTAAGTTTATATCTCATGGATCTATCTAAAATAAGAGAAATCCACTATGATAATAATTGAAAATTTGTAGGAAATAGATATAATTTTTAGATCGAATAAGTTTAGCGATAAGGAAAGTCAAAACCCATGTCAAAGTCAAAAGTCAAAAATCAAATCCATGTTTGTTTGGGAAAATAGAGTCCTAATTTATAAAAATGAGTAAGAATCAAAATTTAAAAATGAATATTGAGTAGGAGATGAAAACTCTAATTCTACTCTAACCATGAAAATCAGTCTCAAATCGGTGTGCTGAAAGTTAAAAAAAAAATGAAAACTCGAGGTCAGAGAAGGAAAAGTAAAATCATGAGAAACATGATAACATGATTTTTTTAAAAAAAATGGAAATTCTCTCACTGAGTGATAGGACAAAGACTATGGATCTACCCTCAATGGGTCAATCTATATCATATCATTCGTAGAAACAAGAAGTATTTACAACCATCTAAACAATCCGTCGTCTAAGTGTCGAAGTCCACATCTCTTGCTCGAAGTCCAAATCTCTTGCTTGAATTCTATCTCGATTAACTACTCTATGAATAGATTGCCTTCGAGTCTTGTTTATAGTACGTCACTATGGATCGCTCATCAAACTCCTTGCGTCAACGGTGGTAGTTGATATAGACATAATTCAGCTCCTTCAATACTTTTAATCATTCTCTGATGTAGAACTAGCACTTGGACATATGTAGAAGCTCTTATCACAATAGATAGGAATTTAATTCCATGAGGAAATTAGAAAACTCTTCTAAATTGAGACCAGAAATTTCTAGAGTTCTCAATTAGATGGATGTTTCAACCTCTGGTTCTCAATCCATTACATAGAGATAGGAAATATCTATGATTGTTAGGACAAGTCTCCAAGGGAATCTTCAAAACTATTTTTAGATTAGAACTTCCCTACTATCTAAATTAGAACATTTATGATTCGTGCTAGGCATGCCGTTCGGATGTCATTTATCCTATTTGGATGCCACTTATCCCGTTCGGACACTACTTAAGTCTCCTTAAGTGAACTGTTCCAACCATTAGGATGCCTTTGACCCCATCTGGATGTGCTTATGAAACCTGAAGCTTTATGTTTTTCTTTTGACTTGACTTTTTTTTCACGATCTAATCTTCTATAAGCTATATGATCTAATAATATACATGAATCTAATTTGTATAACATAATTACTCATAAACTAAATTAAAGATCATTTACCAATATGTCTCAACCGTATATCTCAAGATCAACAGCCTAATTTTCAAATTCATATCTAATTCAGTTGATAAAAAATCTAAATTTATATAATTCTAACACGTGACATATACCTAATAAATAAATAAGTAATTTTTCAATGCAACAAAAGTAACAACAGAAATTTCTGAAGAGATTTTGTAGAAAGAATAAGATAAAAGTCTGATACAAGAAAAGAGTTCCAATTGGGAATGGCAAAGTACTATAGAACCAGCCAATATGGTAATGCAAAGAATGGACCATTTTTCAGTCCAAAATTATGCATATTTAATCTTGTAATATTAGTTGTTCTTTGAAAAAGAAATACCAATCAAACAGTCAAACAGAACATTAGATACCAAAGAATAAAGCTATTGAGAATTTAAATGTAGTCGAAATAAGTTGAAGAGAATTCTTGTCATCTTACACAGTGATTAGATAAAGATGCAAGACATTCTAAATTGGGTACAAATGCAAAATCGGAAGCTGAGTTGGTTTTTGGTGTAAATGTCTGTCAAATGCTTATAAAAATACCAGGTAAAGATCTAAGATGCATCTCAACGTCTCCACATCCCTCTTCTTCTCTCCTCCAAAGACTCTGACGATGTTCTCCTCCTCCTCTCGTCCATCGGTTAGAATCTTAGAGACTTCCCGAATCTCACCACCTCAAGGATCCGTACCTCCAACCTCTCTTCCTCTCACCTTCTTTGACGTGATGTGGCTCTCTTCTGCCCCAACGGAACGCCTCTTCTTCTATCCCTTTCCCTGCTCCACTTCCCACCTCATTGACTCCATCTTTCCAACCCTCAAATCCTCTCTCTCCATCACTCTCCAATCCTTCTACCCTCTCACGGGGACTCTCCAACGAATCCCCGGCAGCAGCGGTGACTTCCAGCTCTGCTACTCCGACGGCGACTCTGTCGCGCTCACCGTAGCAGAATGCGTTGACGGTGGTTTCGACATCCTCGCGGGGAGCGACGCACGTGACATCTCTAATCTCCGACCGTTGCTTCCGACTCTACCGAAGCTTGGAGATTCTTGTCCATTGCTAGCCATTCAGGTGACGGTTTTCCCCAGCGACGGCGTCGTCATCGGGACCGCGTTGCACCACGTGGCGTGCGATGGCACGAGCTTCACCCAGTTCAGGCACTCCTGGGCGTCGGCTTGTCGGTCGGGAGGCTCCGCCTCCGAGAGGCATATTCCAATCATCGATAGATCCTTGATCCCCGATCCTCGCGGGTTGTACTCAATCTTCAAGGAAGGCCTATCAAGATTAATGAGCCTTATTTCTCGCGGCTCGTCGCAGCCCGCTGCGGCCGCTCCGGCCTTTCTACTTCTGGCCACCTTCATTCTCACACGTGCTCACATTAAGATGCTCAAAAGTAGTTCTTGCCAAAACCGATCAGAAAAAGCCGCTCCATTTATCAACTTTTGTAGTAACATTTGCATATATCTGGGTTGGCTTTGTTAGACTACGAGAACAATTATCTCCGGGGAGGAAGATAGCCCACCTCTCCTTCGGGGCGAACTTCAGGGACCGGATCCAGCCGGCGCTGCCGCCGGCGTACTTCGGAAACTGTGTCGGTTCTTGTTTCGTGGAGGCCGACGTCGGCGAACTCGTCGGCGGAGATGGGCTAAAAGTAGCATCGGAAGCTATTGGCAGAGCCATCGAAGGGTTGAACGTTAGCTTTGAAAGTTCGCAAGAATGGCTAACAAGGTTTGCATCTATTATGAATGAGCAACCCATGGGTGTCGCCGGGTCACCCAAGTTTGGAGTCTACGATGTTGACTTCGGATGGGGGAGACCAGCGAAGGTCGACATCCCTTCCATTGCAAACTCCGACGCCATATCCTTGGCGGAGAGCAGGGAAGATCCAGGTGGAGTCGAGATTGGATTCGCTCTTCCAAAGCATGAGATGGGTTTCCTTAAGAACTACTTAGAAAATGGTCTTAAGACTCTCTGAGAGCAGGAGACGGGTTTCCATTAGAAGGAGATACAATAACTGTTCTTAAATGTATAAGCTTCTGATCGATCAATGGCCATAATGTTCTTACTTCTTAGGGCGGAATTTAATAATATATTAGCAGTGATAAAAATACTAATCATTACGGATGACCCATCAGGGTGAAAACAGATTCGATCTAGTTCGAATGGGTTTCTTCTTTTCTTATATTTTGGCAGTCTTTATCAATTCATACATCCCTCTTCCGTTCAGGCAAAATGGTCGGTATAGGTCGGGACGTCCCAAATTAGGTTTTTTTATGGATGCTATCTTCCTGGGATATAAAAGAGCAACTTTCAGAGGGACACCTCTGGAGGTGACACTTAGCTACAATTTAGAGAAAATAGAGGTGCTCTTTGGGATGCTAGAAATTTGAAGATATTGGATTCATTTCATGCTTATATAGTCTAAAATTGAAGAAGATAATAGAGATTGTTTCAAGGATCACCGAGGTAGAGTTACAACCTTAAGGGTTAACAAGATTAGGACTCATGCACAAGAGGCAGTGTATTAAGAGAGACTCAAGCAAAACACTATAGTGACGATTGCGGGTAATAGTAATTGACATGCAATTGTTCTTGTAACGGCTAAACCTATAGTACTTGATTTTATCTCATAGAAGAGGTATGTGGTTTTTTCACTCTTAATTGATAAGGGGCTTTCCACGTTAAATTTGTGTCGTTTTTGTGTGGCACGTGTTTCATTCTAATCTTTTAATCAATAGAGGGTTTCATTAGTTGTGTTCTTCGTCTAGTAAGTGTTTAATTTTTTTAGTGTAACAAATATTATATTACAAATGATGGAGTATTTTTCACTCCAAAATTCTGCATATTGGTTTTTTTGATAAAATGTTTATGAATAAAATTCATTCAAAGTGCATCAACTTGAGGGCCTGAACAAATTTTACACACTTGTGAGCAAACCTAGTCAAATTGTTTGCTGCCAGGTTATTGCCTCTACTGGTGACACAGATATAGATAGATGGGTTAAGGGGTGACAAGTGAGATGCTTCTTTGATTAGAAGTAGAATTGGCTAGTCCACAGAGTCCATTAAGTTGTTAACAAAATTTACTATAGTGAGAGAATTGCTGCAGATCGAAGCATTGGATAGGCTCCACAAACTAAAGATCTCTATATCTTGAAGTTAAACCAATGCCTAAGGGTGTAATCTAGTAGAGCTTGATTGAGCCTATTTTTGTTTAATCTTGAATTGAAAATAATTTTGAATCTAAATTTGTAATTAAACTTGAATTAAAATGATTTCAATTCAAGCCAATTTCGAGCTAATTTCAAGTTCGAGTCTAAACGAGCTGATTAATAAGTAATTTCAAGCCTTAATCAATTAAAGCCAAATTTTAAGTATGATTAAGTTTAAATTAAATTAATCTTGTGCTCGAATCAAGCTTAAAATAAGGCTTAATTGAAAAACATAGACTAATAGAAATATCTATGTATTTTGGAAAGACAAGATATGATTAGAATTTAAAATTAAACTCTACGAGATCAGAGTATATGACAATTCACTTAAGTAAATAATATTATTCATCAAAATTACATCTTATAAAACACATTAATTCAATTACTAATTTATCCTTGATATCTATCCCATCAACTTATTTTAAATCAAATTGTAGGGTATTCATTCACCATGGTAATTTCATAATAAATAAAACACATTTCTTTTATCTCTTTCTTTACTTTATATCAAGTTCTGTCAAAAAGGAGAGCCGTATTGAGGCGCCTAAGGGAATTATTATTCTGAAGAGGCCAACGCCCACCAATATTCCTAGGAACTTACTTGGTTGTGTTTTGGTAGGCCTTAACTAGTAATCCTCTAGCTTACTCTGAAAGGGAGTAGGAGCTCTCTAATTAGAAGAGGAGTGATTCTCTACAAGATTAGAATTGAAACAAAAATTGCTTACTCTCATATTATACTTTAAAAACACAAACTATTGATTGTGATTTACTTGGTAAGATTTGTGTTTGTGAAGCCTTTTTAAAAACTTAGAAATTGGTTGGGTTCGAGACAGTTCAGGTCGGCTTGCTAGGGAAGTGAAAAATTAAATCCCTAGACACACATATGTATCTAACCTCTAGGCAATGATATTTCTCGTTCGCTTAAGTAAAAGTCGGAAGAAATATTAAAAACGAAAGTAGATTTCGCGTTCGAACGCGTTTGTGAACGCGGCTCTCTGTCTGTGTGAACGCAGATTTCGCGTTCGAACTCGTTTGTGAACGCACCGCGTTCGAACGCGTTTGTGAACGCGGTGTGAACTCAACAGCTTTTCTCCAATAACCTTGCAATTCTTCAGACCAGAGATATTCTAGACTTGTGTAAAGCTCATATATATGTAAAAAATACACTTAGAATATTTTGTACACAATTGCCAACAAATAAAAACCTAACAATCTCCCCTTTTGGCAATTTGTGACAAAACACCTAGGTTACAAGATATTACAAAGACTTCAAATTGAGCAATCAACAAGTCTAGAATATTTTGCACATCAAGCCTTGCAAATAAACATATACCAATCCAAGATCAAGTGAAAATAATTTGAAATGAATAAACAATCTAAACACAAGTTATCAATGTAGCATAAATTCAAAAGTACTTAAGCAGACAAAGTTCACAGTTACTTCAAGCAAAATTCAAAAGTACTTAAAACTCTCATAAACTCCCCCTATGCTCATACTCCCCCTACACACCTAGACACCTAGACACTAACCTAGACACTAAGACACTCTCCCCCTTTTTGACACAAATGCCAAAGACTAGGAACTCGGAGGAAACTGACGATGAAGAATCGTCAACACGAAATCGAGGTAGGTGACGAAGGCGGCCTTGGTTTCTTGGTAATTGTAGTTTTTTTTTAGGCATTCTAGAGAAGGAAAAAAGTCGCAAGATTCAACATATGCCCAAAGAGTACAAAAAAAAATAACAAGAAATCTAAAAATTCTAGAAACTATGAAGACCCTAAGTGAAATCCATCTTCCACTTAAAAATGCTAAGTTATCACGTTCAATCGCACAAAAAAAACATCAAGATATTAACTTTAACGTGATCAAAACTTGAAACTGCCCGAAATCAATCAAGATCAATAGATTTTGGAGATGCACTTCTAGAAATTCAAAATATATTCAAGACATAGAATATGACAATCAAATGAAATAAGTCATACACAGATCAATCAAGTCATCAAAAGCATATTATAATCAATTCTAATGCATCATTCAAAATTAAATTAATCTTGATTGATCATAACGATACGTATATGCAAGATGAGCATAGATAACATGAACCAATCTTCTTAAACAAACTTTCCTATATAAACAATGATGCAACATAGTAGTCAAACCGACTTAGTATTGAAATTTTGCACTTTTCGACTTATTCTCTATAACATAACAGGAATTTTTCCTGTATTTTTTTTAAAAAAAATAGGTGCAATGATGGCTTTCACACATGAGTAGGTAGCCCTTTTCTTGTAGTACAAATCAAATAAAGTGCAAGAAGAAATTCACATCTATCATTTTTTTTGAATTTGCATATAATGTACTGAGTCAAACTGGACTCGAAACAAGACGGCTTTCACACTAACTCATTGTAGCCCTTTTCATTGATCTTTTATAAAAATATATTTGATAACTAAGTATGAGGTCAAACTATGCAAATCAAAGTTAATAGTGAACTATTTAAAAAAATATTCATGATATCATGCTCACACAAGAATACACATACATTATGAGTGCATTAAAATTTTATTATTATAGAAGTCGAGGGAGTGACAAAATCAAAATTGAAACAATATACTACAAGATGACAAAATTGACTATAATAACTCATAATCAAGAGAAAAATCATATTTTTATGTCAAGAGTATATTATTGAATCTAGGAGTGCATCAATTTTTTTTTATAACAAAAACTCTCGACAAATCTAAAACTGAAACCAAAGAAAATTTCAGAGTAAAATAAAACCTAAAAAAAATGAAACAAAATAATAAGAAACTCGCAAACTAAAACATAAATCAATCCAAAGCACAAATCCCTAAAGAAGTGCGAAGATACTGAAATCTCTGTAAATCAAAAGGTTTTGTAACAAATCACCCAACTGTTTCTCCGTCTCAACATGTTCTATTGCTATTGTTTTGTCTTGTTACATTTCAGATTATGTGAAGTTCTAACAATATAGCAATTATTAGATGTTCTAGATCCAAAACATATAACATTACCATCATGATCTAGAATAGTACAATCATTTTTAGAGAATTCTACCTCATAACCTTCATCACAAAATTGAATGATGCTTAATAAATTTGCTTTCAAGCCATTAACATAGAGAACATTTTCGAGACTAGGAATCCCTAGAGTACTTACCTTTCCTTTACCTATTACCTTGGATGAGTTACCATCTCCGAATGTCACAACTCCCCCTTCATGTTTTTCGAGATTAGAAAATAAAGACTTATCACCCGACATATGTCTTGAACAGCCACTATCTAAATACCACAATTCAGAATTTAAGGCTTTCAAGGCAGTATGCATAACATAACATTTCAAATCAGATTTCTTGATCCATATGGCCTTTGTTTTCATCCCATAAATAAAAGCACTTCTATGTTTTTGCAAAAATTTGCAATGTGGTCGAATATGCCCTAGAATGCCGTAATGATAGCATGTCGGAACAAACCTTTTTCTACTCACCTTATGTCGAGGAGAGTGATTAGAGTTTACCTTTGGTACCGTCGAAGATTCACCAGTTTGTATATTCAAGTTCTGTTTAGAAGGGTTCATCCACGATTGCTTTGTAAATGCGGTTGATGGCTTCAGGTATTCTTCCTTTTGTATACCTACAGAAACAAATACAGTTTTATTATTATTTGAATTACCAGTGTATCCAACACCATACCTGTCTTTTCCAGAGATCTGAGCTTTTAGAATTTCGTCAAGTTTGTTCTTCCCTTTCAGAAATTCTAGAGTTGATTATATCACTCAGCTTTGCATAGAACTCATCAAATGTCTCATTCTCTTCCATACGTAGGGTTTCAAAACTAGTAGTCAACCTCTGAAGTTTCGAAAGTTTTACAGCCATGGTTCCTTCGTGAGTAGTTTCTAATATCGTCAAAGCTTCTTTTGCTATCTCACACGTAGAAATTCTTCTAAATTCTTCCGAGGAAACGCAACTAAAAATAGCATTTATTGCTTTGCTATTCCAGCCGACTTTGTCATAGTCTGACCTATCCCATGAGTCAATCGGTTTCTCAATAAGTTTTTCATTCACCATGTACATTGGTGGACTCCAACCGTTCACAATAGCCATCCATACTCGCTCATCTATAGATTTCAAATAAGCTCTCATCCTAGCTTTCCAATATCCATAATTTGATCCATCTAGAATAAGAGGTCTAATAGATGATTGTCCATCTCTATGAAAATTCATGTCTATCTGATCTCTCTCAAAGAGTGAGAGAATCTGCTCTGATACCAATTGAAAAAATAAATCCCTAGACACACGTATGTATCTAACCTCTAGGCAATGATATTTCTCGTTCGCTTAAGTAAAAGTCGGAAGAAATATTAAAAATGAAAGTAGAGATGAACGCCAAGATTTTAACGTGGAAAAACCCAAAACGGGAAAAAACCACGGATCCAAACTCGGATCAAAACCAATCACTATAATAGTAGCAGTTACAAGACTGACTCACAAAACACCCCGTCGATCCAAACGACTTTGTTTCTCTCAGTCTTGATCGCTAGAACCCACGATTCACTGCTTCTTGTGATTGAAGTCCAATCTCAGTAGCCCTCGAGATTGATCTTTCGTCTAGATCACCCTTAAGACGAAAGATTAAATTCTTGTAGATGAGTGGAACATTGTTAGTTGAAGAATCGATGTAGCCTCAAGAAGTCTCCTTCAATAATATTTCTTCAACTGCCCTAGGTTAGGGCAACACTATCCCTATATATGATCTCCAAGATAGAGACAAATCCGAGTCTTATCCGTACTCATGAACTTCAAGATAGAGCTAACTCCGAGTCTTATCCGTACTCATGATCTTCAAGATAGAGCCAAATCCGAGTCTTATCCGTACTCATGATCTTCAAGATAGAGCCAAATCTGAATCTTATCCATACTCATGAAAGTCCAATATTTTTAAACTTTGTTGGTAAGTTCGAACGGGCTCGAGTGCGTTCGAACGCGACAGCTTGAATTCTTTAGGTTGCGTTCGAACGCGTTTGTGAACGCGGCTCTCTGTCTGTGTGAACGCAGTGCCCGCGTTCGAACGCGTTTGTGAACGCGACTCTCTATCTGTGTGAACGCAGATTTCGCATTCGAACTCGTTTGTGAACGCACCGCGTTCGAACGCGTTTGTGAACGCGGTGTGAACTCAACAGCTTTTCTCCAATAACCTTGCAATTCTTCAGACCATAGATATTCTAGACTTGTGTAAAGCTCATATACATGTAAAAAATACACTTAGAATATTTTGTACATAATTGCCAACAAATAAAAACCTAACAGGAAGAAATGATTGAAAACCATCAATCGGTTCATGATGATATCATAACTTTACAAGAGCGATTTGCCCCTAATGGAACCCAACCTTCAAAATGTATTATGTTACCTAACACTAATGCAACTCATTTTGAATTAATATCTGCCATCCTTCAATTGCTTCCTACCTTTTATGGTAAGGAAAATGAGAATCCATACTCTCATGTTGATGAATTCTTGGATATTTATTCAACATTCAAATTTCAAAACTTTTCTGATGAATCTGTTAGGCTAAGGCTCTTTCTTTTTTCATTGAAAGACCAAGCAAGAGCTTGGTTGAATCACTTAGAGCCTAACTCAATCACCACTTGGAGAGATTTGAACTATAAATTTGTGTCCAAATTTTACCCTATGCCTAAAACAAACCAATATAGATTGGCCATCTCCACTTTCAAGCTGAAAGAGGAAGAGAAATTTCATGAGTCATGGGAAAGGTTTAATGATCTTCAAATTAAGTGCCCTTATCACAATTTTGAAAAATGGTGGTTAGTCCAGTATTTCTACAATGGTCTAACCGACACAAATTGTAATCTGGTTAAGTCCATGAGCGGTGGGTCATACATGGCTAAGAGCACACCTGAAGCTTGGGCTCTTTTTGAAAGAATAGCTGAAAATTTCCAACAATGATACTTTAGTATTGAAAGTCGAGGGACGTCACAATCTAAGAGAGGAATATATGAAGTTCAACCTGATGTGAGTATGAATGCACGACTGGATAGTTTGTATAGGAAAGTTGATGCCCTTGTGTTAAGTCAAACTATGAAACCTATAAATCAGGTGCAATATGAATTTTGTAGTGTTTGTGCCAGTCCTATGCACAAGGCAATGGTTTGCCCTTCCTCAGGGTACCAAGATGGGTTCAATGAATAAGTGAATACCCTAAATCAATTTAGAAAGCCATTCAATAGTCCTTACTCTAAAACATACAATCCAAATTAGCGAAATCACCCCAATTTTTCTTGGAGGCCACAACAGTCTCAAATAAACCAAGGAGAACCTCCAAGGTTTGACTTATTTCGTCCTCCTATTCAGCCTGTCTCTTATGCCCCTTCTCTTAATCAATCGGTTATAGTACCTCAGCAACAACCATCCAACTTAGAAGTGATGATAGAGAAATTTACATTGGAACTAGTGCTAATTTGCTAAGAATAGAAGCTACCAATATACAAAATTCTCAAGCCATTTCTCAGCTTCAACATCAAGTGGGTCAGTTAGCATCTAAGGTTAGTGCAAGAGAATAAGGAAAATTTCCTAGTCAACTCATTCATAACCCAAAGGGCCAATATGAGGTTAGCCAACCATCCACCTCAGGTGTGCACAACGAACAAGTTCAATCAGTCTTTACCCTTAGGTCTGGAAAACTAGTCAATAATAAGGTTGAAGTGCCAAATCATGAAAAATCTATCTCAGAGGGTGAAGAAATCTATATCTCGCAAAATAATCATGATAGTTCATTTAGAACTATAACCTTTGACTCTAGCAACCCAAGTCAGTCTCTACCTAAGTCTAGAAATTCATTTGAGCAGACTTTTATTCCCAAAGCACCATTTCCCCAAAGACTAACTCAGGCTAAAGTAGGAACAAACTTTAGTGAGATGATGGAATTATTTAAGCAAGTTGAAATTAACATTCCATTACTTGATGCCATCAAGCAAATTCTTGCTTATGCCAAATTTTTGAAGGATCTTTGCACTTAGAAAAGAAAATCAAAAGTGCAAAAGAAAGCATTCCTAGCTAAGCAAGTGAGCTCAATCATCCAAAACAACATTCCACCTAAGTTTAAAGATCCAGGTTGTCCTACTATTTCGTGTGTCATTGGTAAACATGTCATTGATAAAGCCCTTTTGGATTTAGGTGCAAATGTTAATCTTTTGCCATATTCAATTTACAAGCAATTAGGTCTTGGAGAGTTAAAGCCAACTCAAATTAGATTGTCTTTAGCCAATTGTTCTGTCAAATATCCTCGTGGCATTATAGAAGATATTTTGATTAAGGTAGACAAGTTCATTTTTTCTGTGAATTTCATAATCCTTAATACTGAACCTGTCCAAAACCCGAGCAATCATATCCCTGTGATCTTAGAAAGGCCATTCTTAGCCACTGCTAATGTAGTCATTTACTGCCAAAATGGGATTATGAAGCTGTCTTTTGGCAATATGATTGTTGAATTAAATGTTTTTGATGTTAGCCATCAACCTCCTGAAACTGATGATGTTTTTGAGGTTGACATGATTGAAGGCCTATGAGAGAGCATAAATGAGCAGGCAAATGTTGAGGATCCTTTAGAAAAGTGTCTTTTACATTTTGACGGTGATTTTGATTGGGAAACTTCTTTTGAAGAGGTCAATGCATTGTTAGAGTCTACACCTCTTATGGATTTTAATAAATGGCAGCCCAAGATTGAACTTCTTCCACCATTTGCACTCCCAACTCCTCCGTCCATCAAAAACCTCCAAATGTTAGATCTTAAACCACTACCTGATACTCTTAAGTATGTGTTTTTAGGCTCTTCTGAAAACCTTCCTGTTATTATAGCATCTGATTTGGGTAAAGAACAGGAGGAAAAACTTATGAGTATCTTAAAAGAATACAAGGAAGCTATAGGATGGACCATAGCTGATATCAAGGGAATTAGTCCTGATGTGGTTATGCATTGAATCCATTTAGAGGAAAATGCAAAAAAAATCTCGTGAACTGCAATGGAGGTTAAATCCTATGATGAAGGATATTGTTAGAGCTGAAGTGCTAAAATTATTAGATGCGGGTATTATTTACCCAATTTCAGATAGTGCATGGGTGAGTCCAATTCATATTGTGCCTAAGAAGTCTGGCATTACAGTAGTGCAAAATAAGAATGATGAGTTAGTACCTACTCGTGTTCAAACAAGGTGGCGTGTTTGCATTGACTACCGAAAACTTAATCTTGTAACTAGGAAGGATCATTTTCCCCTTCCTTTCATTGATCAGATACTTGAAAGGTTAGCCGGACATGCCTATTATTGTTTTTTAGATGGTTATTCTGGCTATAACCAAATTCCTATAGCATCTGAGGATCAAGAGAAGACCACATTTACTTGCCCCTTTGGAACATTTGCCTATCGTCGCATGCCTTTTGGGTTATGCAATACTCCTGGTGCCTTTCAAAGGTGCATGATTAGCATATTCTCAGATATGGTAGAACGGTTCTTGGAAGTTTTTATGGATGATTTTTCTGTCTTTGGATCATCATTTAATGAATGCTTGTACCACCTGTCTCTAGTCTTAGAAAGGTGCAAAGAGAAAAGCCTAGTGCTTAATTGGGAAAAATGTCACTTTATGGTGAAAAAAGGAATTGTTCTAGGACATATTATTTCTAAAGATGGAATCGAAGTCGATAAGGCTAAAGTTGACTTAATTTCTAACCTTCAATCACCTCGGACTATGAAGGAAATCTAATCATTTTTGGGCCATGTGGGTTTTTACCGACGATTTATTAAGGATTTCAGTAAGATATCACGACCTTTACATAATTTACTGGCTAAGCTTGTAGAACAAATGATCACAAAGTTGTAATCAAGTTTTTGAAAGACAATGTTTTTGCTCGTTTTGGTACGCCGCATGCCATTATAAGCGATGGGGGGAAACATTTTTGCAATCAAGTTTTTAAAAGACTTATGCTTAAATATTTTGTCATACATAAGGTTGCCACTCCCTATTACCCCCAAACTAGCGGCCAGGTTGAGATATCTAATAGAGAGATCAAAAAAATTGTGGAGAAGACGGTTAACCCCACTAGGAAAGATTGGTCATTAAGGCTCAGTGATGCATTATGAGCATATCGAACTGCATTTAAAACTCCTATTGGGATGTCCCCATATCGAATTATGTTTGATAGGGCTTGTCGCCTTCCTGTAGAGCTAGAACATCGAGCTTATTGGGTGATTAAGTAACTGAATTTTGATTTTGATAAGGCAGGTGCTCATAGAAAATTACAATTGAATGAATTAGAGGAAATTAGAAATGATGCTTATGACTGTGCTAAAAGCTACAAGGATAAAATGAAACAATATCATGATAAACACATTTTGAGAAAATTATTTAGTCTTGGTCAAAAAGTCTTACTTTATAATTCACATTTACATCTTTTTCCTGGAAAATTGAGAAGTAAGTGGACGGGCCCTTTTACTATACTCACTGTCTATCCTTATGGAGCTGTCGAGATTGAAAACCCTAAAAATGGTGAGGTATTTAAGGTGAATGGTCAAAGGCTAAAACCATTTTTAGAATTGCGCAATCGAGAAGTGGAAGAAGCACTTCTAGAAGATCCTAATTATCAAGGCTGATCTCTATATCTGCTAAAGATTGTTTTTGTACATTATTATTTGACTTTTTATTTTTATTATTATATTTACAGCATTTGATAGGAGGAAGCTTGTAGTATAAATTATCCTTCTCAGATAAATTCTACCATTTTTTTTCGCTTTATTTTCTTACATTGAGGACAATGTAGAATTTAGATTGGGGGGTGAAATTTCAAATCTTTTTTTTTAGGTCTTTTCTTTTCAGTTACTTGTAATTATGCTTTGTTTTCCGATATTTTTCTATATGTTTTTGCTCCTTAGAATATGTAGTGGTATTTAGTAGAGACAATTTGGTTAGAAAGCGAGGATCAAACACGAAGTGATGTTTTGATTAAGCGAAGCATAAATCATATTTTCTTCATTCTATTTTTATACACTTATTTAAAAAAAAACTAATGGGGCATGTGTTTTAGTGATGCAATCCTCATAATATAATCTTGTTACTATTATGTTTCTGAAATAAATGCGAGGATCAGTATAAAATATCTGGTATTCTTAGTAATTCTCGATCTGTCATCATAGAGTTTCATGCTAATTATTTAGGAGAAATTTTCAGATCACATGTAGGTTGAATGTATAATATGCTATTGATAAATATATCAAGTTGACTGAAATACAGAAAGGTATAATTGATGTTAGAGCAATAGTCTCTCTACTGAGTAACCGGGCCTTCACGTAACCACTCGGGAAGTGTTCGCGTCAAAAGGTAGAGTTACCATCTCTAATTCATGGTTGTTAGTCGTATACTGCCTTTTTGGTTCGAGGTGTGATGCCCGAGGGTATCTCATCACCTAGTGGCTAAATCCACTGGCAGAATCCTCGCTACAAGGACCATCTAGAAAGCAAGATAACACTAGCATTGCTCAACCATGAAATTTCAAGTTAAGTTTATAAGAAAATTAAGATCGTAATAAAGCATATTATACATATATACCCTGGTGTTCCAATGTGATTCACATCTAGATCTATCTCCTTGTGTTTAATTGCAGCATGCTTTTCTATTATGAGTTTAGAAGAATGAATAGTTTTAATAAGGTTAGAATGTATATTAATGCTAAATGAGAAGATAATTAGATACCTTGCCTATATTTTTGAGATTGATTGACTCTTGCTATCTCCCCTTTGTGAAAATTTACTAGTTTTTACCTGTGTATATTCTTAGTATGAGGTCTTGAGGGTAATTGCAAAGTTTGAGATTTGCTGATCTGAGTGGATGTAATTGTCAGTATTCGTGAGTTGATTTTGCTAAATGTTGTTACATAATCAATAAGAGCAAAATTTTAGGTGATTTTATTGTTTTCTTTTCAAGATTTTTTAATTACTTGAGTTTTGTATTTTCTTTCTTTTATTTTGTTTGATTGACTTAATAAATTTTATGGGTAAATTCACTACAAACCCTCACGAGACACAACTCGTCCACTAGTGGAAGCTAGGGGTTTAAAGGCTTGTTGCATATGCTAAATGCAATCGCGATGCCTGCGAAAGTGAGTTAGAATTTTCTTTTATTAATTTTTTTTTCTTTCCAAATTCTTCGTTCTTCTGTTTTGCTCGAGGACTAGCAAAAATCTTAGTTTGGGGGTAATTTGTTAAATTCATAATTGTAATATTTATTATGCCCAAATTATTAAATGTTAATATTTTATTTTAACTAATTAATGTATTTTAGTTATATGTAGTAGACCTTTGATTAATTGAATCTCATTTAATCAGTAAAAATGGTCAAATTTGGGCTCAAACCAAAATTATGCTTAGTCACTACTAACCAACTGAATCTATCTCTCATCTTTCAAGTCATACTTAAATCAAATCATGATTTACTAATCACTTTTTTTCTTATCTAAATCAGAATAAGTCAAAATTCCTTCTTTTTTTTATCAAGCAATAGATTTTCAGCAATCAAATCTCTATCAAGTAGCAAAATTTTAGTAAAAAATTTTCACCTAATGCATGCAGATTTTCATCTCCAATTCAAGCAAAATTTTAGCAATAATTGCAGTGGTAAAAAAATTTCAAATTCTTATTTGAGCAGCAATTCCAACTAAGCAAATTACCTACCTATTGCGGCAGATTTCTAACATATTTTATGAAGATTTTCACTAGATTTCATGCACATATTTAGCAGATTTCAAACACAATCACAGTAGATTTTCAGCCAATTTGGAGAAGTCTATAAATAAAGGGGTTGAGAGCTAGAGAAAAATATCTTTTCTTGTATATTTTCTGTTAAGTTTTTCTTTTGAGTAGTTGTAGTTTAAAATTCAGCATTAGAAGAAATTTTCAATCTTTCTAAGTCAGCAAAGTTCATATTCTGATTTTCTTTTACCATAATCTCTTATTTTTGGATTTAGATTTTGTTTTTTGAAGAAGTATTCTGCAACTCTCTAGTGCTAAATCTCATGTTTATTTTTATTCAAGTTGTGTTATTAACTATTTAAATGAATTTCTAATTTTCTTAAGGTTGAGGATGAAACTTGTTGAGAACATATTTCTTTTATTCTAAATCTCTTATGTGTTCTTAATTGCTAAATAGGTTCTTATTTCTTCTACTTTCAATTTGTTGTTTAGAATTTAGATATTAGTTGTTTTTCTTAAAAGGATACATCTAATGATTTAAAATTCTTACTCCATATTTTCTTAAAATGAAGGAAGAACGTAATTTTTATAAAAATTAAATTGTTCATTCAAAGATAATTTTTCGATCCACTAGTGATTGATTTCTTGGTGAATCGTAGAAAAAGAAGAGATTTATATTATCTAATAGAAATGTGTTATCTATAAGTGGATTCCAAGACCTTATTTCTCATACTTAATTAAAAGAAATTTGCAAGAAGGTTTTCTTTCTCCATAAATCTCCTAAACCCATTTTCCAACTAGGTTAAAATTAATTTTAAAATTTTTAAACAATTTAAGTTTTCAAACAAGTCCTCGTGGGATCGATACCTTGCAAGCCGATCTGATGGAGCGGGCCCACTATGTCATTCCACTATTAATCCTCATGCTTGTAGTCGTGCTCATGGTCATGTTCATAAGTTCCAAACTAGTCCGCACAAGGTGGTTGAACCGGTTCGCAAAAAGCCACGATAGAGCCACCTGATGTAGGGTTAGCTTCTCGCGATGGTGGCTATCGAGTTCGGCCACTCGACGATTAATGGCAGCTGCGGCAGCCACCACTGGCTGATAGTCGAGTTGTGGAAGCCAACAAATATCATCGGTGGTCATGGAAGCACCGGTCTTGGGGCCACTAGCTGCGGGTTTGCTATAGCATAAGCCATAGTCGCTGATGGTCTTTCGGCTGGTGCTAGTGTGAACAGCTGCCTGGGCTTGAGTTCGGGGGTCCCATGGAAGGGACTGAACATGGCGTTTAGCGCTGGTGGGGGCTAGATCGCTACCGGTGGAAAGCTACGGTTTTCGGTCTTAACTTCCACCGTGTGCGGGGAAGAAGACCTCGACCCAAATGGTGGCGGTTGTTCCGATGCTGGTGGCTCGTTGCTGGCGGCTACCAATGGTGTAGGGGGAACCGGAGAAACTCTCACAAGAACGAAGATGAGGTTTTGGTCCTCCATGGTCGCTCCTTCTTTGTTCCTCTTGATCTCATGATAACCATTGTCCGAGGAACGTCGGCTTTGATACCAATTATTATAGACTAGATCTAAACTTATTTGGACGTAAGAAAATTATAAAAATTTAGGTAGTTACAGTCTCACAAAATAGGGTTCTAATTGCTCTAGTTTCACATCAATCGGATGTCGGGATGAAAAGTTATAAATAAAACAGTGAAGAAAGGTTAGAACGAGGTAAAACAGTAACTATCCGATATTGAGGTGGTCGTTTGAGGGTGGCGGACAGCCAAGGGTAGTGATGGATGGCTATATTGTAGGGTGGCTATTGGAGATGACGGTGACTATAAGTTGGAGATAGAATTTGAGTTTCTAACTTAGATATACTTTTAGGAAAATAAAGATGATCTAACTACTATGATAAAAACAATAAATACAAGAATAAGAAAATGACTAAACTCAATTAATTCTCAATGCTTGGATACTTGGATGCTTGGATGAATTAAGCCCAGCACCTCTATATATAGAGGTTGAGTACAATGAGTTCTACTCGGACTTAGCCTTAAAGGCTTATATGATTTGAACTAGGACTTGCCTTAGGCTCACATTGATACGATTCAGACTTCACCGATGTCGTCTCGAACATGGATACACTTTAGGGATGTCTTTGTTTCTTGTTTTAGTGTTTATTTCTTAAAAATATAAGTTCTCTATATGTCACGTTCGAACGCAGGTGGAGTGCGTTCGAACGCGGTTGTGAATGCTTGCATCACATTCGCACATCTAAAGAGTATAAATTGTGCATTCGAACGCGCTTGCGAATGTTTGCATCGCGTTCGCAAATCCAGAGAAGTGAGAAATATGTGTGTTCGAACGCACTGCGAACGCCTGCATCGTATTCGTAAATCCAGAGAAGTGGGAAATAGGTGCGTTCGAACGCGATCAGGTGTGTTCGAACATGGTCGATGAAAATGTACTATTTAGGGTTATTTTTGAATTGTTTGGTTAGCCTCTAAAGGATGTGGAGGGCAACCATGGAGTCATTATTAATGAATTAAGTTTTTGCCTTGTCTCCTTCGTCTTCTTCTCTCCTATTCTCTCGATCTCTGGCGACGCCGCTTCTAACCTCCCTCAATCGGCCAACCACCCTAGTCCCTTATGGGCAGCTCACTCCTCCCCCTTCTTCCAATCTATCCAACACTTGCCCTAACCCTTCCATCACCCATAACTCTTCCACCACCACTATTTCACCGGTGCCACCCCATTAACGTTGGTCCACCACCATCCACCATCATCTAGGATCTCGTGTCTTCATCCATGGATTCTAAGACAGATCCACTAATCGGATGATATCTCGAGATCCCTACATTCGGTTCGCCTGAAACTTGATTTGTTAGAAAGCTTTTTTCCGGGGCTATAACAGGTCAAAATCTCACATCTATTTAACGGCAGAGTCTTTTAGAATCTATTTCTAAAGTTCCGCATAAGATCTTGTCCAGATCTGAAAATCGGAATTGATCGAGCCTTGGCTAAAAGGGGAGATCGCATCACACATAACTTAATTGAATTTGTCTTAGTAGTTTATATTATTTAATTAACTTAGCTTAGTGGCTTATATGACTTAATTAGACTTGCCTTAAGAGCTTACATAAACATAAATCAATTAAAAGATAAATAGGCTTGATAATTTTCTCATAATTCAATCCGATTAGACCCTTGGCTAGATTTCTTTTGGTCGCTTTGATGGATGGAAGCATCTTGGATGTGCAAATTAAATAGGAATGAATGCCAAGGTACATATCTTTCTCTAGTAAGGTTGGCCGTGAGATAGGTGAATGCATAGAGAGAGGTGCTCTTGAAGTAAAAGGTGAATAGGGATTACTTCTTAGAACAAAACTGTTAACTATGGTTGGCGGTGAGAAGATAGGAATGCAATTCTGGGAAGTATATGTTGAATTTCCTATAGTATATGATGAGAATCTTATTAAATATTACGGAAATACTAAATACAATTGGAGATGTCACTCACAACATTGCATGGTCATTATATTTGGTATTATGTTTATTACTTTATTTCTTGTTTATTGAATTATACGTTGGACTTGGATTATGTTCTGACGTAGATCTCACCTCAAGTGAGATTTGAGAAATCCAGGTGCATAATATTTGATTAGTAATTCTCATCTAGTATACGAGATTACAAGATAACTACTAACTAATTCACTTATCTCTTTATTGACTTACTATGCCACATTTATTAAATGTAATTGATTTGAGTATATTACAGTTTCGTAATCTATTGAGAATATTCTTACTTAAAATTTTAACAGAAAAATAGTTGTGATTATAAAGGAGACCCCCCTCTCTTACCTATAAATAAAAAGTCCATACTCAATGCAATCTCATCCGATTTGGTAGGTGAGAGAAATGAAGCTCAATAATTCGTAGAGTTAGTGTGGATCGATGTCCTATCTACTATGTCGGCACGTAAATTTCCGATCCTGATTAAAGTATTTTTATCTAATATTATATACTAAGAGTTTTGTATTTTTAATAACTAAATATATATATATATATATATATATATATTGTGCATGCATAGGTCCAAATGCGTTAGCTAAGACTAATATCTAATACTATATCTATCGATTTAAATGGTATCTTTGTCCTGGAAAACTGAACAACTTTCTTTTCATTTCATATCTGTATACTTTATTTGTTGAAAGATGGCTGCTAATCATGAGATTGGATTGCTTTTTCTTAGGACGTGTGTGGTTTTGACACGGATATAATACATACTATGAACAATGTATTATTTTTTAAGAATTGAAAGTTATTTGTGTTGTTTAATTGCTTGTGTCCTTTTTGGTAACATTGATGGTTGTTTTCTAGTTCTAAATTTTTTTATGCAAGTAGAAGCTACGATTTTAAAAAGATAATAATAATAAAAATTGAAATATTTCTATCTCCTAGTGTGGCAATTTTCAAATAATAAATGACCAGCAACACATACCTATAACAAGTTAACTACTATTATAAAGACCTATACTGGCAGTTATTGTATGCCACCGAAGTTCAACAACAACAGTTATTGTACATCACGACACTGGTAGTTGCTAGTTGCTAGTTGCCGATAAACTATAATGACACTCATCAAATTCGCTGCCATAGGTCAATATTGATAGCATTTTAGGAGGCAACTTTCAAGTTCACCGCTGCATTACATAGAACCCCTGCATCTTAAAAATCTTGGAATCTCTACATCTAGGACATTAGGCTTTATTTGTTTATGTCTATGTTCATGCTATATGTTGTGTATACTTACAACACTCCTAGTATTTTTCAATGTTATGTATTTTGTGTTGTTAATTATGATGCAACTGAGGCTTTGAGTCATATTATGAATGTAAGCACTACACACACAAGCACATGACTAAAGGATGCATTATACACATACATATATTACTCCACCGAGTTAACCAAAGGTATAGTCTGAAAGTACCCAATAATCCTATATAGTCCAGAGTAAGAGTGAAGCAGATTTTAGCACGATATTACAAATGGCGATATTATTTACTATATTTATGTATATATATATATATATATATATATATATATATATATGAACTAGGTCTCAGGACCTATTATGTATGAATCCACAGACATCAACCATGTAATTAATTAATGCACCAAGCCTACAATAATGACTTAGCCTGAAATTCTTCGTGAGGCAACTCAAAATATGTTGATAATGCTGGTTTGGAAAGCAAGTTGATTAGCAAAGCTTGGTCGGCATAGGGATAGGGAAATGGTGCCTTGGTTGTGAGACTGCTGTACTAATGCGAAAGGATATACAATCGAAGACTTCCGACTTAAGAATTTTCATATTCAAGATTTTGTCTGTTCCTAAATATTATTTTTAGTTGCTTTGTATTTATATATTTTGACACTCTATAACGCCGTTTTTGATTTGACAAGTGTAAAATAATAATTTTCAATTTTATTTCGATTTGACTGAGCGATCACAAAACATTACGCTACACCGATCTAGAGGTACGATTTTCTTTACTTTCCCATTGAATAGATGTCTGCGGAAAAGAGGGAGGGGTGGTTGGCGGATAACATTGCTTATGTTTTTTTAGGAAGGAGTCATCTATATTCTCCTCCGTTCATTGCCAAAATTACATGTCTGCAAAAATTCCATTGTCTCACGTATTCGGAGTGAGAAAAGAATCTGGTCCATAAATAATTGCTCGACTAATTCATAAATCATAACAGCAACACAGAGAAGAGAGAGCAATCTGAAGCAATGGCCTTCTCCTCGTCTCTTCCACCACTTAGACTCCTAGAGACTTCCCAAATCTCCCCATCACAAGGATCAATACCTCAAACCTCTCTCCCTCTCACTTTCTTTGATGTGCTTTGGGTAGGAGCCGGCCCAGTCGAGCGCCTCTTCTTCTACCCTTTCCCTCATCCCACTTCCCATTTCATCCACTCCTTCCTACCTACCCTCAAATCCTCTCTCTCCGCCACACTCCAGACCTTCTTCCCCCTCGCCGGAACTCTCCGTCCAATCCCCGGGAACGACTTCAAGTTTGAGCTTTGCTACTCCGACGGCGACTCGATCTCGCTCACCGTGGCGGAGTGCGTAGACGGTGGCTTCGACATCCTTTCCGGGAGCGATGCACGCGAGATCTCTAATCTCAGACCGTTTCTTCCGCAGCTACAGATGCTTGACGGTTCTTCTTCGTTGCTGGCCATTCAGGTGACAGTTTTCCCCGGCGACGGCGTCGTCATCGGGACCGCGGTTCACCACGCGGCGTGCGACGGCTCGAGCTCCATCCGGTTCATGCACTCCTGGGCTTCGGCTTGCCGAACGGGATGTTCCGCTGCCGAGGCGAATATGCCAATCTTCGATAGATCCTTGATCCCCGATCCTCGTGGATTGTACACAATCATGGCCGATTTCATTTTGAGCATTATGCAAGATAAACTCCCCAGCTTATCCGAGCCAGATGCTGTTCCGGCCGATCTATTTCTCGCCTCCTTCACTCTCACTCAATCGCACATAAAAAAACTCAAAGAAGCAGTTCTTTCCAAAGCCGAAGGGAAGAATAATAAGGGCTTCCATTTATCGACCTTTGTAGTAACATTAGCATATATCTGGGTCGGCTTTGTTCGAGTCCGAGAGCATTTTTCTCCGGGGCTCAGGAAGAAAGCCCACCTCGGCTTCGCGGTGGACTTCAGGGCAAGGATGGAGCCGTCAATCCCGGCGGCGTACTTCGGGAACTGCGTAAGTCCTTGTTTACTGGAGGCCATCGACGTCGGCGATCTCGTGGGCCGAGACGGTCTCAGAGTGGCCTCGGAGGCCATCGGTAGAGCCATCGAAGGGTTGAGCGTTGGCTTGAAAAGGGCACATGAATGGCCAACAATATTCAAACAAATTATGAAGGAGCCACCCATGTCTGTTGCTGGGTCACCCAAGTTTAGAGTCTACGACGTCGATTTCGGATGGGGGAGACCGGAGAAGGTCGAGATCCTTTCCATTGAGAAGTCCGGCGCCATATCATTGGCGGAAAGCAGGGAAGATCCGGGAGGAATCGAGATTGGATTCGTTCTTCCAAAGCATGAGGTGGAGTATGTTGAGAATTACTTAGCAAATGGTCTTAAAACTCTCTCGGATGATTGATAATTAAAATTTTCAGCTCTCCATAGCTTTCCTTAATCTTTATTTCTAAATAAAAGAATTGTTCAAATGTTTTGTTCTCCTCTACCTTCCTTTAATGTCTCCCAGTCTGTGCTTTGAAAGATGTGACGTCGGTGGTAGATTCATATAAGCCCCCGTCTCTCTATTACAGTCCAAAAAGGGTGGCCAAGGACGAGTTTCCTACGACTACTCTTGTTGACTCTGGTAGCCGAACTGATTTGATAAGTAACATCATTAAAAAAAAAAAAAAAAAGAATCCTTTGTTCGTAATAATATTTATCGTCTGACCAATCAAGTGGTGAACCATGACAGGTCGGCAGTGAAGTGAATCTATGCATCAAATTTTTGATTGGCCTATAATCTATATGCATGGCCGTACAAGTTGGGATAAATTAGATCATAAAAGTCGTGACAATCTTATTTTATCGACTCTTAACACCTGGTTTGAAAACTCTATTATGTTCTTTTTTGGGATTCTGTGGTTTATTCTTTTAAAACTACAGTTTGGAACCATTTCAGATCTCGTTTGGTTGCCGTTCTGGGATACATCTATAGTTCAGTTATTTTTATTTTTTTTATTCTAAAATTTGTACTTCTTAATCTAACTCGTTTCTCTCTTATTATTGCTTGGGTTTTGTTTTAATTAGATCGATCAAATGAAAATTTGTGATAATGAAACAAACACTTCGAAAAGAAATCACGGAATCTCGTATCAAATTCTACATGAAAAACTTAACTATTTGACTCTCACCTGAATATACGAGATAAAATTTGAAGAGAGTTTAGAAATGTTTAGTACTATATTTCGACGATTTATTCCTAGTTTTTTTAAACAGTATAATAATTTGGTAGAATACACGATTCCCTATCTTTGTATTGTTATCTCTTCACACTAGTTAAAGATGAAAAAACAATATCAACATATTGTAATATTTAGTAATAGACAAACAGAACATGAGAAATATGAATACTAAAATTCATCTGGATGCACCAATTGATTATGTCCAATTTCTAAAATAACAATGATTAACTTTTCAATGGCATGATGAAACAGAAGGGTCGAATAATTAGGAAATAATTTTGAATTGATAAAACTTTTATCCAATGATAAGAAAGGAATCAAACAAGTAGTGCTAGGAAATGCTCCTGAGAATTTGAAATTATTGGAACATAAAATTCAAAAAAGGTGTTACCAATGCCCAATGGTGGTTTAGTTAAGAGGACAAATATTTTTATTAAATTGCTTGGTGGTGCATAATTTTTAATATTATTAGATAATATAAGAATAATTTTTATGAAAGAACAAATTGCAATTGGGTTGTGTTATATTGATAATAAGAGACAGGTGATTGAACATTCGCAACTCACGAAGTAGCACTTTTTTCTCCTGGAGTCATCTCCAGTTCTCTCTCTGCTAGGGTTACCTCTTTAGGTCTCCCTGTAGGATTTCCTTCTCCTTTATTCTCTTTACTCTCTACTCCTTCATCAACTAGTACCCTCCATGGCCTCTGAAGATGAGGATCTCTTGAAGCAGTTTGCTTCCCTTCTCTCAAACAGTAGGATGGAGGACACTATCCCTCTCCCTAAAGATTGCACCATCAATAGGAAGCCATCGCTGTGCCTGATTGGCAAACTCCTAACTGATAGGTCATTTAGTTTGATAGGACTGAAGAATACTCTCATCGAAGCTTGGTATATGGAAGGTTCTTTGGAATTTATTGAGGTGGGAAAGAACACCTTTCTTCTCTCCTTTGAGCTCAAGATTGACAAGTGGAAGGTCTGGTTTGGCACTCCATGGTCGTTTAATAGGGATCTATTCATCATTACACCCTACCAGCCAAACCTCCCGGTTGCAGCTTGGGACTTCTCCAAGTCTGAGATCTGGGTTTAGTTCCATGGCATCCCATTTCAATTTATGTCAAGGAAAATTGCTGCACTCTTGGTGGAAAAGATAGGTGAACCAGTTGAATCAAGCGCAACGGATCCAGCGAAATGGACGAAATTCATCCGGACGAGAGTCTTGATCAGCATTCTGAAACCTCTGACCAGCTCTCTTTCTATCTCGATACCAGATGGAGGTTGTTTTGAGATAAAAGTAAGGTATAAAAGACTGCCTCGTCATTATTTTTTCTGTGGCACGATCGGTCACGAGAGTCCTACTTGCATCCATCGTAGCTCGCTAGGGGAAAAAATAAAGAAGGACTACCCCCCTCACCTCAAGCACAAACTCATTGAACTTCTCCAGCCAAAGTTCGCTGAGCTTAATGCTGTGCAAAGAACTCTCGATCCTCTCTCCATTAGTGGTGAAACAATCCCCAAGTTGGCTCCCTGGAGAACAACGGTGCAAAATTGGCACGAGGTGGCGATCTCGGCGGGGAGGGAAAGCTCTCATCCGGCACGGGTCTTTCCTCCTCAAAGCAGATCTATCCAAAGCTTTCGACAAGATGGAATTGCTTCATCGAGAAATGCCTTACATTACATGGATTCCTTCTCACTTCATTCACCTTATTATGGTCTGCATCTCCTCGGTATCATATACAGTTATTCTCAATGGAAACTCCAGTGCAAAATTCTTTCTAGAGCGTGGGCTTAGACAAGGATGCCCCCTCTCTTCTTTCCTATTTGTTATTTGATCTAACGTACTATCCTCTCTCCTCTCCGAAGCCCTCAGCAACAACTTTTATAAGGGTATCAAACCAACTCGTGGTGCATCTACTCTTACCCATTTGCTGTTTGCTGATGATCTACTATTGTTCGGTAGAGCGACCTCGGTGGAGGCTGAAGTGCTTAGTGATATCATTAAGAGATATGGAGTTGTTTCTTGCCAAGAGTTAAATATTGATAAATCTGCAATCATGTTCAGCCAAAAAACTTCATGTTCAAACCGTGCCCTAGTTCTTCAAAAGTTAAGCGCTCGGTGCCTCCTCATGGGTGACAAACACCTAGGGAATCCGCTCTGGACCCAAAGATCTAAGAATCTAGCTCTAAACGTTGTGCTTCAAAAGGTTCAATCAAAGCTAGTTGGCTGGAAATCCAAGTTCCTTTCGCAAGCGGGAAGAACTGTTCTAGTTAAATCTGTATTATCGGCCATCCCGACCTACTTCATGGCAGCTACCTTATTCCCAAAAGGTCTTTTAAACATAATCACATCTGAAATAAAAAGCTTCTAGTGGTCGCATGGCAAAGACTCAACGACTTTCCACCTAAGAAGATGGGACCTATTATGCCGCCCTACTTTGCTAGGTGGCTTAGGCTTCAGAAGACTGGACCTAATCAACAAAAGCCTCATACTTAAACTTACATGGAGACTCCTATTTGATCCTAACACTCTATGGGCACAAACGCTCAAAGCCAAATATTTCCCTCATTGCTAATTCTGGGAAGCAAAGAAAATGCCGCGTTGTTCTTGGTCCTGGTCTGCCATCATCAGTTTGAGAGCTGAGTTCAGGAAAAATGTTATATGGATGGTTGGTAGAGGTGACTCCATCCACCCCAAGATAGACCCTTGGCTCCCTCTTCCTGACTGTCAGCTTCATCCCGCCATTCCCTGGGAGCTTATTGTCAAAGATCTTCTTGTCGGTAGACAATGGAATCTACCACTAATCAACCATATTCTAGCTCAAGAATTCATCACCTTTCTGAAAACTTCAAAAAGCAAAATAAGGTCTTTCCTCCTCAAAGCAGATCTATCCAAAGCTTTCAACAAGATGGAATTGCTTCATCGAGAAATGCCATACATTACATGGATTTCCTTCTCACTTCATTCACCTTATTATGGCCTGCATCTCTTCGGTATCATATACAGTTATTCTTAATGGAAACTCCAGTGCAAAATTCTTTCTAGAGCATGGGCTTAGACAAGGATGCCCCCTCTCTCCTTTCCTATTTGTTATTGGATCTAACGTACTATCCTCTCTCCTCTCCGAAGCCCTCAGCAACAACTTTTATAAGGGTATCAAACCAGCTCGTGGTGCATCTACTCTTACCCATTTGCTGTTTGCTGATGATCTACTATTGTTTGGTAGAGCGACCTCGGTGGAGGTTGAAGTGCTTAGTAATATCATTAAGAGATATGGAGTTGTTTCTAGCCAAGGGTTAAATATTGATAAATCTGCAATCATGTTCAACCAAAAGAATTCAAGTTCAAACCGTGCCCTACTTCTTTAAAAGTTAAGCGCTCGGTGCCTCCTCATGGGTGACAAACACCTAGGGAATCCGCTCTGGACCCATAGATATAAGAATCTAGCTCTAAACTTTGTGCTTCAAAAGGTTCAATCAAAGCTAGCTGGCTAGAAATCCAAGTTCCTTTCTCAAGCGGGAAGAACTGTTCTAGTTAAATTTGTATTATCGGCTATCCCGACCTACTTCATAGCAGCTACCTTATTCCCAAAAGGTCTTTTAAACAAAATCACATCTGAAATAAAAAGCTTCTAGTGGTCGCATGGCAAAGACTCAACGACTTTCCACCTAAGAAGATGGGACCTGTTATGCCGCCCTACTTTGCTAGGTGGCTTAGGCTTCAGAAGACTGGACCTAATCAACAAAAGCCTCATACTTAAACTTACATGGAGACTCCTATCTGATCCTAACACTCTATGGGTACAAACTATCAAAGCCAAATATTTCCCTCACTGCTCATTCTGGGAAGCAAAGAAAATGCCGCGTTGTTCTTGGTCCTGGTCCGCCATCATCAGTTTGAGAGCTGAGTTCAGGAAAAATATCATATGGATGGTTGGTAGAGGTGACTCCATCCACCCCAAGATAGACCCTTGGCTCCCTCTTCCTGACTGTCAGCTTCATCCCACCATTCTCTAGTAGCTTATCATCAAAGATCTTCTTGTCGGTAGACAATGGAATCTACCTCTAATCAATGACCTTTTTCGCCCTTGAGGAAGCTGCTCTTATCGACAGAATAAATCCTAATGGTAGCTCCAGGGATAAAGAGGACATGCTCATTTGGAAACCAACGACGAAAGAAAACTTCACTGCTAAATCAACCTACTGTTCTCTCTCCAACGGTAGCTGGCAAAGCTCCTCATCTTTGACCCAAGCCAAAGTTACCTAGAAACTGATTTGGCAGAACAAATATTGCATTCCTAGAGTCAAGCTTTTTGTTTGGAAAATGATGGTGGGTGCCTTACCAGTGAGATCAGTTCTACACCTTAAAAGAAGGGAAATAGACCCAACCTGCCCATTTTGCTCCTCTGAGCCGGAGTCCATTGAGCACTTACTTTTACAATGTAACTTTGCCAGAGTACTATGGTTCTCGTGCAAACGTGGTATAAGATCTGACGCAGATGGCATCAACTTGGAGGACTGGATAGTCAGAACTTTTGATCATTTGAAGGATTACAAAGCTCTTGCACTTTGCTTCAATGTTTTCTGGAGCATCTGGAGAGCCAGAAACAATCTAATTTTTGGAGAGGAAAAACCTTGCTCGCACAGAATACTATCATACTCTGAGCTCTTACTTACTCGAAAGGATTCTCCTCCCCTCACCTCGCCTCCATCGGTCTTTTCAGTCTCGCTAACTCCTCTCGATAAAACTGAGATTGACATTCACTATGGTGATCTGATGGGATGGACAGACGTAGCATGGAAGGGCTCAAATGAAGGTGGTGGAGGACTAATGATTTTAGAGTTCCCGGCAGATATCTACTTGGGCAAAGCTTCTCTCCTCAGTAACTGCCATAACAATTTGCATGGTGAGATGTTAGCTATGCGTCTACTAATTGAGGAAGTCTACCTTAAGATGCCGGCAAGCAAAGTCTAGCTGTTCAGTGATTGCGAGGTGCTGGTTAACATACTAAATGAACACAGAGATCAATTGATAACCTAGGAATTGGCTCCGATAGTTAATGAATGCTTGGAACGTATGAAGGAGCTCCCATCACTATGAATATGTCACACAAGTAGAAAAAACAACTTTGTGGCCCATAGGTTAGCTAGGTTTGCCCTAGCGAATCAGGTTAGTAAGGTGTGGTTGAACCCACCTTGTGATTTCTATTGTAACCTTTCCTTATCTAAATGAATAGATCTTGGGATCTTTATAAAAAAAAAGAGACATGTGATTGAATGTTTTTTTTTTGAATATTTGAGTACTTATGATTTGCTAGCTCAAACTCTTAAATAAGCAGCAGAATCAATATTGGTAAAAATATGGATGAGAATTATAAAGGTTATGTTGGGCTGCTGCTCATGTTGTTGGGCTGAGCCCAGCACTGTTCATAGTTATATATATGTATATTTTTTATACTATTCAAATTATATTTGATTATGTTATTAATTATTTCATTAGTTTAGTTAATCTAATGTATTTAATTTATATGAGTTAAATCTAATTACATTATAGTTAGTAAATAAATCTAATTATATCATGTCTAGTAAAATATCTGCAACATAAATTACTATTTTAATCCTAGGTAGGTAATAGTAATTTTTAGGGTTATGCACGTATATTCTTGCGTAATTATTTGCAGTAACTTAATGCTTATTTTTCTTAATTATCAAAGAGAATAATAGGCAGATAATTATATTTTAAATACACTATTAAATAATATAATTATGGTTAATAAATAACAAAACAAATATAGAAATGAAGAGTACATGATTACAACAAGAAATTATCTTTTAGCCGGGTTAATTTTAATTAATAGAAAGATTGACATTATTTATTATAAATAATTTCAGATCCCGACCCCCTGTTCAAGACCCCGTGGACTTAGCTATCGAGGCTTGATTGTTGTCATAGCAGCGTGAACAAGTGGTTGTTGGTAATTACTGTGGTGGTGAATAGTTTTATCCTCTAGACCCCTTTGTCAAATTATGTTATATTATATATTATGTACATGCATATTTTGCTCTCTAGCATGATTATATGACTTTATCTAGAGATGATTATAGTCGAACATATTTTAGGATATAGAGAAAATGTTGGATACTCTAGGATGTAATGATCAACAGAAGGTAGCCTTTGCTGCCTTTATGTTTAGAGGTGAGGTAGAACAATTGTGGAAAGCTACAAAGAGACTGATAAAATCAAGGATAGGGGACGCAGTCATCACTTGGGAGTTATTTCTTGATGCTTTTGATCAAAAGCATTTTCCAGCCTGGAGGAAAGAAAAGATGGAAGAAGAATTTCTGCATTTACGTTAGGGTCCTATGACAGTGGTAGAATACAAGGTCAAATTTAATGCTTTAGTCCGTTTTGTACCCAATCAAGTTCCAAATGAAGCTGCTAGAACTCGACGCTTCAAGCATGGGCTGAATTATGCTATATGTCAGAGCTTGGAGGTAGCATGCCTCATCCTTTATGCTGATATAGTAGAGAGGGCTATGGCACTTGAGGGGGTGATTCAGGAGAAGAGGGCTATGGAAGCTCGGCGATCTGGGACACAGTCTGGGCGAGGCGGGAGTTCTAGAGTTCTTTCTACTAACCAGAGCCTACCGCTTTCGTAGTCACAGTGTCACCTTTCTTACCATCCTTATCGGGGAAGTTCTAGTGCTGGTTCATCTACTAACAGATATGATTCACGAGGATTTGGAGGACTTAGCCAAGCAGCGTCTCAAATTAGTGTGACTGGACCACTTTCTGGGGGTAGAGGAAGTGGATTTGTTGGTGGATCACCAGTGCAGAGTCGTAGCTGTTTCACGTGTGGGAAGTTTGGGCATCATCTTCGAGATTGCCCCAACCCACGTTTATGCTCCGAGTGTGGGCAGCCTGGTCATATCTGTCGTGATTGTCTACGCGCCGCCATCGCCCCGATTTATGCTGCTGCAGCATCTTCTAGAACTAAACCTCTTGGGGTTTCTACTACGGCTAGCCGAGGCAGAGGAGTTGTTGGGGCAGGTTCCTCTCAGCTTGGGCGAAAGTCTAGAGGTGGCCGGATCTTCACGATGACGAAGCACGACGCTTTGGTATCCAATGATATGGTCACAGGTATTCTGAATCTATTTTCTCATACAGCAAGAGTTTTATTTGATTCGGGTGCCACACATTCCTTTATTTCAAGTTCTTTTGCTTGCCACGCCGATATACTAATGGAACATTTAGAGGATATTCTGTTGATTGACACACAAGTAGGAGAGACAGTTGTTATTTATTTTGCTTATAAATCTTGCACAATTAGTTTTAGGGATAGGGAGTTCAAAGTAGATCTTTTGCCACTAGAGCTGACAGATTTGATGTTATCTTGAGGATGAATTGGTTAGTTGCATATCATGCCAATATAGATTGTTATAGAAAGGAAATTATGATGAATTTAACTAATGGGGCAGATTATAGAATTAAGGGCAATAAATCCAACAACCCTATGAAGATAATCTTTGCATTTGAAGCTTGCAGATTATTAAAAAAAGATGCACATGTGTCTTAGCTAGCCTGTCAGGAGATACTGATAAAAAGATCAAATTAGAAGATGTCCGAGTTGTTAGAGAATTTTCTGATGTTTTCCCAGATGATCTCCCCGGATTACCCCTGGATATGGAAGTAAACTTTTCAATTGATTTAACTCCTGATACTTCACTTATTTCTAAAGCCCTCTATAGAATGGCACCAATAGAATTAAAGGAACTTAATGTATAGTTAGAAGAACTACTATAGAAAGGCTTTAAAAAACCTAGTGTCTTACCTTGGGGAGCGCCTATTCTTTTTGTTAAGAAGAAGGATGGGACACTCAGGCTGTGTATAGACTATAGACAACTGAACCAAGTGACAATAAAAAATAAATATCCTCTACCTCGCATTGATGATTTGTTTGACCAGTTAAGGGGAGCTAGAGTATTCTCTAAAATAGACTTGAGGACTGGTTAACATCAGTTAAAAGTTCGTGAGGAGGATATTTTTAAAACTGCTTTTCGTACTAGATATGAACATTATGAGTTTTTGGTCATGCAATTTGGATTGACCAATGCTCCAGCTGTCTTCATGGATCTAATAAATAGGGTTTTGTTTTAATTAGATCGATCAAATGAAAATTTGTGATAATGAAACAAACACTTCGAAAAGAAATCACGGAATCTCGCATCAAATTCTACATGAAAAACTTAACTATTTGACTCTCACCTGAATATACAAGATAAAATTTGAAGAGAGTTTAGAAATGTTTAGTACTATATTTCAACGATTTATTCCTAGTTTTTTTAAACAGTATAATAATTTGGTAGAATACACGATTCCCCATCTTTGTATTGTTATCTCTTCACACTAGTTAAAGATGGAAAAACAATATCAACATATTGTAATATTTAGTAATAGACAAACAGATCATGAGAAATATGAATACTAAAATTCATCTGGATGCACCAATTGATTATGTCCAATTTCTAAAATAACAATGATTAACTTTTCAAAGGCATGATGAAACAGAAGGGTCGAATAATTAGGAAATAATTTGGAATTGATAAAAGTTTTATTCAATCATAAGAAAGGAATCAAACAAGTATTGCTAGGAAATGCTCCCGAGAATTCATGAAATTCAAAAAAGGTGTTACCAATGCCCAATGGTGGTTTAGTTAAGAGGACAAATATTTTTATTAAAATGCTTGGTGGTGCATAATTTTTAATATTAGTAGATAATATAAGACTTATTATTATGAAAGAACAAATTGCAATTGCCTTCTGTTATAATGATAATAAGAGACATGTGATTGAATTTTTTTTTTAATATTTGAGTACTTATGATTTGATAGCTCAAACTCTTAAATAAGCAGTAGAATCAATATTAGTAAAAATATGGATGAGAATTGTAAAGGTCCGTGGACATTGATATGATGGAGTAAGTAAAATGCGAGGTGAGTTGAATAGCTTTTAACCAGGGGTGAAAACTGGTCGGATTAACTCCGACCCGACCCGCTATCCGGTCCGATTCGGATCGGATTCGGATAAAAAATTTCTATCCGACTCGGATTCGGATTCGGATACGGATAGAATTTTTAAAAAAAATTCGGATACGGATTCGGATACGGATATCGGATATCCGTTTATCCGCATATTTTTTTAAATGATTTACAGTTTTTAGTTTGCTTATTTAGATAGTAAGTATTAATATTATTACTAATAATACATTATATATTATTTATAGAGATTAATTTCTCTAATTTTATATATTTGACATACAAAAAAATTATTTGTTGTAAAACTCTTAATATTTTTGTGTTAATTATATTTAAATAAAATATTATTATTATTTTAAATTTAATCAATATCCGTTTAAGATCCGATCTTTTATCTGAAAATTATCCGTATCCGTTTAGTTAGGATATGGTTTTAAATTTTGCTATCCGTCCAATATCCATATCCGAATCCGTATCTGAACTAAAAATACGGATCCGGATATGGATTTAGCACTATCCGATCCGTATCTGATCCGTTTTCACCCCTACTTTTAACACATTTATTTTGTGAAAAAAAAATATTATAACACTCGCCACTAAACACGTGTCACTCACATGAATAGAATCCACGTGATTATCACGTAACGTGCTGGTTAATATTTTAACACAATAGATAAGCAAAAATCCATATTTCCACAAATAATATAGACAAAGAAGTTCATAACACGAATGCCACAACAAACCCAAAATACATATCCATAACAAAAATAAGACAGCCATGTAGGAGCTATAAGCCATTAACTTAATTTACATGAATAAAATAAGAATCATAATTAAAAGACTTAGGCTAGTCTTCGCTAGATTTTTCACGAGCTCGAGGGTCATCTACTAATCTAAAAATAATTTCACCAACCGGTGGTGAGCATAAAGCCTAGCAAGTATCCATTGCTATAGTCTAAATAGTCTAAAAGTAGTGCGATGAAAGATGTAATAATAAGTAAATATAAATGCTTGCATCATAATCAAATAGAAATCACTAGTACCACATACCCGTTATGCTCATCCAATGCGCACACAACTGATAAACTACCACATATCATCCAAACTATAAGTCCTAAAACTCGAGCTGACATCAAGCTTCGCTTAGAGGCCATGTCAATGTTACACCACATAATATACATCCTTTTAGACTACCAAGTTTGTAACTTAGGCCACATTATTATCTCACACCCAACTACAAGCATGCCCTAAAAGGAGTGTAGATTCTAGCGATAGAATCGCTAGCTTTTCACTCGGTGAACAACATGACTAATTGTCGATCATCGCAGGATAAGGACCTTAGTCTTAAGCCCATCACATAGGTTAATATTGCATATCAATATTATCATCTGAGCCCTCGTCTTCACATCATTGTATTACCGTGCGAAAATCATGAGTCGTCGCTCATAGACGCCCTTACCCGGCGTCATCGGGTACCGCTAGGTCTACGTCATCCTACCATTTTCTCTCTATCTTAAACACCTTAAATGGTATGACTCTCGTTGATTGACAATAAATTGACTATCCCCGGGCAAAACGGCTACCTGATTGTCTGTGATCAACAGACTGAGACCTTAGGCGTAAACCCTAATATATATAAATATAATTGTATCTCCCGTCCTTAACCTTGGCTGGAGAGGTGTCGGGTACTATTGAAATGTAGCAATCACTCCATTTATGTTCGTGCACGTGTGTAAGTGGCATGATATTGTACAACACAATAAACATAATGTAACACGTATCATTATCATGTTTTGCATGCTAAACACATGATCGTGCTCAATAAATATGCATAGACATTATGATATATAAAATTTTATTGAACCGCAAAATATAATTACCATACATGACGCGCAATAATAACAATAAGAAAAATGTATGCACATGCATGGTATAAATGTAATGATTTCATAAGGTACAATATTTCATTATCTACACTACTCCTAGACTATAAAAGTTTCACTTGCCTGAATCGCTTCTTTGATACTAGTTGTAACTACGCCATGAGATCATCCTCATAGGGTATATAGTCTACCTTGATAAGAAAAGTAAATAAAATAATAATCACAAAATTCCTATCATTAACTAGTTAAATAATCTTACTAACGTTCACTATAAGCTTGGGTAGGTCCATCTCGTAATTCTTACTTTTATTAATCAGGTGCAGCTAGCATAGTTGTACTAAGGCCTGATACGTTATTAAATGTAATAAAGATATTCTCCTCAAATTATCGCCCAAATCACTATTATAAAATTTACGGAAGATCGCATAGATAATATTTAATTAATAAGCTTCGTCAAATAATGCAACCTACTTAATATCATTTTTCTACATTTATCTGTGTTAATTCTCTAATAGGAGCAATTAATACAGATACACCCAAACCGTCAACTCCTTTGATAAAATTGAATTAGCCCAAAATTATAATTAGCAAATGTTAGTATCTAATTGGAGCTAGTTTCTGTTATTTATAACGACACTCTCAGGCCATGGCCTAGCTAATTAAAATTAATTTATAAAACAATTAATGTAACAAATACTACTATTAGCTAAAAACAATGATTAATTAAGGCTCACGGTTGTCGGCACTAAAAATAAATAAAAAATGACTTAAATAATCTAAAGAGATAAGCAGAGGTTAATTACTCGTTTTAGCTAGTGCGAAGCCAAATAAACTCACCAAAAATTAGCCCCAAACCCACCTTAACCAAAAAACACATGGCTCAGGCTATAGCTAGCCCAACCCACCCCCAATTTGGGCTGGGTTGCCTAGAGCCCCACCCACCCCAAACTTGGGCTAGGTTGCATGTAGCCTAACCACACCCCAAAGCACAGGCTGGGCCGCACCCAGCTTAGCCTAGCACGTGGGCTTTGCGCTGGGCCGCACCCAGCCTAGCCCATTACACAAGCCCTGGGCTGGGCTACATCTAGCTTAACCCGGAATGCGGACTCAGGCTAGGTCACACCAAACCTAGCATGTGGGCCCTGGGCTAGGCTGCACCCAGCCTGAGCCTGAGACACCCCCTCCCTCCTTCACCTCGAGTAAAAGGAGGGAGGAAGGGTACTACTAGAGGTCGCCGTTGTCGATAGCTAGGGTTGACATATCCGTTGATGCACTGATGGTGAAGAAAGGCCTCCAAGGTGCCTACTCAACCAGTGGGGAAGATAGGGACCACCCATCGACGAGCAAGAACCCAATCGGTATGTTGGGAGAAGGGTTGCTGGCTAACCCAGCCGAACCTACTAAAAACCCACCTCACCTTGGCCGTCAACCAAGGCGAGGGGTTGCCTAACGACTCCAACCACGAGGGGACCAAAGGAAGTCACTAGGGCGTCGTAGTGAAAAAGGGAAGCTCATCGGACTGACGTAGCAGGGCAAGAGGCCGTCGGTCAGCCGGATCACAGCGAGACCAAGAGGAGGAAAAAAAATAAAAAGAATCCTAATTAACCAACGAATTGTAAATCAAACTTACCTTGAGGGTGAGAGAGCTCCGGCGCTTTGATCTAGGAGGTCGGCGGTTCTAGTGGCTCTCCATCATGGCGGGAAGAAGATGGGGGAAAGGACTACTGGTGGGGAGAAGAAAGAAGATAAAAAAAGAAACAAGGAAAGAAAGAGAAGAAAGAAAAGAGAGAGGGAGGGGAAAGGAAAGAGGCGCATGTGCCCTGCACGTGCGCATCCTTATGCTTAGTGCACGTGCTGGGCTGTGCGATTTTTTTTTTTGATTGGATGTGACATATATTAAGTTCATTATTTTGCGCATCTACTGCAATCGACTCGAGTTGATATTGCTAAATAACGTCTTGATATTCTCCATGAAAAACGATCATTTGAAGTTGTAGAAGCATCAACACTAATGAGCTTTCGACCGGTAAGACATTAAATTAGGAAGTTAGTCTAAATTAGTAAGATTATACTTATTAGGGACTATATTTTGGTACTTTGATTAAATTAATTATTGTACTTTCACTGTGATTAATCATGTTCTCAAAACAAGAATGTAAGATGGTTCAAATTCGGAACAAGGAGCTGAAGCATATATTTTAATAGAGTCAATACAAAATTTTGGTTTTACATTTTGTCTTTATCTAATGAATTTTTTTTTGGGAATTAATAATGACTTATTTCAAAAATTACAAGAAAAAGAATAAGATATAATAAATGCTATGAAGCTAGCTAGTAACTATATCAATCCGACGGTTGCAAGAAATGAGAGATAATGATTAGGATAATCTTATAAAAGATGTGCTTCATTTTATGCGAAATATGATATTTTAATACCTAATATGGATGCTACATCTGTTCCTCTAGACCATTCAAGACATAAATATCATAAAATGACAAATTTGCATTATTATCGGTAGAAATTTCCAATGCTATCATTGATATGCAACTTCAGGAGTTGAATGATAGATTCAATGAGTTTAATTCCGAGCTACTACTTTTGATAAAAAATTGATTCGATTAACACAATTTTACTTAAATTTTCACCGGCACAATTGATGAAACTTGACATTCAACTACTTGATATATTCGAGTCTGCCTCGCCATGATCCCCCCTCACCGTGGCCCTCGTCAGCTTACTTCATGTTCAGTTGGTGATGAGTTTGTAGTGCTTTATCCATGGTATCGCTTGTGTGTATTTAGTTGAATTTCTTTGTTGTAGTTGGTTTGGTCTGAGGTAGGATTGATGGGAAAAGATGTTACCTTTTGTGAATTCTTCGCTTCTTTACTTTTCTACTGATCATTTGAGTTTGTTTTCTTTTAATGTTCCTGCTGATTAACTTGCGTGCGATTTTGGACAAATACTACTAAACTGGAACTGCAACTTTTGGTTCTTGGAATAGGCATGATCATTAGAGTTTTGTGATGGAATGAGTTATATTTAGATGTAATCATTCATGGGTTTATGCTGATTGGGTCAGCGTTATGGCATTGTTGGATAGGGTTCTGAAATTATATTGCTTCGTTGCAGACGAAGTGAGAGTGGCATTGGAAGTGACAGTATATATATAATATAAGATTATATATAGAGCCAGAAGGAGCTTATGGGGATTTGTAAGTGAGGATTTCCTAAAAGATTCAAGCTTATGTTGTTTCATTTGTTTAAATAAATTCTCATATTCATTTACATATCTTTCTATAAATTGGACGTGTTCGTGTTAACACACCTGCTTAGATACTAAGTGACTGAGTAGGTTCTCTGGTCAATTAAGAGGAGATTATGTATTGCTCCTGAACTCAATTGCAGGCACAGTGGAATATGGAGTAGAAAAGGTAAGTAGGAGTTGGTTGTCTTAAGCCAAATAAACAAATAAGTAAATATCAATAGATAGGATTTCTTTTCTTCTTCTTTTATTCACTTTATGGAGCTATGGACATGATGCAATGTATTAAAACTCGGGAAAGATATATAGGATATATTTTCTTCTTCTATTTCTCAACTTTGTGAAGCCACAATGAGTAAACCTTTTTTTAACATCTATATCAAGGTGGCTTTCACTCTTATCCTTCAAGGTAGCACTTTTCTATATTTTTTTTCTAACGATTTTCTCTATTATGCAATTGCATCAATGCATTGGTCAATCTAGTATGATCAAGTATTAAAATTATGAAACCTACTAGACATTAAGAATAACTTTAGTGAATTTAGACTTATAAAACATGCACTCTAGTTATGTGCTTTCTATCCGGCATGCAATGTCAGCATGCCCATAAGAATAATATATAACTTATATAAGGAAAATACAATGATTAAATAGATAGATAATCAATGTACTCTGAAGATATAAGTTTCCCATCAAAGTTTTTTGGTATTATTTTTAAATTTTCTAAAAATAAGAAATCAATAGGAAAAATAACCTAAAGAGCAGAAAAAAGAAGAAGAAGGTCTGTCCAATAAAAGAACATCAGATCAAAACCACAAATATTCGATCAAGTGCCAAAATATGAAAATAATAAAAAAACATAGCCGAAATAATCTCTAAAAAGCTCCCCATAACCGAAATAATCTAAGAGTGCACCACCTCGAACTGCTGCAATGAAATCACTCTTACGAAGCCCTCCTATTTTTAAGCATGAGAAGTAGCAAGAATACCATCATGAAAACCATGCATATCATACAAATTAAAAGATGTGTCACATGTGATAAATGGAAGAAAACATTTAGATTTAATGTGACTTTTAATGTTCACTTCTATAATAAGTAGAAACAAAATAATTTCTACAATTTCTTTTTGTACTCCTAGTATGCATATCATCATTGACATGTATAAGTCTCACTAATATAGGAGTGGAGAAAATATCACCTTGCTTTCTCGACTTAGATGGTACATTTGAGGTGGTGTTTTCCACGTAGCCTAGCTCTCTTCATTTCTTTTTATTTTTTCTTTGCACTTTAAGAAGTTGGTTCAATTTATGCCATCCATCTTAAATTTTTTGAAAAAGTGAATTAGTCTTTAAAATTTTAGATTCTAACAACAATCTCTCTTTTAAACTAGCTTGTTCAGGAAAATTCACTTCTAAAAAATGTATTTAGTTAAAAAAAAGGAACTTTAAGAGTTGAGATATTGAGTAAATAAAAAAGCCTAGCCTCTTTATATATAGAGGTCAGGTATAATGAGTCATACTCGAATTAGTCCTAAAAGTTTATATGATTTAAACCAAGACTTATCTTAGATGCTTACACGATCTAATTGGACTTGCCTTAGTGACTTATATGACTTAACTAGATTTGTCTTAAGGGCTTATATGATATAATTAGAATTATCTTAAGAGCTTACATCATGAATAAATTAAAAAATAAATAGACTCAATCCATTGAGTCCAATGTCCTTATGATGTGATTCGACTTGACCCGGTTCACATTAATTCACCATGCTTCCGACTACATTTTCCTCAAGGTGTCCATGGTGGTTTCCATACCTTCCGTTGCTCTCGAACGACATGTACTCAATCTTCGTGTGGGTCTCATCTGCCAAGTGGAGGAGGGCCCCACAGTGGGTTGCTTTAGGGCTCACTTATTCGAGCCATAGTCTACCCTAGCCGTAGGTGGCTTGGGCTAAATGCTAACCACAGATGATTCGAGCCAGGGTCTTAGTACATGTGGTTTAGGCCATGACTCTAGTGCAAAAGGTCTAAGGAAGTGACTGATCATGATGCTTTTGGCTGGTGGGGCCTAGATCACCACGGGTGGAAAGCTAGGGTTTTCGATCTTAGTTTCCATTATAGGTGGGAAAGATGGCATCGCGACTGTCGCTAGGGGCTGCTTCAGTATTGCTATGGTGGATAGCTCGATCTACAGGGATAGAGGGTGCTCCACCGCTATCAAAGGAGGGGTGGTTGCTACGATTTGGATGGTCTCCATAGTTTCATCATTGTTAGTGCTCAAATGTGGAGGTGGTAGCTGTTTCACGGTGGTCAGTGGCAGTAGTGGTGCAAACGGGTGGTGCTGGGTTAGGAGGGATGCTGCCAATGCTTGTATAGCTTTTTCTATCCCCTCGGTGCTATCCGTGGCAAAACTAGCGACCTTTTCAAAAGACTATTTAAAAAAAAGCCTTTGCAACTATCGACGAGTTATTGGTCCTCCATGGCCGCGATTTCACCCGGGTTAGCTTTAGATCACGTGTTCACCATCGTTTGAGGAACGTCGGCTCTAATACCATTGTTATGAACTAGATTTGGAAAGATTTAGATGTAATAAAATTATAATGTTTTATGAGTTATAGCCTCATGAGTTAAGGTTCTAATGGCTTTAGTTTTATATGAATCAGAGGTCAGAATGAAGAGTTAAAAGTAAAGAGTGAAGGAAGGTCAAAACGGTATAGAAGTGAAAATATTCGATGTTGTGGCGGTCGTCGAAGGGTGGCGGACAACCAAGATGGTGGAGGATGGCCCTATAGTAGGGTGGCTTGTGGTACAGGATGGTGGCTAGAGTTTGAAGGTAGAATAAGTTTCTAAGTTAGATTTACTCCTAAAACAATAAACATCTATGATTAATTAATTTACTTCTACTCCTAGATTATTTTACTTTTACTTTTACTTTTACTCTTACTCTTACTCTTACTCCTAGTTTAATGATAATCAATTAGGGCTGCACTCCACATATTTATAGAGACTAACCCTAGACCGACTTTCATTAGGATTTCAAGTGTTAGCTTATGTTAAAGATAAACATGACTTAGCTAAATCAGCCTTCCTTATCTTTTTCGCAATGTTTCTTCATTCCGCCATAGATAGAGTCCTAATCTAAAAAAACCTTGAATATGAAAGTTGTAGATCAGGACGTCAATGATCATCTCCAATTGGTTTCATAATATTTTGATGACTTCTGAATATCTACAGAATATTTTCCTAAAACTACATAGAAGTTAACTAAACTGAACTTAACTAATTAAATAAACTCTAACCTACTTAGACTCTAACTAAACTACATAAAATGGCTTAGGCTTGGCTCGACTTAAGCTTGAGTTTGGCCGAGACCGAGCCGAATTAGAAGGATCAAAAATAATTTTGAATCGAACCTAAGCTGGAGCCAGCTCACTTAGGCTCGGCTTGATAGGCTCGATATAAAACAGATAAGTCAAATCCTAAATCTCTAAATCTCTAATTCCCAACCTTCCTATCCCAAATTTCCAACTTCCCAAGTCGAGTTGAGCTAAGTCAAGCTTGAGCAAGTTATAAGACTTGAAAATAATTTTGAGCCAAGCCTGAGCTAGAGCTGGCTCTAGGGGTGAAAACGGATCGGATATGGATCGGGTAGTGCTCAATCCATATCCGGATCCGTATTTTTTGTTCGGATACGGATTCGGATACAGATATTGGACGGATAGCAAAATTTAAAACCATATCCTAACTAAACGGATGCGGATAATTTTCGGATAAAAGATCGGATCTTAAACGGATATTGATTAAATTTAAAATAATTATAATATTTTATTTAAATATAAGTAACACAAAATTATTAAGAGTTTTACAACAAATAATTTTTTTGTATGTCAAATATATAAAATTAGAGAAATTAATCTCTATAAATAATATATAATGTATTATTAGTAATAATATTAATACTTACTATTTAAATAAGCAAACTAAAAACTATAAATCATCTAAAAAAATATGCGGGTAAACGGATATCCGATATCCGTATCCGAATCTGAAAAATTTATCCGACCGGTATCCAAATCTGTATCCAAATTTTTTTCAAAAATTCTATCCGTATCTGAATCCGAATCCGAATCCGAGTTGGATAGAAATTTTTTATCCGAAGCCGATCCGAGTCGGGTCGGATAGCGGGTCGGGTCGGAGTTAATCCGATCCGTTTTCACCCCTAGCTGGCTCGCTTAGGCTCGGCTCATTTACATCCCTAGAGGTGTCCACTCGTGAAGGAGGTGGAGTTCAAACCACCTCAACTCCTCCTCCTCCTACTACGGTGGAGCTCCCTCCACCCCTGTAGATCAATACCGCTACAACTACGATGCTAGAGCAACCACAAGAAGATGGTTCTTGAGCCATCTTCCCTAACATATGTCCACTTTTAAATTTCCTCAACTATTTTGATTATATCTTTTTACCCCATCCTTCAATTCATGTGAAACCAAAGCTATTAGAACAGAATCATGAGGCTATTACCCATAAATATTTTATAATTGTCTTATGTCCAGATCATTCTAGATTTGGTTTGTAACAATTTCCTTTTTGAAAGTTCTCTTATGTTTAGTCCCCTACTATGTTGTTAGTTTTTATTATGAACATTTTAAATTTCTTGACAAGGAAAACCGTAGGATCAACATCATTGTCAAAATCATAATCTTCCTTTTCAGGGATGATAAAATAATATCTTTTTGGGTGTAGTCTTTAATATGTTACATGCTTTATTTGCAATTTCACAAGTATTGATACATCTGAATTCATCATAATTGACAATTTGACATTGTTGAATATGACATTGATTGCTTTGCTATTTCATCCTATGCCTTTGAGATAATTTTTATCCCACTTCTTAATTGGTTTTGGTACCGTTGACTCTCCTAGTTCTTTAGTAGGGGGCGAACAAAACCATACAATAGAAAAAAATAACACTCATCCTAGCTTTCTAATAAGGATAGTTAGACCCTAGTGGATGCCTAATGACAAACAAATATTCTCCACGTAAGTTTATATCTCAAGGATCTACCTAAAATAAAAGAAATCCACTCTGATAATAATTGAAAATTTGTAGGAAATAGATATAATTTTTAGATCGAATAAGTTTAGGGATAAGAAAAGTCAAAACCCATGTCAAAGTCAAAGTCAAAGTCAAAAATCAAATCCATGTTTGTTTGGGAAAATAGAGTCCGAATTTATAAAATATGATTAAGAATCAAAATTTAAAAATGAATATTGAGTAGGAGGTGAAAACTCTAATTCTACTCTAACCATGAAGATCAGTCTGAAGTCGGTGCGCAGAAATCCGAATAAGAGTAAAAAATAATGAAAAGTCGAGTAAGAGAAGGAAAAGTAAAATCATGAGAAACATGATAACATAATTTTTTTAAAAAAAATGGAAAATCTCTCACTAAGTGATAGGACATAAGACTATGGATCTATCCTAAATGGGTCAATCTATATCATATCATTCGTAAAATCAAAAAGTATTTACAACCATCTAAACAGGGTACTACCGACGATTCGTTATCAACTACAACAAGATTGCTGCCCCGCTGACCTTCTTACTTAGAAAAGGAGGGTTTCAATGGACGGGCAAGGTGACGGAGGCCTTCGAAGCATTGGAGACAGCCATGTCTACCGCACCATTCTAGCACTACTGGATTTCAGCACGCCCTTTGTGGTGGAATGCGACGCTTCAGGTGAGGGCATTAGCGCAATTTTGATGCAAGAGGGCAGGCCCGTGGCATATATGAGTAAGGCATTATCAAATCGGTTGCGATAGCTATCCACCTTCGAGCGCAAAATGCTAGCAATTCTACATGCCGTCACCAAATGATGACCCTATTTAATTGGCCAACAGTTTATTATCTGCACAGACTAGTGTAGCTTACCCTACTTCATGGAGCAATGTATGGACACCCCAGCACAGCAATGGTGGGTCACAAAACTCCTTGGGTATGACTACGAACTAGTCTACAAAAAGGGGATTGAGAATCGAGCAGCCGATGCCCTATCCCGCCAACCGGACACAAGTGAGCTCTCCTCCTTTTCAGTACCAACCCTTTCTCTATTTTCAGATATGAGGAGAACCAATGTAGAGGATCAAATCATGGAGGAGCTTGAGTCAGAGTTCAAAGATCGCTTCCCTAATTTCAAATCTTGAGGACAAAGTTACGAAAGCGTGGTGGATTGATATGATTCGGACTTCACCGATGTCGTCTCGAGCATGGATATACTTTAGGGATATCTTTGTCTCTTTTTTAGTGTTTAATTCTTAAAAAAATAAGTTTTCTGTATATTGAGTTCAACCACGAGTGGAGTGAGTTCGAACGCGCTTGTCTACATCAGGTTCGCACATCTAGAGAGTGAGAAATGTGCGTTCAAACGCGCCTACGAATGCCTGTATCGCGTTCGCACATCCAGAGAAGTGTGAAATATGTGCGTTCGAACGCGATCGAGCGCGTTCGAACACGGTCGGCGAAAATGTACTGCTTAGGGTTAATAATTGCCATTTTTGAATTGTTTGGTTAGCCTCTAAAGGTGTGGATGGCAACCATGGATCTATTATAGATGAATTGAGTTTTTGCCTTGTCTCATTTATCTTCTTCTCTCCCGTTCTCTCGTTCCCCAGCGTTGTCGCTTGTAGCCTCCCTCGACCGGCCAATCATCCTAGTCCCTTAAGGGCGGCCCACTCCTTCTTTCAATCTATCCATCGCTTGCTCTAACTCTTCCATCACCCATAACCCTTCCACCATCACTTATTCACTGGTGTCACCCCATTAATGTCGGTCCACCACCAACTACCATCATCTAGGATCTCGTGCCCCCATCCACAGATCCTAAGACAGACCCCCTGACGTTCGTCTACTAATCGGAAGATATCTCGAGATCTCTACATCCGATTTGCCTGAAGAGTGCCTCGACAAAGCACAACCACACATCATGTGTCAGCATCTCCGCCGAGGACAATAGGTGCAAGAATGCCTCCATGGCCACAACGAGAGATGAGGGAACCTCCCCAAACTTCCATGAGGAGACTTACCTCAGCCCAAGTTGAAGAAAGAAGAGCTAAAGGGCTATGTTTTTACTGTGATGAATGATTCACCCCCCGGACACAAATGTGCTCGACCGGCGACCACGGTGATGGTGTTAGACGAAGCAAAGGATGTGAAGGAAGAGAAAATGGTGGAAGCCGAACTAAAGGATGTGGTGGAAGACCAAGAAGCACTAGAGAGCGGCGAGGAGGTCCATGCTGAGATATCCATGCATGCCTACACCAACGCTAATGCACCTAGGACGTTGCGGGTCGATGGCACCGTGAAGAATCAAACGGTGAGGATTCTCATCGACACCGGGAGCACCCATAACTTTATAGATGAGCATGTGGTCAAGAAGATAGGGATGGCTACAGACGCTACTACGGGATTTGATGTAGCTTTGGGAGATGGCATGACGCTCGGGGCGAATGACGTATGCTGAGGGGTTCTTTTGAAGATTCAGGGCAATTCTTTCACCTTGGATCTTCACCCATTGGCCATATGAGGGGCTAACATTATATTGGGGACTCAATGGATACAAAGTTTGGGCTCGGTGACCTTTGACTTCTCATAAATGTGGATGGACTTTAAATGAAGTGGCAAGCGAGTGCGGTTAGACAGAATTCGACTGCGGCTTGGAGCGCAACTTCAGTAGATGATGGGACTATGAAAGGCAAGATGCCGTGGACTTTTAATGCAATTAATCTAGAGTCAAGTAGACCATGTGAAGGAAGAAGAAGTACCAACTGATTTGTCCTCTTTATTGAAGGAATTTAGCAAAGTGTTTGAGGAGCCACGCGGCATGCCGCTGTCTCGACCCCAAGACCATCGCATTGAGATTACTCCCAGAGTAGAACTGGCTAATGTGCAGCTCTATTGGTATCCATTTAGGCGGAAGGAGGAGATCACAAGACTTGTCAAGGAGATGCTGCACAACAAAATCATCCAATCGAGCCAGAGCTCGTACTCATCATCGATGCTCCTAGTGTGAAAGAAGAATGGGACATGGTGATTCTGTGCGGATTACCGTGCACTCAATGCTACAATGAAGGATAGGTATCCCATACCATTCATTAAAAAACTCTTGGATGAGCTCTCGGGGGCCTCTTACTTTAGCAAGTTAGATTTGTGAGGCAGCTACCACCAAATTCGTGTAAGGCTCGAGGATGTGCACAAGACCATATTTTGCACACATGATGGTCATTATGAGTTCAAAGTCATGCCTTTTGGATTCACTTATGCCCCCTCCATCTTCCAAGGGTTTATGAATGACGTCTTTAGGGTATTATTGAGGCAGTTTATGCTAATCTTCTTCGACGACATCCTTGTGTACATTCACTCATGGAGAAAGCATCTTGTTCACCTTCACAAAGTATTGCAGATTTTGAAGGACAATGAGCTGAAGGAGTCTATATATTTATGGCGCTAACCGAGAGTGGAGTATCTCGGTCACATTATCTCAACGATGGGAGTGGAAGCTGATTCCACCAAGGTGCAAAATATGGTGCAATGCCAGATTCCAAGGACACCGAAAGAATTACGGGGGTTCCTTAAATTGACAGGCTACTACCATCGATTTGTTAACAACTACGGCAAGATCGCCGCTCCCTTGACATCACTACTGAAGAAGGGAGAGTTTCATTAGACCGAGGTGGCAACGAAGGCCTTTGAAGAGTTAAAGAAGGCAATGACCACCGCTCTAGTTTTGGCGTTACCCGATTTCACGAAACCCTTTGTGGTGGAATGCGACGGGTTAGGAACTAGAATTGGAGCTATCTTCATACAAGAAGGGTGGCCAATGGCATACATGAGCAAGGCATTGCAAATGAAGAACTAGATGATGTCTACCTATGAGTAAGAGATGCTAGCTATTTTCCACGCCGTCACCAAATAGAGACCATACCTTATCAGTTGGCAATTCGTGGTGCGTACTGACCAACGAAGTCTTCCTTACTTCCTTGGGCAACTGATTCACACTGTGGCACAGCAGCGATGGGTGGCAAAGTTGTTGGGCTATGACTATGAATTGGTGTACAAAAAGGGAACTGAAAATCGGGTCACCAATGCACTATTGCGGTAACCCCAACTTGCCAACCTAGCCATGATTTCTATTCCGGTCTTCCCCTTCTTTTTAGAGATTAGAGCGGCATGTGTGGAAGATCCAAAGATGAGGGAGCTCATGAAGAAGGTAGTGGAAGAACGATCTAGCTATCCTGAGTTAGAAGTGAAAGACGGTCTACTACTAGATCGGGGGTGAGTACGAGTACTGGCTAAACCCAAACTATGGGTGACTTTGATTCGTCACTTCCACGATACTCCTATAGCGGCGCATGAGGGAACCTTTAGAATCTATAAGAGGTTGACGCAAAATTGTGTATGGGCAGGGGTGAGAAAGGAAGTGCCGTCCTATGTTCAAGCATGTGAAATCTGTCAATGCGCCAAGGCGGACTCGACCAAGCCGACGGGGTTGCTACAACCCCTACTGATTCAAAAATTTTTTTTGGGAAGATGTGACAATGGACTTCATTAAAGGACTGCCCTAGGTCAGAGGACATATGGTGGTAATGGTGGTGGTCGACCGGTTGACGAAGAGTGCGCACTTTTTAGCTCTAGCGCACTCGTACACTACAAGAAGGTAGTAGAAATTTTTGTGAAGGAAATAGCCCGGTTGCATGGAATGCTAAGGTCAATAGTTTCAGACCGTGATTTCGATCTTCATGAGTCACTTTTGGCAAGAGTACTTCAAACAGTAAGGTACTAAATTGAAAATGAGCCTAGCGTATTATCCATAAATCGATGGGCAATTCGAACTTGTTAATCGTTACCTCGAGCAATGTTTGCGATGCTTCGTTGAGAAGCAACTAAAGAGATGGCTAGCTTACCTACCCTGGACGGAGTACTCATGAAACATGACTCATCACACCGCTAGTGTGATGACCCCTTTTGAGGTTGTTTATGGGCGCGTGCCCCCAACATTGCGATCATATGACCGGCCGAGCACACTTGACCGTACCGACATAGATGAGGTACTAGTGGAACATGATGAAGTACTCAAGTGGCTCAAGTTTTATCCAGTAGTGGCACAAAACCGAATGAAGCAAGTGAATGATCGCAAACACCAAGAAAGAAGCTATTAAGTTGGTGATTTGGTCTATGTTCAACTCCAACTGTATCGGCAAATCTAAATACGAATTATTTAGAATTAAAAGCTAGCACATCACTTCTTTGGTCCATTCTAGATCAGAGAGAAGGTGAAAGCTAACGCAATCCACTAATAGGATGATATCTCGAGATTCCCACATTCGATTCACCTAAAACTAGATTTTTTGGAAAGCTATTTTCTGGGGCTACAACATATCAAAATTTTACGTCGATTCGATAGCGACATATTTTGGGATCTTATTTCAAAGTTCTGTGCCAGATCTAGTCTAGATCAGGAAATTGGAAAAGATCGAACCTTAGCCTAAGAGGAGATCGTATCAGTATATTGAGTTCTATATCTTTCCTTCCTCTATATCTTAATCTTCCTTCCCCTTCATTTAAGCCCTAGTCTTGTGCCATCTCGATGCCGGTGATCCTCTAAACCTTCTCGTCTGCCGAGTTCTCCCTCCTCCTTGGGATGTCGAACCCTTCTCCTCCCTCATCCTATCTCTTTAGCATCACGATCCATCCACCCCATTACAATTATCATCCCTCACATCAACATCATCACCACCCGCCACTTCCACTATTACCCTCACTTTTATAAACTTTCATTCCAGTTGCAATTAAAATCTCCAAGGGACATAAATATCAAAAACATAGATCTAGAAGTTATGAATTGACCACCCCTAGTTTCATAATTCTCCATCTATGGTAGGATATCTGGTGATTATTCTCCTCTGATTACGCAGGCTATTTTTCTACAATCGATCTTGATCAGAAAGCAGAGGTTCGGTCCATAACAGAATAGCAAGGAACACCATCTCCGAATGCTCAAGCCCTCCATCAAGATCCAGTTGGGGGAGAGGGAGGATGGATAGATAATGGGGAAAGAAGCTGTCAGCAGGGGTCTCACTACCCTGACCAACATTGGGAGCAACGATTACAAAGTCAGGATGGAGAAGAGAGTAGACTAGAGACAAGTCTAGGGTTTGAGTTGAGGTAGATGGCATAATGGACACTAAGGGGTCTTGGGAGTTGAGGTGGGGAGATGTGAGACTTCAGGTGACGTTTGGTGTGTCAGGAGTAGGGTCATCACTGACCATATTAGATGGGACATGGGTAGGCTGTTGGGAACCCGTAAAGGAGATAGGATTAGATTAGTTGGGGATCTCAATAATTATGGAGTCTAGGATGGCGTTACCATCTTGAAAAGCGGCAGGCTAAGTTATCCCTTTAGAATGCGAGATTTGGACATGTGGCACGCTAGAGAACCGAGGATCAATGAAAGTGGTCTGGTCAGCCAAAGAGCCATTGAGCGAACTGCTCGATGGAGAGGAAGAAGCATCATTGACTGTAGGAGCCTTGTTCATCACGCCTTGGCGTTGGGTGCGAGGCATGGGTTGCTTCCCAAGTGTGCCACATGTCACATTAATTTTGAATGAGGGGCGGTCCCTTCAGAGAGGGGGGGTAACCTTACTATTAGGAAATTCAAGAGGTGCAAGAGCTGTGGCAGTGAACTTACCTGAGGATGTGGTAACCTTACCGAGGTTAGTGGTAGCCTTGTTGGGTTGGGATACTGTGACTTGCACCTCCATGGCGGCTCTGTCGTCTATAGTGCCACTTGCAGTATCGCTAGACTATCGAGTCCGACGTCCCTTCCTTTGAACACAGATCCATGGGCTGAAAGGTTCTGGGGTCTCCTCTAGATCAAGGTTCGCTGTACCAGGTGGCGATGCCATGCTAGTGGCACTTGAGACAGTGGGCTTGGTATCAGCAACCTCAGCCTCCACAGGGGTACCCACCAAGATGTTCGGGCACTCAGTGAGGCGGTAGCCTATGTGGCCACACTGGAAATAGACCCACGGTAGATTTTCATATGCAACTGCCTAGGTAACTTGTTCTCTCGGAGACCCAACAAGAGTGGACTGTCTAAGCAGCTTAGTGAGAACAATTTCAACACAGACACGCGCAAAGCACCCTCTAGTGTGAGCTTGTTTGTAGCCATCTATCTCTAGAGGACAACCAAGATTAGAGGCTCAAGGAGGTCCTCCCTCCAATACTCACCTGGTAACCCTACCATCTACACCTAAACCGGGCAGATAGTATCTCTTCTAAGGGAGAAGGAAAATTTAGTTTCCAGGGGATGAGGTTGAGGAAGAGGCCTCTAAAAGTCCAAGGTCCACCCTTGAGGACCTTGACCATATCATCTTGGGTAGAGAATTTAAAAGTGAATAAACCAGAAGCCATATCAATTACCTAGAGCATACTTGAAGGTTTCCATCTCCTCTCAGCTTCTTTACCAAGCTACGATAGAGGAGGTGGTCTTCCTAGGAACTTACCAATCAAACTAAAGTGCCATTTGGCATGGCTTTCTTTAACCTTCTCTAGATCGTAGATCGCCTTTGAGGTTGAAGCCCTCTAGATATGCTATAGGATGGAGCTGAACTCGTGGTGGTCGACGTTGGGTCAGCTTGCGAGTGGGAGAATTTGAAGAGTTGAGCCCACGCAGAGGGCATTTGCTGTGACTGACCTTTTTGGCTTAATGCAGCAATAACTTTTGGCAGAGTGGTAGTTTTAGCAGTAACTTCCTTACCTCGGGTGTGAGCATTTACTGCTTCACTGTATGGCTGTTTGTCCAGAAAAGCATGAGCGAGTTGAGTAGCTTCGAGGATCACTTGGACTGATGGAGGGTTGGGGGGTTCGAGGGGGAACCACAGTGGGTGGAGAAAGGATGGCCCTGAGGTTGGGGATTTTAGCTAGGACGGAACTCTTCAGATTAGTTCTTAAGTAGATAATATGATATCTATAAATAGATAAATAAATAGTATTTTGATGTAACAAAAGTAACATCAGAAACTTGTGAAGAGATTATTTAGAAAGAATAAGATAAAAGTCTGATACAAGAAGACTTCCAATAGGGTATGGCAAAGGACTATGGAACCTTTGTCCTTTGGACAAGTGAACTAGACTGTTTTGAGAAAGACAATGTATAGGAAAGAACTAAGTTTATTCCTGCCAATATGGTAGTGCAAAGAATGGACAATTTTTCACTCCAAAATTATGCATATTTATCTTGTAAAATTAGTTGTTTTTTGAAAAAGAAGTACCAATCAAACAGTCAAACAGAACATTAAATACCAAAGAATAAAGCTATTGAGAATTTAAATGAAGTCGAAAGAAGTTAAAGAGAATTCTTGTCATCTTACACAGTGATTAGATAAAGATGCAAGACATTCTAAATTGGGTACAAATTCAAAATCGGAAGCTGAGCTGGTTTTTGGTGTAAATGGCTGTCAAATGCTTATAAAAGAGGCAGCTAAAGATCTAAGACGCATTTCACCGTCTCCAAATCCCTCTTCTTCTCTCCTCCAAAGACTCCGACAATGTTCTCCTCCTACACTCGTCCATCGGTTAGAATCCTAGAGACTTCCCGAATCTCCCCACCTCAAGGATCCATACCTCCAACCTCTCTTCCCCTCACCTTCTTTGACGTGATGTGGCAATCTTCTCCCCCAACGGAACGCCTCTTCTTCTACCCCTTTCCCTACTCCACTTCCCACCTCATTGACTCCATCCTCCCAACCCTCAAATCCTCTCTCTCCATCACTCTCCAATCCTTCTACCCTCTCGCGGGGACTCTCCAACGAATCCCCGGCAGCAACGACGACTTCCAGCTCTGCTACTCCGACGGCGACTCTGTCGCGCTCACCGTAGCAGAATGCGTCGACGGTGGTTTCGACATCCTCGCGGGGAGCGACGCACGTGACATCTCTAATCTCCGACCGTTGCTTCCGACTCTACCAAAGCTTGAAGATTCTTGTCCATTGCTTGCCATTCAGGTGACGGTTTTCCCCCGAGACGGCGTCGTCATCGGGACCACGGTGCACCACGCGGCGTGCGATGGCACGAGCTCCACCCAGTTCATGCACGCCTGGGCGTCGGCTTGTCGGTCGGGAGGCTCCGCCTCCGAGAGCCATATTCCGATCATCGATAGATCCTTGATCCCCGATCCTCGGGGGTTGTACGCAATCTTCAAAGAAGGCGTATCAAGATTAATGAGCCTTAATTCTCCCGGCTCGTCGCAGCCCGTTGCGGTCGCTCCGGCCGATAAACTTCTGGCCACCTTCACGCTCACACGTGCTCACATTAAGATGCTCAAAAAAGTAGTTCTTGCCAAAACTGATCAGAAAAAGCCGTTCCATTTATCGACCTTTGTAGTAACATTTGCATATATCTGGGTCGGCTTTGTTAGACTACGAGAACAATTATCTCCGGGGAGGAAGAGAGCCCACCTCTCCTTCGGGGCGAACTTCAGGGACCGGATCGAGCCGGCGCTGCCGGCGGCGTACTTCGGGAACTGTGTCGGGCTTTGTTTCGTGGAGGCTGATGTCGGCGAACTCGTCGGCGGAGATGGGCTAAAAGTAGCATCGGAGGCTATTGGCAGAGCCATCGAAGAATTGAACGTTAGCCTTCATAGTTTGCAAGAATGGCCAACAAGGTTGACATCTATTATGAATGAGCAACCCATAGGTGTCGCTGGGTCACCCAAGTTTAAAGTCTACGATGTTGACTTCGGATGGGGGAGACCAGCGAAGGTCGACATTCCTTCCATTGCAATCTTCAACGTCATATCCTTGGCGGAGAGCAAAGAAGACACAGGTGGAGTCGAGATTGGATTCGCTCTTCCAGAGCAAGAGATGGGTTTCCTTAACAACTACTTAGAAAATGGACTTACTCTCTCAGAGCAGGAGATGGGTTTCCATTAGAAGGACATACAATAAATGTTTTAAAATGTATAAGCTTCTGATCAATCAATGGCTCCAATGTTGTTACTTCTTAGGGTGGAATTTATTAAAATATTAGCAGTGAGAAGAATACTATTCATTACGGATGACCAATCAGGGTGAAAATAAGTCGGATGGTTATGGTCCTCGATCAACCGGTTGACCTCACTATTATCCCTAGGCCGTAATACCAACTAGCACTAGGAATTGTGATGAAATCGGCTGATAAACATTCATCACTCTAGATGAATCTGTAAGTAAGGGTGTAAACGAGCCGCCTGAGCGAGCCGGCTCTAGCTTAGGCTCGGCTCAAAATTAATTTCGAGTTCTCCAAAGATGTTTAGGCTTGGCTTAGCTCAACTCGAGCCAAGCCATATCGAGTTGGGGTCGCGCCCAAATCGAGCCCGAGCTTGATTAGAGGAGGAGAGTTGGCGGCAGGGATGATGACCTGCTGATGCTAGAGGAGGATGAGGAAGTTGAATTAGAGGAGAAGGCGAAGGAGGATGAGGAGGAGGAGTCGGAGGATGATGGAAAGGAGAAGGTGGTGGCTTTTTGAGCTAGAGGTAGATGAGGAGGTGAGGTCGACGGAGAGGGGAAGGCGGCGACGGCTTGTCGATGAAGAATGAGGAGGCTGAATGAGGTGAAAAAAGAGGAGGCAGCGGAAGAGGAGGCCGATGCCATGGCTGATGATAGTGGAGGAGGCCAACGACGAGGTCGAGGTCGACGTTGATGGAGGAGGCCGCCGTCGAAAGAGGCCAGAGTAGCCAATCATAGGAGGAGGAGGAGATTGGTGTGTTTGTTGGGATATTTTTATAAGATTTAGGATTAGGGTTAATATAATCAAAGATCTAATGGTAGCCATTGGATAAAGATCTAATGGTTAATTTCAAAGATAGGTAGGCCGGTAGCTATTGAATAAAGATCTAATGGTTAATTTCAATGATCTAATGATAGCCATTGGATAAAGATCTAATGGCTAATTTCAAAGATCTAATGGTAGCCATTGGATAAAGATCTAATGGCTAATTTCAAAGATCTAACGGTAGCCATTGGGTAATGATCTAATGGTTAATTTATATATAATATTAATATTATATAATATTAAATAAATATTATACTTAAGTCGAGCCTGAGTGAGCCGGCACCAGCTCAGGCTCGACTCGAAATTGATTTCGAGCCTTCTAATTCGGCTCGGGCTTGGCTCAGCTCTAGCCGAGACGAGCCGAGCTCGAGCTGCTCGTTTATTTTAACAGTCCTATCTATAAGATATTAGAACGACTCCCCTTCCACAGTTCAATGAATACCATAGAGAGATACGCGACATCCGCAATAGGGTATGGAAATGTGAAGTAAAAGAGTGTTTAAAAATAAAAAACAATATAAAGGGATTGTGTATGTTAGCATTTATAATTGGCTAGTTTGTGACAAAACAAAACCTTTCGAGTTGTAACAAGTTGGATTTTATTATAAGGAACAAAAGCATATCTTGGAGGCATAAAAGGTTTCTCGTTCGAATTGGTTCTTCTAGCAAAGCAAGATTTTCATAAGTATTGGAAACTTGCTCGAATGATTTTTTGGAACGCAGTTCCATTCGAATGTGATACACACGACTTGAAGAAATGTATTAGCAGAGAGCAAGTGACTATCTAACGTAGGTAAAACGTTCGAATGAGATTTTCTAAATAGTCTACTATATCCAATGCAAGTAAAGTGTTTGAACGAAATTTTTCAGAGAGTCCACTGTATTCAACGTGGAAAAGGCGTTCGAATGACTGTTTAAAGACTTCAAATGGTGAAAACCCATTGGAATGGGATTTTCTAGAGAGGCAATTCTTTTTAGCATTCAAAGTCTCTTCGGAACCTCAACCCACTCGAACGCTACAAATCTAGTTTGAATGGGTTTGTTATGTCTGCTCTCATTGGCTAGCGATAATCCCTTCCCTAGTATGATGCTTCAATAGTTCAATATTTCAGTATTTTCTTCTTTTGTTATATTTTGGTAGTCTTTATCAATTCATAGATGCCTATTCTTGTCCAAGCAAAATGGCCATTGTAGGTCAGGACATCCCAAATTAGATCACTTTGGAGGCTATCTTTCTGAGGATGTAAAAGAAACTTGCAAAAAAGGTCTAGAGGTGTCGTTGAGCTACACTTTGAGATAAGATAGAGGTGCTCATGGAGATGTTAGAAACTTGAAGATATTGGATTCATCTCATGCTTGTTTAGTCAAAAATTAGAGAAGATATTGAGATTGCTTCAAGGGCCATTGAGAACCTTAAGGGTCAACATGGTCGAGACCTAAGCATAGGAAGCGGTGTACTAAGGGGAGTTAAGCAAAATACTATCGTGATAATTGTGGGTAATAACAATCGATTTGTAAGTATTATTGTAACAGCTTACCATATAGTTCTTAGTTTTTTTTCTCATAGAAAAGGTACGTGATTTTTTCACTCTTAATTGATAAAAGTTTTTCCACATTAAATTTGTTTTATTTGTATGTAGCGTTGTTTTATTTTAATCTTTTAATCCGTAAAGGGCCTCATTAGTAGTGTTCTTCGTTTAGTAAGTGTCTAATTTTTCAGTGTTGCCAATAGGATGAACTATTTTTCACTCCAAAATTATGCATATTATTATTATTCTTGATAAAATATTTATGGACCAAATTGATTTTAAAAGTGCATGAACTTGAGGGCCAGAACAAGTTTCACACACTTGGAATTTGTGAGCAAACATAGCGTTGAGATGCTTCTTTGATCAGAGGTAGAATTAACTAGTCCACTAAGTCCATTAACTCGCTAACAAACTTTACTATAATAGGGAATTGCTATAGATCAAAGCATTGGATAGACCCCATAGAGTGACGTTCTCCTTAACACCTTGAAGTTAAACCAACGCCTAGAGATGTAACCTAGTCGAGCTTGATTGAGTATCTGTTAAACTTGAATTTGAAAATAATTTTGAGCCAAGATTTATAATTGAAGTCAATTTTGAGCTAATTTCTAGTTCGAGCTCAATTTGAGCCTAAATGAGCTTATTAATATAATTTCAAGCCTTAATTAATTCAAGCTAAATTTTGAGCATAATTAAGCTTGAATTAAATAAGCTTGATTTAGGCTTGCCTCAAGCATAAAATAAAGTCTAATTCAAAAACACAAACTAATAGTAGTATCCATGTATTTTGAAAATATATGAGAGGATTAGAATTTAAAACTAAACTCTACAAAATTAGAGTATATGACGATTCACTTAAGTAAATAACACTATTTATCAAAATTATATTTTATGCTACACACTAAATCAATTATTAATTTACCTTTTATATCAATCCCATCAACCTATTTTAAATCAAATTAAAGGGTATTAATAGACCATGGTAATTTCATAATAAATAAATATAATTTTTCTATCCTTTTCGTCACGTTCTATCACATCAAAGGTAATTGTTATACCTTTATTCTGAAATACAAGTGAACAAGAATAGTAATATTTGGAATAAAGACTTTAATTTTAGTAATTACAAAGATAAATATGTATTCTAAAATTGATTTTATTTCTAAAGTAAACGAGGCCTAAAGGACTCAAGGAAATAGTTCTTGCCAAACCGACTAGAAGAAACAGTTCATTTATTGACCTTAGTAATACTTTCATATATCTCGGTTTAATTTGTTAAACTATAACAACATTAATCTTCGGAGAGCAAACAAGCTGTGTCAAAGTATAGCCACGACCATTGGTAAAACTAATAAGGATAGTGATGATGATCTTAAAATAAATCCTAAGGTGATGACCTTATTTATGGAAATGTTTTAAGAAATTTTCCAAACGCTCCAAAAACTTTGTTGGTGGTGTAAACAAGTCAAGCTAAGACCCTTGATAAACAAGTGTCAAATTTTGGTATCAATCTAATAGAATAAAACAAAAGGTAAAAAATTTGAGTGCAATGTCCAATGGTATAAGTGTCAAACGTATGGACACATTATTCATGAATATGAAAACCGATTTGAAATAGTCATATCTCAATACACGTGCCCACTATGTGAGTAGAACCCACATAGTTTTCACATAACTTTTTGATAAATATTTCTACACAATATCTAAGATAAAAGACTAATATTTCTATCAACAACTCAAATAAAAAGAAACACAGAACAAGCCCTAAAATATATATTGATAAGCACAACCACAACAAATGTCCGTGTAGGAGCTACAATCCATCTAGGTTATTTTTCCACAGCATAAGAAATATCTGAGTTATAAATAATCCATACTAACTCTATGAATTGAGGATCATTTATTGATGTGAAAATATTTTCATCAAAAGATGATGAGCGTAAAGCTCAATATGTATATATACACCGTTACACTCTAAAAGTCTTGTAAAGAAAGATGCAATACATATGCCAACCATGATAACAATGCATCTACATAACATGCCAATCATGTCTATACTATAGCTCACATGTATTGATAATAAGACACATGATATACATCACCCAAAAACATAGCTAGGATAAACAATTTCCAAAAGCTCTCCTTAGCTAAAATAATCTAAGAGTCGATCAATCAAGTGCACCACCATGAAGAGCTACGATGAGATCACTCTTTCTCACTCAAATGACTCAAATTCTTAATTTCTAATTATTTGCAAAAAATATTTCTCAAAATATTTGACTTAGAATCAATAGATAGAGTCTCTTACGAAGCCCTCGTATTCTCAAGCACTTGAGAAGTAGCAAGAATATCATCATGAAAATCATGCAAATAAGCAGATGTGTCACATGCGATTGGTGGAAGGAAACATATAGATTTAATGGGACTTTTAATGTCACATCTATAACAAGTAGGAACAAAATAGTTTCTGCAAATATTTTTCTACTCATAGTATGCATATTATCATTGACATGTATAAGTCTCACTAATATAGGAGTGGAGTAAATATCACGTTGCTTCTTTGACTTAGATGGCACATTCAAGGTGGTGTTTTTTCCGCGTAACCTAGCTCTTCATTGTTGTTTTTCCCTTGCACTCTAATTAGTTGGTTCAATTTGTGCGAGCCATGTTAAAATTTTTGAACAAGTGAATTATCTTTAAAATTTAGATTCTAATAGTAATCTCTCTTTTAAACTAGCTTGTTTATGAAAATTCACTTCTGAAAAATGAATTTAGTTTTAAAAAGGAACTTTAAGAGTTAAGATATTGAGATTAAGAAATAGAAAATTTAAAATTTTCATCTAAGTCTTCTTCTCCTCTTGTATCATCTCAAGCTCCACTTAATATTTGTAATTTAGTTGTTGAGGTATATGATACGATCTGACCATGTGGCTCGAGTCAGTCGAGAAGGTTGAGTCGAGTTTCTAATTTGTTTATTGTCTTTAATTATGAATTAAAGTGGATAATCTGCATGTGGGGCCGATTCGCTAGGACTTTACTTTTATAAATATGAGTAGTCATGGATTAATTATTATCATTGAAATATTATCAAATTTACTAAATTTTATTCTATTATATCATCTTTATCTTCGTAGGAGTAGATCATAACTGTGTATCTATTCAAAGCACCTAAACCCTAGCTACTATCCTCTACCACGACCCACCATATTTTTTAGCCATCTATCACCACCCTTGGCCATCGAATGCTCTCTGACGAGCGTCGCAATATTAGATATTTACCAATCTGTCTAGATTCTACCTTCACTAATGGTTTAATTTTTAACTTTGCACCTCGATCTTGGATTCACGTGAAATAAAAGCCATTAGACTTGTGAGGGTATCGCTCACAAAAATCTCACAATTTTCTTACATCCAAATCTAATTCATAATAGTACATATATTCCTCGTTGGTAATTTTAAGCTTGTCTATCATCTTCATGCCAATTTATATGACTCAGGAGAACATATCATAGGTCCTCTGAATATCAATACTGATGCCCTCATCATCATCCTTCTTATCCCTATGCTCATTTTAAACAAATTCACAAGACCTATTAATGGATAACAATGTAGTAAAAGCAACATGATTTTCTAATGGAGTTCAGATTCTTTCTGGCAGGCTTCCAATTTGAGCACTCTCTTGACACATGTTCATATTCTTGACACTTGTAGCATTGAATTTTCTTACCAAATTTGACGGTCTAAATCAAAGTAGAAGGTTTTGGTCCACTTGAAGAAATTTTGATGCAAATTGGATCTGGTAAGATCACATTATAAGGATATTGGGTTCAATAGATCGAGTCTATTTATCTTTTAGTTGATTCATGCTTATCTCTTATGAAAGCTCTTAAAATAAGTTTATTAAGTCATGTAGATCTCTAAGGTAAGTCCAATTAAGTTATGTAAGCCTCTAAGTTAAGTCTAATTAAGTTATGTAAGTCTTTAAGATAAATTCTAATTCAAGTTGTGTAAGCCTTTAGAGGTAGTCGTAGTAGGACTCATTATATCCAACCTTTATATATAGAGATGTTGGGCGCTTTTGTTTAAGCATCCAACTATTGAGAAATCATTGAGTTTAGCTAATTTATTATTATTGCATTTACCATTTTATAGTAGCCATTATATCATTTTTAAATTTATAGGAGTAGATCTTACATATAGAACTTTTTCAAGCTTTCAAATTTTAGCCACCACTTTTCTTTACGAGCTGACTTACCTTATGTCCATCCACCATCATTCTTGGACGTCCGTCGCCCTTCGACGATCACTGTAACATCAAATATTTAAAAATCTATCTAGTTTTGGCCTTCCTCCAATATTTAGATTATATCTTTTCACTCTAACCTCCAATTTATGTAAAGCCAAAGCCATTAAAGCTGTAACTCATGAGCCACTACCATAAAAACTTCATAATTTTCTTATGCTTAGATTGTTCTAGATCTGGTTCATAACAGTGGTATCAAAGCAACTATTCCTCAACTGATGGTTAAAATGAGATCGAGAAAGACTAACGAGATGGGATCAATCATGGATGACTAAAAACTTATCTCAATTCCTGTGGAAATTTCTCCGGCACAGCCACCACCACCAGTAACCATCAAACTACTCGTGTAGGCAAAGGCATTGATTGAGTTATCGAAAGTGAGCTTCAAGAGGATCAACAAGGCGATCTAAGCTTTGATGGCAGTTTAACCCAGGCATGGCTTAAGGAATCCACCTATGAAGGAGGTGGAGTTCAAACTGCCTCAACTCCTCCTCTAGCGGTGTTGAGCTCCCTTTGAGATTAATCTCACTGTAGTCGTGACGATGGAGTAACTGCCTGCGATGGTTCTTGAGCCATCTTCCCCTACGATGGAAAATAAAGGTCAAAACCCTAGTTTTCCAGTAGCAACAATCTAAACACTTTCAATCTAAGCTGCCAGTACCGCCAGCACCTTCCTTGGACCACCTGCACCAGAACCATGGCCTAAATCGTATGCACTAAGATTATAGATTGAATTGCCCGCGGTTGGGATTTGGCTTGATCCATTCACGAATAGGACAGATTATAGCTCGAACAAGTGGGCCCTATGGTTGAACCCACCATGGGGCCCTGCTCCACGTCGTAGACAAGACCCACATGAAGAGTAAGGACATCTAGTTTGAGAGCGCTGAAAGATTTGGAGACAATTATGGACACCTTGAGGACAAGGTCGCTAGAAGCACAATGGATTAATGCAAATCAGGTCAAGTCAAATCATATCATAAGGATATTAGGCTCGATGGATTAAATCTATTTATCTTTTAATTGATTGATACTTATCTCTTGAGTAAGCCTTTAAATCAAGTCAAATTAAGTCATGTAAGTCTCTACGATAAGTCTGATTAAATCATGTAAGCTTTTAAGATAAATCCTAATTTGAGTTGCATAAGCATTTAGGGTAAGTTCTAATAGAACTCATTGTACTTGACCTCTATATATAAAGTGATTGGGTTCTTTTATTTAAGTATCCAAGCATTGAGAAATTATTGAGTTTAGCTATTTATTATTATCGCATTTATTATTTATTATAGCAGTTAGATCGTCTTTCTCATCATAGGAGTAGATCTTAAACGTAGAAGCCTTCCAAGATTTCGAATCTTAGGCACCATCTTTCTCCATGAGCCACCTACTTTACGGTTGTCCACCATCACCCTTGGCCATCTGTTGCCCTCTAACGATCGCCACAATATCGAATATTTATAAATCTGTCCAATTCTAACCTTCGTCTAGTATTTCAATTATATCTTTTCACCCTATCTTTTGATTCATGTGAAACTAAAACTATTAAAATCCTAACTCATGAGGCTACCATCCATAAAAATTTGATAATTGTTTTACGTCCAGACCGTTCCAAATTTGGTTCATAACAATTTTCTTTTTCAAAATTCTCTCATTTTGAGTCCCCATCGTATTGTTAGTTTTTATGATGAACATTTTAAATTTCTTAACAAGGAAAACCATAAATATAGTATCAACATCATTGCCAAAATCATAATCTTCCTTTTCAAAGATGATGAAATAATATCTTTAACTTTTTTAGGCAATGTGAAAAACCCCATAGACACACGTATGTATCTAACCTCTAGGCAATGATACTTCTCGTTCACTTAAGTAAAAGTCGGAAGAAATATTAAAAACGAAAGTAGAGATGAACGCCAAGATTTTAACGTGGAAAACCCAAACGGGAAAAAAACCACGGATCCAAACTCGGATCAAAACCAATCACTATAATAGTAGCAGTTACAAGACTGACTCACAAAACACCCCGTCGATCCAAACGACTTTGTTTCTCTCAGTCTTGATCGCTAGAACCCACGATTCACTGCTTCTTGTGATTGAAGTCCAATCTCAGTAGCCCTCGAGATTGATCTTTCGTCTAGATCACCCTTAAGATGAAAGATTAAATTCTTGTAGATGAGTGGAACCTTGTTGGTAGAAGAACTGATGTAGCTTCAAGAAGTCACCCTCAATAATGTTTCTTCCACTGCCCTAGAGTTAGGGTTTCATAATCCTTATATATGATATTCAAGATAGAGTCAAATCCGAGTCTTATCGGTACTCATGATCTTCAAGATAGAGCCAAATCTGAATCTTATCCGTACTCATGAAAGTCCAATATTTTTAAACTTTGTTGGTGCGTTCGAACGGGCTCGAGTGCGTTCGAACGCGACAGCTTGAATTCTTCAGGTTGCGTTCGAACGCGTTTGTGAACACGGCTCTCTGTCTATGTGAACGCAGTGCCCGCGTTCGAACGCGTTTGTGAACGCAGCTCTCTATCTGTGTGAACGCAAATTTCGCGTTCGAACTCGTTTGTGAACGCACCGCGTTCGAACTCGTTTGTGAACGCAGCTCTCTGTCTGTGTGAACGCAGTACCCGCGTTCGAACTCGTTTGTGAACGCGTTCGAACGCGTTTGTGAACGCGGTGTGAACTCAACAGCTTTTCTCCAATAACCTTGTAATTCTTCAGACCAGAGATATTCTAGACTTGTGTAAAGCTCATATACATGTAAAAAAATACACTTAGAATATTTTGTACACAATTGCCAACAAATAAAAACCTAACAATCTCCCCCTTTGGCAATTTGTGACAAAACACCTAGGTTACAAGATATTACAAAGACTTCAAATTGAGCAATCAACAAGTCTAGAATATTTTGCACATCAAGCCCTGCAAATAAACATATATCAATCCAAGATCAAGTGAAAATAACTTGAAATGAATAAACAATCTAAACACAAGTTATCAATGTAGCATAAATTCAAAAGTACTTAAGCAGTTCACAGTTACTTCAAGCAAAGTTCAAAAGTACTTAAGACTCTCATAAACTCCCCCTATGCTCATACTCCCCCTACACACCTAGACACCTAGACACTAACCTAGACACTAAGACACTCTCCCCCTTTTTGACACAAATGCCAAAGACTAGGAACTCGGAGGAAACTGACGATGAAGAATCGTCAACACAGAGTCGAGGTAGGTGAAGAAGGCGGCCTTGGTTTCTTGGTAACTGTAGCTTTCTTAGGCATTCTAGAGAAGGAAAAAAGTCGCAAGATTCAACATATGCCCAAAGAATACAAAAAAAATCCAAAAATTCTAGAAACCATGAAGACCCTAAGTGAAATCCATCTTCCACTTAAAAATGCAAGTTATCACGTTCAATCGCACAAAAAAATATCAAGATATTAACTTTAACGTGATCAAAACTTGAAACTACACGAAATCAATCAAGATCAATAGAATTTGGAGATGCACTTCTAGAAATTCAAAATACATTCAAGACAGAATATGACAATCAAATGAAATAAGTCATACACAGATTAATCAAGTCATCAAAAGCATATTATAATCAATTCTAATGCATCACTCAAAATTAAATTAATCTTGATTGATCATAACGATACGCATATGCAAGATGAGCATAGATAACATGAACCAATCTTCTTAAACAAACTTTCCTCTATAAACAATGATGCAACACAATAGTCAAACCGACTTAGTATTAAAATTTTGCACTTTTCGACTTATTCTCCATAACATAACAGGAATTTTTCCTGTATTTTTTTTAAAAAAAATAGGTGCAATGATGGCTTTCACACATGAGTAGGTAGCCCTTTTCTTGTAGTACAAATCAAATAAAGTGCAAGAAGAAATTCACATCTATCATTTTTTTTTGAATTTGCATATAATGTACTGAGTCAAATTGGACTCGAAACAAGACGGTTTTGTAACAAATCACCCAACTGTTTCTCCGTCTCAACTTGTTCTATTGCTATTGTTTTGTCTTGTTACATTTCAGATTATGTGAAGTTCTAACAATATAGCAATTATTAGATGTTCTAGATCCAAAACATATAACATTACCATCATGATCTAGAATAGTACAATCATTTTTAGAGAATTCTACCTCATAACCTTCATCACAAAATTGAATGATGCTTAATAAATTTACTTTCAAGCCATTAACATAAAGAACATTTTCGAGACTAGGAATCCCTGGAGTACTTACCTTTCCTTTACCTATTACCTTGGATAAGTTACCATCTCCGAATGTCACAACTCCCCCTTCATGTTTTTCGAGATTAGAAAATAAAGACTTGTCACCCGACATATGTCTTGAACAACCACTATTTAAATACCACAATTCAGAATTTAAGGCTTTCAAGACAGTATGCACAACATAACATTTCAAATCAGATTTCTTGATCCATATGGCCTTTGTTTTCATCCCATAAATAAAAGCACTTCTAGGCTTTTGCAAAAATTTGCAATGTGGTCGAATATGCCCTAGAATGCCGCAATGATAGCATGTCGGAACAAACCTTTTTCTACTCACCTTATGTCGAGGAGAGTGATTAGAGTTTACCTTTGGTACCGTCGAAGATTCACCAGTTTGTATATTCAAGTTCTGTTTAGAAGGGTTCATCCACGATTCCTTTGTAAATGCGGTTGATGGCTTTAGGTATTCTTCCTTTTGTATACCTGCAGAAACAAATACAGTTTTATTATTATTTGAATTACCAGTGTATCCAACACCATACCTGTCTTTTCTAGAGATCTGAGCTTTTAGAATTTTGTCAAGTTTGTTCTTCCCTTTCAGAAATGTAACTTCCTTATGCAATCGCTCTAGTTCAATTTCATCAGCCTTCATTTTATTTTTTGCATTGTCAAGTTGTTCAGAAAGGTCTTTGACATGTTCAAGCTCCAATTTGTACATCTCTTCAAATTGAATTCTTTCTGGTTCGATTATCTTGAGTCGTTGAAGTAGTCTAAGATTACTTTTCTTGAGTTTAAATGACTCTAGGTATAAGTCATTATATGCCTTTTGGATTTCAGATTCATCTTCCTCAGCAGGTAACATATCCTGATCATCTGTACTATCAGTATCAACAATAGAGTCAGTATAAAGTAGAGAAGAGGTAAAAGCTACAAAGTTTTCTTCGTCCTTTTCAGAATCATCAATAGATTCATCTGAGTCATCCCAAGTAACTTTCATAGCTTTGCCCTTTCTCTTAAGACGATTAGGGCATTCTTGTGCGATGTGTCCAAAACCAGAACATTCAAAACATTGAACTTTATTCTCAAAATTCTTATTTTTCTGTTTGACATTGTTGTTGGTACCACCTATATTTGAACTCACAGTATTCTTCCTTTTTACAAAGGCTTTGCTTTTCTCAAGTTTTTCAGCATTTAACTTGTTTGGCTTCCGAAAGAATTTATTGAACTTTTTGACAAACATGGTCAACATCTCAACATCTAAATCACCTTCATCATCCGACTCCTCTAAATTTTGTTCAACAGTGGATATAGCTATCCCTTTGGACTTCCTCGGTTTTGAAAGACTGGACTCAAATGTTTGTAGATTTCCTACCAATTGTTCAACTTTTATTGAATCGATATCCTTACTTTCCTTAATAGCTGTAACTTTTGCCTGAAACCTTTCTGGAAGGGACCTAAGGATCTTACGGATAATTCTGTTTTCAGGAAGTTTCTCTCCTAGGTTGAAACTGGAGTTGACTATATCACTCAGCTTTGCATAGAACTCATCAAATGTCTCATTCTCTTCCATACGTAGGGTTTCAAAACTAGTAGTCAACCTCTGAAGTTTCGAAAGTTTTACAGCCATGGTTCCTTCGTAAGTAGTTTCTAAGATCGTCCAGGCTTCTTTTGCTATCTCACACGTAGAAATTCTTCTAAATTCTTCCGAGGAAACACAACTAAAAATTGCATTTATTGCTTTGCTATTCCAGCCAACTTTTTCATAATCTGTTTTATCCCATGACTCAATCGGTTTCTCAACTAACTCATCATTCACCATGTACATTGGTGGACTCCAACCGTTCACAATGGCCATCCATACTCGCTCATCTATAGATTTCAAATAAGCTCTCATCCTAGCTTTCCAATATCCATAATTTGATCCATCTAGAATAGGAGGTCTAATAGATGAGGGTCCATCTCTATGAAAATCCATGCATATTTGATCTCTCTCAAAGAGTGAGAGAACCTGCTCTGATACCAATTGAAAAACCCCCTAGACACACGTATGTATCTAACCTCTAGGCAATGATACTTCTCGTTCACTTAAGTAAAAGTCGGAAGAAATATTAAAAACGAAAGTAGAGATGAACGCCAAGATTTTAACGTGGAAAACCCAAACGGGAAAAAAACTACGGATCCAAACTCGAATCAAAACCAATCACTATAATAGTAGCAGTTACAAGACTGACTCACAAAACACCCCGTCGATCCAAACGACTTTGTTTCTCTCAGTCTTGATAGCTAGAACCCACGATTCACTGCTTCTTATGATTGAAGTCCAATCTCAGTAGCCCTTGAGATTGATCTTTCGTCTAGATCACCCTTAAGACGAAAGATTAAATTCTTGTAGATGAGTGGAATCTTGTTGGTAGAAGAACCGATGTAGCTTCAAGAAGTCACCCTCAATAATGTTTCTTCCACTACCCTAGAGTTAGGGTTTCATAATCCTTATATATGATATTCAAGATAGAGCCAAATCCGAGTCTTATCCGTACTCATGATCTTCAAGATAGAGCCAAATCTGAATCTTATCCGTACTCATGAAAGTCCAATATTTTTAAACTTTGTTGGTGCGTTCGAACGGGCTCGAGTGCGTTCGAACGCGACAGCTTGAATTCTTCAGGTTGCGTTCGAACGCGTTTGTGAACACGACTCTCTGTCTGTGTGAACGCAGTGCCCGCGTTCGAACGCGTTTGTGAACGCGGCTCTCTGTCTGTGTGAACGCAGATTTCGCGTTCGAACTCGTTTGTGAACGCACCGCGTTCGAACTCGTTTGTGAACGCAGCTCTCTGTCTGTGTGAACGCAGTACCCGCGTTCGAACTCGTTTGTGAACGCATCGCGTTCGAACGCGTTTGTGAACGCGGTGTGAACTCAACAGCTTTTCTCCAATAACCTTGCAATTCTTCAGACCAGAGATATTCTAGACTTGTGTAAAGCTCATATACATGTAAAAAAATACACTTAGAATATTTTGTACACAATTGCCAACAAATAAAAACCTAACACAATGGATCTACCCAAAATCTCTTAATGCTTGAGAAACATAATAACATAAATTTTTTTAGACTATGGAAAAGTAAATGCATGATAAACATAATGACATGAATTTTTTTTAAATGGAAAATCTGTCAATGCATCGAGAGGAAAAAAGTTTGGATATACCCAAAATGGATCAATATATATATCCTATCATTCGTATAAATAAAAAGTATTTACAATCATATGGACAATCCGTCATCTAAGTATTGAAGTCCACGTCTCTTGCTTGAAGTCCACATCACTTGCACGAAGTCTATATCGATTAACTACTCTAGAAATAGATTGCCTCTGAGTATAATTTATAGTACATCACCATGGATCGCTCATCAAACTCCTTGCATCAATGGTGGTAGTCAATATACTATTAATCAATCTCTAATGTAGAACTAACACTCGGGCATATGTAGAAGTGCTTCTCACAACAATTAGGAATTTAGCTCCATGAGAGAACTAGAAAACTCTTCTAAAATGAGACTAGAAATTCATAAAGTTCTCAATTGGATGGATGTTTCAATCTATGATTCTCATTCAGTTAAATCAAGATAAGAAATATCTATGATTCATGTTAGGATAAGTCTCCAAGGGAATCTCAAGAATTATTTCTGAATTACTACTCAATTTACTATCTGAATCAGAACATTTAGATTCGTGCCTAGGCATGCCGTCCGAATGTCATTTATCCTATCTATATGTCACTTATCCCATCCGGACGCCCCTTAAGTCTCCTAAAGTGAATTGTTCCAACTGTCAAGATGCCCTTGACTCTATTTGGATGCACTTCTAAAACTTGAAGCTTTATGTTTTTCTTCTTTTGACTTGACTTCTTTTCACATCTAATATTCTATAAACTATATGACATGATCATACACATAAATATAATTTGTATAACTTAAACAAATATACTTTTGTCTACGAATTTGTCATTGCAAAAATTCATCCTACTTATCTAGGTTACCCAACCACATCAAATAATAATAATTACTCATAAACTAAATTAAAGATAACTTAACAATATGTCTAAATTGTATATCTCAAGATTAATTTTGTTAAGCCTAATTTTCAAATTCATATTTAATTCGGTTGATGGAAAATCTAAATTTATATAATTTGACATAAGGTGATAGACTAATAAAGAAATAAGTTTTCGATCTAACAAAACTAACATGAGAAACTTGTGAGAGATTTTGTAGAAAGAATAAGATAAAAGTCTGATTCCAATAGGGTATGGTAAAGGACTATAGAACCTTAGTCCTTTTTGGAGAAGTGAACTAGAGTGTTTTGAGAAAGAAGTACCAATCAAACAGTCAAACAAAACATTAAATACGAAAGAATAAAGCTATTGAGAATTTAAATGAAGTCGAAAGGAGTTAAAGAGAATTCTTGTCATCTTACACAGTGATTAGATAAAGATGCAAGACATTCTAAATTGGGTACAAATTCAAAATCGGAAGCTGAGCTGGTTTTTGGTGTAAATGGCTGTCAATTGCTTATAAAAGTGGCAGGTAAAGATCTAAGACGCATTTCACCGTCTCCAAATCCCTCTTCTTCTCTCCTCCAAAGACTCCGACAATGTTCTCCTCCTACTCTCGTCCATCGGTTAGAATCCTAGAGACTTCCCGAATCTCCCCACCTCAAGGATCCATACCTCCAACCTCTCTTCCCCTCACCTTCTTTGACGTGATGTGGCAATCTTCTCCCCCAACGGAGCGCCTCTTCTTCTACCCCTTTCTCTACTCCACTTCCCACCTCATTAACTCCATCCTCCCAACCCTCAAATCCTCTCTCTCCATCACTCTCCAATCCTTCTACCCTCTCGCGGGGACTCTCCAACGAATCCCCGGCAGCAGCGACGACTTCCAGCTCTGCTACTCCGACGGCGACTCTGTCGCGCTCATCGTAGCAGAATGCGTCGACGGTGGTTTCGACATCCTCGCGGGGAACGATGCACGTGACATCTCTAATCTCCGACCGTTGCTTCCGACTCTACCAAAGCTTGGAGATTCTTGTCCATTGCTAGCCATTCAGGTGACGGTTTTCCCCCGAGACGGCGTCGTCATCGGGACCACGGTGCACCACGCTGCGTGCGATGGCACGAGCTCTACCCAGTTCATGCACGCCTGGGCGTCGGCTTGTCGGTCGGGAGGCTCCGCCTCCGAGAGGCATATTCCAATCATTGATAGATCCTTGATCCCCGATCCTCGCGGGTTGTACGCAATCTTCAAAGAAGGCGTATCAAGATTAATGAGCCTTAATTCTCCCGGCTCCTCGCAGCCCGTTGCGGCCGCTCCGGCCGATAAACTTCTGGCCACCTTCACTCTCACACGAGCTCACATTAAGATGCTTAAAGAAGTAGTCCTTGCCAAAACTGATCGGGAAAAGCCGTTCCATTTATCGACCTTTGTAGTAACATTTGCATATATGTGGGTCGGCTTTGTTAGACTACGGGAACAATTATCTCCGGGGAGGAAGAGAGCCCACCTCTCCTTCGGGGCGAACTTCAGGGACCGGATCGAGCCGGCGCTGCCGCCGGCGTACTTCGGGAACTGTGTTGGGCTTTGTTTCGTGGAGGCTGACGTCGGCAAACTCGTCGGCGGAGATGGGCTAAAAGTAGCGTCGGAGGCTATTGGCAAAGCCATCGAAGAATTGAACGTTAGCTTTCAAAGTTCGCAAGAATGGCCAACAAGGTTCGCATCTATTATGAATGAGCAACCCATAGGTGTCGCTGGGTCACCCAAGTTTAAAGTCTACGATGTTGACTTCGGATGGGGGAGACCAGCGAAGGTCGACATTCCTTCCATTGCGATCTTCGACGTCATATCCTTCGCGGAGAGCAGAGAAGATCCAGGTGGAGTCGAGATTGGATTCGCTCTTCCAGAGCATGAGATGGGATTCCTTAACAACTACTTAGAAAATGGTCTTAAGACTCTCTCAGAGCAGGAGATGGGTTTCCATTAGAAGGAGATTCAATAACTGTTCTTAAATGTGTAAGCTTCTGACCGATCAATGGCCATAATGTTCTTACTTCTAAGGGCAGAATTTAATAAAATATTATCAGTGAAAAGAATACTATTTATTACGGACTAATACCAACTAGAAACCGGCTGATAAACGTTCATCACTCTAGATGAATCCGTAAAATATTAGAATGATTCCCCTTCCACGGTTCAAAGAATACCATAGAGAGATACACGATACCAAATAGGGTTTGGAAATGTGAAGTAAAAGAGTGTTTAACGATAAAAAAAACAATATAAAGGGATTGTGTATGTTAGCATTTCTAACTAACTAATTTGTGACAAAATAAAACCTTTTGAGTTGTAAATAGTTGGATTTTATTATAAATAACAACAGCACATCTTGGAAGCAAAAATGATATCTCGTTCTAATTGGTTCTTCTAGCGAAGCAAGATTTTCACAGTAGTGAAAACTTGTTCGAATGATCTTTTTAAATGCAGTTCCCTTTGAAGGCAATACACACAATTTGAAGAAACATATCAACAGAGAGCAAATGACTATCCAACATAAAACAAAACGTTCGAAAACGATTTTCTAAATAGTCCACTATATCCAACACAGGTAAGGTGTCTAAACAAAATATTTCAGAGAGTCTACTGTAGTCAACTTGGGAAAGGGGTTTGAACGCTATTTAAAGACTTCAAATGATGAAAACCCATTAGAATGGGATTTTTAGGGAGGCAATCTTTTTGACGTTTAAAGTCTCTTGAAAACCTCAACCCATTTGAATGCTCTAGATCTAGTTCGAATGGGTTTGTTATATCTGCTCTCATTGGCTTGGGATAATTCCTTCCCCAGTATGATGCTTCAATATTTCAATATTTTCTTTTTTTCTTATATTATGGTAATCTTTATCTATTCATAGATGCCTTTTATTGTCCAAACAAAATGGTTGTTGTAGGTCGGGATGTCCCAAATTAGATCATTTTGGAGGCTATCTTTCTAAGGATATAAAAAAGCAACTTGCAAAAAGGTGAGGGAGACCTCTGGAGGTGACATTTAGCTACATTTGAGAGAAGTTAGAGATGCCCTTGGAGATACTAGAAACTTGAAGATATTGGATTATCTCATGCTTGTTTAGTCCAAAATTGAAGAAGATAATTGGAGATTGCTTCAAGGGTCACTGAGAACCTTAAGGGTTAACAAGGTTGGGATCCAAGTATAAGAGGCGGTGTATTGAAAGAGAGTTAAGCAAAACACTATCGTGATAATTGCGGGTAACAACAATCGATTTGTAAGTAGTATTGAAACCACTTAATATATAGTGCTTGGTTTTATCTCATGGAAAATGTATGTGATTTTTTTCACTCTTAGTTGATAAAAGTTTTTCGACATTAATTTTGTGTTTTGTATGAAGCGTTGTTTTATTTTAATGTTTTAATCAGTAAAGGGTCTCATTAGTAGTGTTCTTCGTATAGTAAATAACTAATTATTTCAGTGTAGCCAATAGGGTAGTACAAAGGATGAAATATTTTTCAGTCCAAAATTATGCATATTATTTTTCTTTTTGTTTTTTTTTGATAAAATGTTTATGGACTAAATTTATTTTACAAGTGCATCAACTTGACGGCCAGAATAAGTTTTATACAGTTGGAATTTAGAGCAAACAAATTATTGCCTCTAGTTAGTGAAATAGATATGGATAGATGAGTTAAGGGATGACAACTAAGATGCTTCTTTGATCAGAGATAGAATTGATCAGTCCATCGAGTCCATTAACTCGCTAACAAACTTTACTACAGTGAGGGAATTACTGTAGATCGAAGTATTGGATAGGCTCCATAGACTAACAATCTCCTTAATACCTTGAAGTTAAACCAAGGCCTAGGGGTGTAATCTAGTCGAGCTTGATCAAATCTCTGTTTAAGCTTGAATTGAAAATAATTTTAGCCTAGATTTATAATTCAAGCCAATTTCGAGCTAATTTCTAATTCGAGCTTAGTTTGAGCCTAAATAAGCTTATTAATAAGCAAAAGAAATATTCATGTATTTTGAATATATGATAGGATTAGGATTTAAAACTAAAATCTACAAAATTAGAGTATATGACAATCCACTTGAGTAAATAACACTATTTATCAAAATTATATTTTATACTACACACTAAATCAATTACTAATTTACCTTTGATATCAATCCCATCAACCTACTTTAAATCAAATAAAGGGCATTCATAGACCATGGTAATTTCATAAAATATAAATATATTTTTTCTATTTTTTATCACTTTATATCACTTCAAAGGTAATTGTTATACTCTTATTCTAGAATACAAGGGAACAAAAATAGTAATTTTTGGAATAAAGACCTTAATTTTAGGAATAACATAGATAAATATGTATTCTAAACTTGATCTTATTTCCAAAGTAATTGTGGCCTAAAAGACTGAAGAAAACAGATCTTGCCAAACTGACCAAAATAAGTAGTTCCATCTTTGGGGAGCAAACAAGATATGCCAAAGTGGTAAAACTAATAAGGGTAGTGATGATGATCTTAAAATTAATCCTAATATGATGATCTTATTTATGAAAATGTTTTAAGAAATTTTTCAAAAGCACCAAAAACTTTGTCGGAGGTGAAAATAAGTCAAGTCTCCATACTTAGTAGTGTTTATGCTTGCTCTACTAACATATGTGATGCCTGATAGTCCCTTCCTGACCTACCTAATGACCTCAAGCTATGGCCGATATAAATATAGGTTATCGTAGGCTAAGCGAGTAAAAGGGCACTACCGAGACTGGATTTAGCTATATGGTGATATGTGCAAGTAGTGTAGTGATTAACATCATCAATCATATGACATGCATATCGCAATTACTATATCCTAGGAATGCACCTAATATTTCATGCATAATTATGACGTAGTAAATAAATATAATTATACTGATTATTAAATAAATATCTATAAATGCATGATATTAATTTGATGAAATTGTAAGATAAAATATCACTTTAATATTACACTACTCCTAATCTATAGAGAATTCACTTACCTAGTGCCGCTTCCTAGTTAAATAGCTTCTCCTACGCCATGGAATTATTCGTTTATAGTTATGGATCTACTATAATAATGAAAGTAATTCAAGCATAAACATAGAATTTGCTTGAAACTAATTTTAATTTCCGAATAGCCACTACAGTTTTGGGTAGGTCTATTTGAGAATTCTTACATTTATCGTTCAAGTAAAATTGATATAATAATAATGATGGTCTGATGTATTATTTGGAGTACTTAATATAATTATCATCAAATTTATCACTCCACTAATTATTGTCCATTTCATACAAATTTAAAAATAATATTTGATTAACTTAATTTATTGAATATCAAAACATGTTGAACATAATTACCAATCTCTAATTAAAATTAATTCTCCATTATGAGCAATTAGTAGAGGTACTCTCAAACCATAGTCTCATCTATTGATATTGATTTATGACAAATACTATAATTAACAGAGCTATTCTCTACTAATGATTTATATTTTGGGGCTTAACTTGACATGATTAACTAAATAAAAAGACTAAATTAAATTAAGATAAAAAAGAGAGCAACTAATCCCTTTAGGGTAGCCCAATGCCCAAAGAAATGAGCTGGGCTGCAATCAAACCAAAGACCCTAATACTAGCCCACCAAGTTGGGCCAAAGGCCCTTACGTCTGAGGTCATTAGTGAAAAAATAAATCCCTAGACACACGTATGTATTTAACCTCTAGGCAATGATATTTCTCGTTCGCTTAAGTAAAAGTCCGAAGAAATATTAAGAACGAAAGCAGAGATGAATGCCAAGATTTTAACGTGGAAAAACCCAAAACGGGAAAAAAACCACGGATCCAAACTCGGATCAAAACCAATCACTATAATAGTAGCAGTTACAAGACTGACTCACAAAACACCCCGTCGATCCAAACGACTTTGTTTCTCTCAGTCTTGATCGCTAGAACCCACGATTCACTACTTCTTGTGATTGAAGTCCAATCTCAGTAGCCCTCGAGATTGATCTTTCGTCTAGATCACCCTTAAGACGAAAGATTAAATTCTTGTAGATGAGTGGAACATTGTTAGTTGAAGAATCGATGTAGCCTCAAGAAGTCTCCTTCAATAATATTTCTTCAACTCACCTTCAGATAGGGTTTCACAATCCTTATATATGATCTTCAAGGTAGAGACAAATCCGAGTCTTATCCGTACTCATGAACTTCAAGATAGAGTCAACTCCGAGTCTTATCCGTACTCATGATCTTCAAGATAGAGCCAAATCTGAATCTTATCCGTTCTCATGAAAGTCCAATATTTTTAAACTTTGTTGGTGCGTTCGAACGCGACAGCTTGAATTCTTCAGGTTGCGTTCGAACGCGTTTGTGAACGCGGCTCTCTGTCTGTGTGAACGCAGTGCCCGCATTCGAACGCGTTTGTGAACGCGGCTCTTTGTCTGTGTGAATGCAGATTTCACGTTCGAACTCGTTTGTGAACGCACCGCGTTCGAACGCGTTTGTGAACGCGGTGTGAACTCAACAGCTTTTCTCCAATAACCTTGCAATTCTTCAGACCAGAGATATTCTAGACTTGTGTAAAGCTCATATACATGTAAAAAATACACTTAGAATATTTTGTACACAATTGCCAACAAATAAAAACCTAACAATTAGTATTGTGCACAGTAGACATTCGCACACATGCCGTTCGCTAGGGCATATGTGGCGAGTTATCCTCACGAAATTTCTATCAGCTAGGAGGGTGCCCAATCTGGATGGATGTTGATACCCTTAGAGAATGACAGGGTATGGTTATATTTGAGATACTCCTTGTGGATGACAGAGTATGCTCTAAGCCTTCGGGCATGATGTTGAGACCGGGTACCGGGTGTTGACTGTGCATAATGGTCTAGTATGATGATGACACATAGAGATAACATTTATGACTAAGATGTTGAGAAATGCATATGATTTTATTATCACCTGATTACCTGATTATCGAGTGGTCAATATATATCATATATGGTTGCATTTGATATCATAGCATCGTCATGGTCAGCATGCATCATATCTAATATTTGAGAGAGAGTTATGATGATAGTATGACATGGAGATTTTTTATTTATTGTCGAGGATTATATAATTTATTAGTTATGACATGTTATCTATTTTTCATTTATGTATTATTGATGATACATTCATATATTTATTCATGACATAATGCTCTTTCGGATTTATATTATCTAGTACATAATTTACTCTCTATTTGGCATCACTAATTCGAGGTAAGGTCTATTCACTGAGCCTTTTGTTTATGACTCTCTTTATTTCTTTTCTAACCCCTCTCAAATATGTGGTATGTGATAGCAACTTGAGATATCTTGAGGAGATATTTTAGAGTGAGGACAAGGTAAGCTATAGATGTGAGATGATATAAAAGATAGTTTAATTAGATATTGAGTTGTACCATTATTTAATATTTATAGTTTATTGTATCAGACAGTGATTTGTATAATACATATCAGATTATAGTGTACTCGTATATCAGTTGTTTAGTTGTATCTTGATAGTTTGTCGTGGCCTGTGTGGGTCCTGCCATATTATGTATTGCTTAGTATATATTATTGTGGACTTGGATATTCATATGTTAACAAGTTTATTTGGTTGATAGTATGATTTATTTGATGATGGAATGATTGTATGTGCACAGGAGTGTACCTGTACGTGACAGGACCCGCCCGTCCTGTCGCGTGTGTCACGCGTGCCATGTGAGCGTGCACGTGCCTGTGCCAAATGAGAGCGTTACATTGAGTGTCTTAACTTTCAGTTGCTTGTTGCTTTCCACTCTTTTATTTTACAAATAACCCAAGCAACGCCAAAAATAAATAAATATCAAAATATCACAAACCATAATAGATAAAAATACTGTGCAAGAGCGTCAATCCATTTAACTTAGTTTATAATAATAAAATTAATTAATTAATTTAAAGTAATCCACACTAGCTTCTCCATGAACTCATAATTATCTACTATTTTGAAAATATTTCTACTAAAAGTCAGTGAGCATAAATCCACCAAGTATGCACATTTACAATCTAAAAATAATATAAAGAATTATGTAATACCATATACAAATGCTAACCATAATCATAATAATGCACCCTTACCGCATACTTATCACATCTATAACTATAGCTCATATGCATTAGTAACAATAAGTATGATATGCATAATTTTAAAACTTCAACTTCTCTACCATAGGCTCAGGCATAGCCATAATCATAAATATCAACAAACCTCATATCAAGCAACACACATCGAGAAAAAAAGTCATCTAGTGATAGAATTATTTACATTCACCAAAACAAATAGCATGGCCAATAGTTCATTATCGTAGTTTAAGAACCTCAATTGTAAGCCATTGAAGTCCAAGTTGTGCTAGGGTGCACCTAGTGCAGCCCACCTCACCCTCCCTCCTCTCTCTCGATGGAAGACCAACCAAGAGACAAGAAGGAGATGGCTGCGAGTGAACAATGTCATTGGCAGCTGAGGTCAGCATGCTCACTAGCACCCACAAGCTGAGGAAGGAACACGAGGTAATAATCCAGTTAAAGATAGAGCATGGAACCTTTCTCAATGGAAAAGAGCTCAATAGTGGCGGAGAAGGAGTCTTCCGGTCGTCCAAGTTGACGAGACAAAAGCCCTCCCCTCAACTAGTATAGTTCACACTAAGTGGAGAATGATTGGCCGAGATGGCTAGCGGCGGTCGGTCCCATCTCCACGGTAGCCATAGAGATGGCTCGTTCAGCAAACTCAACCATAAGAGGACCAAAGAAAAACCTTGGAAGGTTCCTTTTGCAAGATGAATACTTTTGACCAAACAAGAGAAGGAGACTGAGATGGTGATAGTCGGATTTATCTCAAAAATTAGCGGGAAAGACCACTTCTTGTGACCTCCCACAAAGGCGAGGAGAGTTCAGGATGGGCAACAAACAAGACAGCTTCACCAGGTGAAGCTCCTCGAACCGGCATGACATCGACAAGGTCGTTGATTAGCCAGCAGCTCTGAGAGAGAGAGAGAGAGAGAGAGAGAGAGAGAGAGAGAGAGAGAGAGAGAGAGAGACTCAATATGCTATTAAAATGAAATTAAATAAAGAGGGAAATAGAGGACTCATCCATAATGCAGATTAAGGGGGTGTTAAGCTCTAGTGGCACTCTAACGCAGCAATAGAAAAAAAAGGAAGGGGTTTGTGTGATGAGGGAAGGAGGAAAAGAGAGAGAAGTAGAAAAGGGGGGAGGATAAAACAACATATGTGTTTGATATTTTATGTTTTCCTTCTAAATGACAGATCATATGCATATATCTAGTATGATAACAAGTCAATGCATAATAGGAATTTAGGTGGAATATGAATTAAGAGAAAAATAATGCAATGTAATCTCTAATCATGTAGTCGACACATGCATACCTATGCTAATCTATCACAACATACATACTCATGCTACAGATCAACTGGACATAAAATTATAATAGTTTAGTCATTTCTAATCATCTCTATATATCATCATCATACTCGTATCCAAGATCAGCCTAATTACATGCATAATAAAATTTCATTGACTAACTTACATCATCATCATATTAATATTTCATTGACTAACTTACTTATTAACTCCTAACATTACACAACCACAAGTAACTCCCTTACAAGGATAAAATTTCTTGATCTAGGTCAGTTAGGTAATCATACTGTGTTTATAGACATCAATAATACCACTGGTCTGCAAGAAAGAGTACATTCATACTACAATATAAAAAGTGTTGTCACCTATTAATTGAATCACATCCTACTCCAAAATGTCTCAAGCTATCCAAATCTATCACTCTTTTTTGCTAACTGCAACAATATAACAACATAATGCCATAATCACCTATGATAATACAATACAACCTATTTAAGTAAATTATCTCCAATCTACTAAATATATACTTCGATCCCAAACATGCTCAATTGATTATCCCTCAATACTATCACTAATACTAGGTAGAACGATAAATACAAGTTATTTCAGAACATCTGAAATACTTAATTCATGCTTATCTTTCTAGACAAATAATGTCATTAATCTAAACATACTCAGCATCATCCGATATCCTCATAAAATTTAGGCGATAGCACAAACTCTCTTATTTAAAGTGCACTGCTCATATACTTAAACCATTATAGAAATTACGAAATAAATTAATATAAGAGATCACACCTATTCGTATAAGACTACAATATCAGCTTGTATTCATAATAAATTCTTCAAAATAACATACAGTTCATCAAATCTAACATATCAATGTTAATCGTAATGCAACCTCAAACGAATTTATACACCCTTCTGATTCTCCACATTATCTTTCTTCTTAATCTGCAATATCTGAAAGGTTAAATTCAAACTATCTCAAGAAACATACATGATAAACTTTATAATGATCTTTCTATCAATTATTTCTGTATCCAAACTATTCATTCCTCGATTCACATAATTCCAGTTTGATCATTATCTATTTAATTACTATCACTACTAGTATATCCACCAAAATATCATTTAATGATATCGATATTCAGATCCAAAGACTATCCACTAAGTTCTACTAAGTAATCCAATAATCTCTTCAATATCTCGACAAATATAATATTCAATTCATAATATTAATCCATTGCCATACAAATATTTACTAATCCATAATACTTGATCTTTAAGAATACATAAACATATCTTAGACAAATCCACAAAATCATGAACTAAAGCTACTAAGATTAATCTACCGAATTGGTAATGCTATACATGATCTGCTAATAAAATAACTGACACTAATTGATTCATATAGATCAGAAGACATCCAAAAATATAAATTACAACCTTACTAGTATATCTTCCATTTTACTATAGATTAACTCACAACCTTAACTTTGCAATTCAAATAAAGATCAATTTTTCACAAACTATAAGGAACCAATCATGAAATCATTATCTCCCAATCACGAATCTTTATTTTAAGACTCAAATGTAAACATGTAAATCTTTACAATTATTAAGATCAATCTAATGATTCTAAAAGCCTCGCTTAATAACCTCTAGTAATAATCGAACATGAAAGCCAACGGTTACACAAATGCTAGTATAATCTGTAATAACCCAATTTGAAAAAAAAAATTCACTACATGGCACGACAGCCTCGTGCCAAGTAGTGGCAAATGGGGAGGACGCCACACGCCCCAAGCGCTGGCTCGGCCAACCTGGCCAGGCCAGCTAGCACGGTGGGCCCGCCGCCGCTGTCGCCACGGCCTTCCTCCCCATCGCCTCTCTGCCTTTTATTTCTCTCTCTCTCTTTCTCTCTTTCGGTCTCTCTCCTACTTTTCTCTCTTTCTCTCTCTCTATCTAGTACCATCGCCACTCCGCCGGCCTACCGCTGCTGCCGCCACCTCCCCCCCCCTCTCTCTCTCTCTCTCTCTTTCTCTCTCTCTCTCTCTTGCGCGCACGCTAATACCCGAGCTCAGGCTCGTCGGAGCCAAGCCGTCGGTCGCTGGCTGGCCAGCAGCAACTGGTGCCCTTTCCGCCAGCCTGGGTCCGCAACCCCCTCCATCCTCTCCCTTCTTCTCCTCTCCTCTTTTTCTTCTTCTACTTCTTCTTCTTCTTCTTCTTCTTTCTTCTTTCTTTTTCTTCTTTTTCTTCGGCTTCTTCTGCTTCTCTTTCTGCAAAGTGCTGGGCTCATCCTAGCACTATAGCAGGCAGTGCTAGGCCAAGCCCAGCACTGATGGTAGCATCTTAATTAATTAATTATTTATTTATTTATTTTATTGATGTTATTTATTTAGACTTTTCCTTCTTAATTAATGCAAATAGATTATTTAGACATTAATTATTTTAATAACAATATATATTCAGTAATATGTTTATTATTAATTATAATTAGTATAATTAATGATTAATTAGGTATAATTATAGGTAATACTTATATTTATTTATTTATATCTCTATTAGATTAATATATAGATTTGTAAATTATAATTATCAAATTTGTAGAATAAGATACATTTTAAGTAATTTTAATAGTTTATTATACATTATTATTTTGTAACAAATAAAATACTATGCTTACGTATTTATTTATTTATTATTTTATAAAGTAATGAGTACATAGTCCCTAATTAATCAAGATATAATTTAATTATAATTAGGTTTTTATCTATATTTATATTTTTATTTATAATTAAAAATCTAACTAGTTATAAAGATAAGTAGAAATTATAAAGCCTAATAAATCATCATATATTACATGAACGATTTTAATTAGTTGAATGGCTAACTTCATGCTACTTAAATATTTTAAGATCCCGAACCCCTTATTTGAGACCCCGTGGACCCTATTAGGACAAGTTGTCGCTCGGTTGCCGGATGTGACGGATACATGAGTTGCGTCTTCTGATCAGATGTAAGTAGTCTTATCCCCTAGACGCTTTTCTCAAATTAGGATATATTATATATTATGTACATGCATGTTTTGGCTTCCAACATGATTTTATGACTTTATCTAGAGATGATTTCAGTCGAGCATATTTTATTATGTATTTGATTAGGCTGATTTGGGATATTAATACATTGGTGATATATACAGATGATTGGAGATGATTATACTGTTATGACTTTGTGTCATGGTGATCTCTAGCATGAGTATGCATGTGATAGACTAGCGGTGATATACATGTGTTAGTTATGTGGTTGGAGACTGCATTGTATTATTTTCCTCTTGACTTTCTTACCACCTAAATTTCTAATATTCATGACTTGTTATAGTACTGGATATTTACACATGATCTATCATATAGAAGGAAATGCATAAATCTCATTGCTAGGAAAGTTGATAAAAAAAAGCATGAGGGTATCCGAGTAGGCGCCAGGGTTAGGGGTGCCTGGAATGATGATTATGGTCACTGATATGCGATATCACGTGGCCCATATCCGAGGTCAGTTGAGTCTGTGCGCACAGACAACACCTACCGTTCGCTCATGCGTGTGGTGAGTTACCCTCACGTGATCTCTATTAATTGGTGGGGGTACCCGATCTAAATGGATTTTAATATACCCTTAGCGTATGGCAGGGTATGATGGTGACTGAGATACCCTTAGTGTATGGTAGGGTATGCTTTGAGCCTACGGGCAGGATATTGAGATCGGGTACTGGGTGTTGACTGTGCACAGTGGTCTAGTATGATGATATTATACCAAAATGTCGGTGATGATCGTGATGTATAGAACTGCATATGATTTTATTCTTATCTAAATACTTGATTATCAAATGGTCAATTTACATCATATATTGTTATATTTGATATCATAGCATGGTTATAGACGGCATGCATCATGCGTCATATTTGAGAGAGAGTTATGATGATACTATGACGTGGAGATTTATTTACTTATTGTCGAGGATTATATGTTTTTATCAGTTATGACATATTATCTACATTTCAATTATATATTATTGAGGTTATATTCATACTCCAATTCATAACATGATGCTCTTTCTAATTCATATTATCCAGTACATGATTTATTCTTTATTTGGCTTCACTTATGCGGGGTAAGGTTTATTCACTAAGTCTTTAGCTCATGACTCTCTTTGTTTTCTCCTTTCCAAAAACCTAGGTGAACGAGTGGAGCAGAATACTCCCTTAGAGATCTTGCTAGTGGGTGAAGAGTAGTGTGTAGTTAGTGTTATGCGCTAGATGAGTTATCTTATTTGATATATTAGTGGACATCCTCTAAAGTGTGTCTTTATCCTTGTCTTATATTCTAGTAGGTGACTTTGTACTTGTATAATTATGTATATACCACCGTTGTGTATATGTTGTGGTGAGAAGCTCTTGATGATGTGTTGTGGCCTGTGTGGGGCCCAAGTAGGGTTATCCGTGTACTGTTGACAGTTAGACTTATGTTATTCTTAGTTTAGATGTTGTGGATAAATTTATGATGTTGATACATGTTTATTTGATTGTTAGTAACTAACAAAATAGTCAGGTACCATGAACGTGCTATGTGGGCTCGTGCCATGCACGTGTTTAGGGTTGTGGGTGTTATATAATCACTTTTCTATACATCATTATCTGGTTATCTTCTAGCAGTATAATAAACATCTATCGATATACTGAATATGATCTGTCCTATGAAGCAATTAGTTCAACTTCCAAATTATCTATCAGTCATAACAAATGATTAAGTTTATCGGCTGTATAAATAATTCTATCAAGTTATCTCTCCAATTAGTATCATCGAAACAACTAACATGTCAAAGTACATAATATCCCAATTTAACATCTATGATTAAAAAAATAACATATCTCATTCCTAATTAAATCATTTAAACCTCATATTTCTTCAAGAGTCTCAACTTAATATTTTATCATATCCTCTATACAAAGTCCACTACATATACTTCACAATTTAGTCTTATAACATCATCAAAATCCTTCTATAACATCATTAATATCACCTAATAATCATGATAAAATAAGTTTGTATACTTGTAATTAAAATTCATCACCCAAAATACACGATCTTCATGCTATAATATTCTTATCCTCTAAATCAATGCCCAAAACTAAACTAATAATCAAAATATATTTTCACTATCATACAAGATATATCATGAGACTATCAACATTAGCAACTATCATCACCATATATAATTCATTTCATTATCATTCTTTCCATCTAATCAAATTCACACAATCAGTAACTTCTAAACTAAACCTACTATCATGCCATCGAGAAATATATACATTAAGTCTCTACTACTGAAATAATTCATAATTCAATAGCTATATCCATATCATATTTCCTATGCTCATTACTCTATTTGGTAATCATCAACTTAAAGATTTAAATAAGACGTAAATCCTCTAGTAATACTATTGGACAAACATATCCCTATTAAATCATCCATCTTGTCGGTACAATCAAAATTTTATACTTACTAATACAAGTATCTTGCAAATACAATTTATCATACTAGTCATCCCAAAAATTCTTTTCCATATACAATCTACAATCATCTATATTACATCACTTAATATCTTTTCCACTATACTAAATCATCACAAATCTTACTCATCCATCCACAATCAATAATTATGACTCTCATAAAGAAATTAAAAAAGTCTCTCTCCACATATACCTTTTCTTTCATCAATCTCCTAATCTCAAATGTATCCATAAAAGATCAAAAATCCAAAAATATGCTATATCTGTTTAGAATAATCTCAAATCTACTGCTAATAACTCTTCTGCATAAATAAATATCTCCACATGTTTAAGAATTTCTACATTTTATTACATCATATGAACATGTCGACATCTCAAATATTATGCTCCACAGACTATAACACCTCGACATCGATAACATCAATGCATGATTTAGTAATATATCTTCCTATTTATTAGTCGCTCAGATAAATTATCAATATACCAATATCACAAATTATTTCTATCAATATCATCAAGTATCAAAACTTAATAATCTCAACATCACACTAGATTTCTATCTCGACCAATTAATATCAAACTCATCGAGATCGACTACTAGCATAACCCTAAACCAAATCGACAACTAGTGTACTTGATGGTTTGCCAGATCATCCTTAAACCTAGGCTCTGATACCACCTAAATTGTAGGTCGCATTCGAACGCAGGAGGGGTCGCGTTCGAACGCCCTTGCGAACGCCTGCATCAGGTTCGCAAATACAGAGAACGCATATTGTGGATCCGAACACGGTCGGGCGAGTTCGAACGCCCGCGTTCGAACGCCTGCATTGTGCTCGCACATATAGATAACGTCTATTGTGCGTTCGAAGGCGATCGCGTGCGTTCGAACGCAATCGATGGGAATCCTCTAGAAATTAGGGTTACTTATTGCTTTAGAACTTGTTGGCTAGCCTCTATATATATGTGGATGGCAGCCTAATTCAATATGCTATTGGAACATTAATTTCTTGCCTCTCTATCATCTATCTACCCTAATCTCCCTCCTCCCTCTTCACCCTCTTTCCACCTCTATCATTGGCAAGGCTTCTCCTAACTTCTAATCTCCCTCAACTATCGAGCCCCCTTCTTCTTTGGGATCTCAAGCATTTGTTCCCTTCGTCTGTATCCCTAAATCACATCCACAATCCACCTTCATCTCTATATTCATTCATAACCCTAACATCCACTCCACCTGTCACCACCACTATCACCCACGTTATTCCATATTTTCGTCCCAATTGTAGTTCGAATCTGTGAACGACTTAAATACGAAATTGTAGATTTGGAAGTTACGGATCTAATCTACTTAGTTTATTAATTTTATGACTATCGGAGAATATTTAACCAATAGTTTCCCACGGTCGCGCGGACTGATTCTTATAATGCATTCAGATCTTGAAAGAATCGTTGTGTAGCCTATCTTTGGTTGGAGAACTCACTAGACGGACACGGCCCGTCACGCACAGATATACTCCTATGCACATACAATCATGACATCATCAAACACCAAATAAATCATACTATCAACCAAATAAACTTGTTAACATATGAATATCCAAGTCCATAATAATATACACTAGACCACTACATAATCTAGTAGAACCCATACAAACCATAATAAACCATGAAGATACAACTAAACAACTACACGAGTACACTATAATCTGACATGTATTATACAAATCACCATCTGATACAATAAACTATAAATATTAAATAATTGTACAACTCAATATCTGGTTAAACTATCTTCTATACCATCTCACGCCTATAGCTCACCTTATCCTCACTCTAACATATCTCCTCAAGATATCTCAAGTCACTATCACGTATCACATATCTAAGGGGGTTAGAAAAGAAATAAAAAGAGCCATGAGCAAAAGGCTCAGTAAATAGACCTTATCCCGAATTAGTGATGCCAAGCAGAGTGTAAATCATGTACCGGATAATATAAATCCAAAAGAGTATTATGTTATGAATGAATATATTAATGTATCCTCAATAATATATAAATAAAAAGTAGATAACATGTCATAACTGATAAATTATATAATCCTAGATAATAAATAAACAAATCTCCATGTCATACTATCATCATAACTCTCTCTCAAATATGACAGATGATGAATGCCAACTATGATGATGCTATGATATCGAATACAACCATATATGATATATATTGACCACTCGATAATCAGGTAATCAGGTGATAATGAAATCATATGCATTTATCAACATCTTACTCATCAATGTCAGCTCTATATGTCATCATCATACTAGACCACTATGTATAGTCAAAACCCGGTACTCAGTCTCAGCATCATGCCCGAAGGCTCAGAGCATACTCTGTCATCTGTATGGAGTATCTCAAATATAACCATACCTTGCTAAGGATATCAATATCCATCTAGACCGGGCACCTTTTTAGCTAATAGAAATCTCGTGGGGATAACTCGCCACATATACCCTCGTGAATGTCATATGTCGAGCGATCAATCATCTAGCAAGCGCGTCCTAACCCTCGAGCCCAATCGGGTATCCTCACGCTTTCTATCAACTATCATATCAATCACATTTTATGCTTTCCTTCTAAATGACAAATTATATGCATATATCCAGTACGATAATAAGTCAATGTATAACAGAAATTTAGGTGAAATAGGAATCAAGAGAAAAAAAATGCAATGTAATCTCCAATCATGTAGTCGACACATGCATACCCATGCTAATCTATCACAACATGCATACTCATGATATAGATCAACTGGACATAAAATTATAATAGTATAGTCATATCTAATCATCTATATATATCATCATCATACTCGTATCCAAGATCAACCGAATTACATTCATGATAAAATATGCTCGACTGTAATCATCTCTAGATAAAGTCATATAATCATATTGGAGGCCAAAACATGCATGTACATAATATATAATATGACTTAATTTGAGAAAGGCATCTAGGGGATAAGACTACTCACATCTGATTAGAAGACACCTCTCACGTATCCCTCACATCCGGTAATCGAGTGACAACTCGTCTTAATAGGGTCCACGGAGCCTCACATAAGAGGTTCGGGATTTGAAAATATTTATGTAGCATGAAGTTAGCCGTTTATCTAATTAAAATCCGTTTATGTAATATATGATGATTTAGTAAGTTTTAGAATTTCTACTTATCTTTATAACTAGCTAGATTTTTAATTATAAATAACAATAAAAATATAAATATAGATAAAAACCTAATTATAATTATATCTTGATTAATTAGGGACTATGTAGTCATTACTTTATAAAATAATAAATAGATACATAAGCCTAGTATTTTATTTCTTACAAAATAATAATGTATAATAAATTATTAGAATTACTTAAAATGTATCTAATAAGAATATTAGTATATAAATTTGATAATTATAATTTACAAATCTATATATTAATCTAATAGAGATATAAATAATAAATATAAGTATTACCTATACTTATACCTAATTAATCATTAATTATACAAATTATAATTAATAATAATCATATTGAAGAATATATAATATTATTAAAATATTTAATATCTAAATAATCTATTTGCATTAATTAAGAAGGAAATACCTAAATAAATAACATAAATAAAAATAATATAACATAAATAAATAATAAATCACTGTCATCAGTGCTGGGCCGAGCCCAACACTATGTAGAAAGAGAAGGAGAAGAAGCCGAGGAAGAAGAAGAAAAAAGGAAAAAGAAAAAGAAAGAAGAAGAAGAAGAAGAAGAAGAAGAGAAGAAGGGAGGAGGGGAGGGCATCAGCAGTTGGTGGCTAGCCAGCTACCGGCCTCTCACCTGTGGCTCAGCTCCAATGAGCCCGAGCCCAAAGCAAGAAAGTTAGAGGGAGAGAAAAGGAAAGAGGGGAAGTGAGAGACCTCATCGGTGGCGGCGACAGTTCCAGGGGAGGTAGTGTCGGCTGGCAGGCTGGCGGGGCGGTGGCGGTAGTAGTTAGAGAGAGGGAGAAAGAAAGTTTGAGAGAGAGAAGAGAGTGAGTGAGAGAGAGACCGAGAAAGAGAGCGAGAGAGAGAGAGATAGAAGGAGAAAGAGAGGCGGTGGAGGGGAAAGATCGGCGGCGCCGAGGCCCGCCGCGGCTAGCTGTTCGCAGTCGATTGGCTGCGGCAGCGGCTGTGGGCACGTGGCGCCTCACCACGCAAGCTGCTCATGCAGCTAGCATGGGCATGAGCATGTCGTGCCTAAATTTTTTTTTTTTTTCGGGGCAGATTATTACACATAATCTTCCCAAAGGACTAATAGGCTATTTTTCTTCCGGCGTTAAAATTAATAGGGGTTAGAAAAATAGGCTATTATTGTAGAGGTCAGTTTAGAATTAAAATTCTTAGAGGGTAATGAAGTATTTGCCGAATTTTTATATCCACTCACGAGGTGATGAGAACCAACTACTGCGGTAGGAACTAATAAATACCAACTCCTGAGTTGTTCCAAGGAATTCCCCATTTGAAGTCAACTGCCTTACTATTGAGTTGGATTCGAGATGCCAGAAGCAGTAGCCGCCGGATATGATCGAAAGCAAGAAGTAAAGCAATTCGACGACACCAAAGCCGGCGTCAAAGGCCTCGTCGACTCCGGCATCACCAACATACCAAGAATCTTTCTCCACTCACACGAAGACCTACCAAAATCCTCGGATCATGGCGACAACCCTTCTAGCATCAAAATTCCAATCATCGACCTCAAAGACATCGTCCACGATGGCCTTCGCCGCGAGGCGGTGGTCGCGGAGATCCGCGAGGCCTCGGCTTCGTGGGGGTTCTTCCAGTTGGTCGGCCATGGAATACCGACCGCTGTTCTGGATGAGATGATAGAAGCAACTCGGAGTTTCCATGAGCAAGGCGCGGAAGAGAAGGCAAAGATTTATACCCGTGATCCTCAAAAGAAGGTGAGGTATTCCAGTAACTTCGATCTCTACCAATCCAAAGCTGCAAACTGGAGGGATACGGTTGGCTTCATCTTCGACGGATCGCTTGATCCAGATGATATACCGATGGTCCTCAGGTAAATAAATAGTTTTAACCCGATCTTACTTTCCCTTATCTTTGCTCATCTTATCAAGTCCAATTTCTATAACTACTGTAACGAAGGACATCAGAATTTGGACATTAATTGCTTCACTTCTTTGTTTCCTGATTTTTTTATTGTTTGCTTTCCGTTTAGGGAACTAAATATTTATTTTATTTTATTTGTATTTAATTAAGTTTACTCTTAAAATAATTAAAACTAAAAAAAGTAAAATTAAGTAATGGAGTTTGAAGCTTAGCCTCAAACAAAACAAGTCGCTTTAAACTGCTTAGACTGCTTAAATCTTAGATAATTAAAAGGCTATACAACATGGTAACTATCCCAAGTAAATCTTTCAAAATGGGCTAAAGCCTAAAGTTAAGCTAATTTAATAGGTTATGACTCATTAAGCTAATTAAAAGTTCGACAAAGGACCCAACGACGGGCGGATCCAGGAGAGGACGAAGGACGGCAATTGCCCTCCATCTATGTTTTCAAGAAAAAAAAAATCTATAACTAGATGTGGTCCACATTAACTAATAACTATATTATTTGCTCCCATCCAAAATGAGAAACCTTAAATACCTTGGATTCCTACTTAATATTTTTTTTGTCCAACTAATAAAGCAGATCGGCCTTTGGCCAAATCGGCCGGGGCTCATGGAATAATAATATAATAATTGACCTATAGCTTTCTGACACACACCCTCCCTCGCCACAATAAGAAGAAATGGTGTGTATATATATATATATATATATATATATTAACTTCATCTAAGAGGGTCTTATGCTTAATTATATTTATTCATAATAACCGTATTGTAGAGAGGCAACTATGGAGTACAGGAAACATGTTTTTAAAGTTGGAGAAACAGTGTGTGAATTGCTATCAGAGGCTCTTGGGTTAAGGCCGGACTACCTAAGAGGCATGAATTGTGGCAAGAACCAGACCTTGCTCGCCCACTACTACCCTCCATGCCCTGAGCCAAAGCTAACTCTTGGCACAACCAAGCATACGGACCCAGCTTTCCTCACCATTCTTCTCCAAGACGAGCTCGGTGGCCTCCAAGTCCTTTACCAGGGCTGTTGGGTGGATGTTTCCCCTCTTCATGAAGCTTTGGTGGTAAATATTGGCGATCTCTTTCAGGTTCTCATCCCTCTCTCAGTTTCATTAACTAATGTTTCTATCCATGACTATCAGGATATTATACATACTGCAATGTAAATTCATTTTACTGTTATAGTTTCATTTGCTATATGCAGATTAATTTTTTTATTTTTTTTAATCATATTTGATCAAATTAAATATCGAATTTAAAAATATACATTAGAGAGTAAACCGTAGAGAATTAAATAAACTATCCAATACATCTTAAATAATATAGATCAAATTTCAAATAATAAATATATAATAAAAATATATATCTATTCAATATATCATTTTAGATGCCTTGAGAAAATTTATATAATTTTTTACAACTTATAGCTAATAAATATTTTTTAATTTGATATATAATTTAATCAAATATAAAGAAAAAATAATAATTTCACACTTGCATTTTAATCTACACAGTGAGGGGTAAACTGATACAAATAAAACTATAAGGAGGTAAACCTTAGACGGTTAAAATGTATTTTAATAGAAATTTTTCCAGTTTAAAATTATTGATGAAACTAATGGAATATAAAATATAGAATTCACTGTTCTCTAACCAAGCAAAAATTCCTAGCTCTGCCACTATGTACTATGTAGGTAACTAGTTTTTGAAGTTGTGAAAGACATCTAGTTTCTGTGTAGCAGAAGTAATGCTCATTATTGAGCATAATGGCTCTTTACCTTCCCACATTTTGAATAAAATAGAGCAGAGCTTTTGTAAATTAACTCATTTAAATATTCCTGAAGTACTTCATTACAGCAAACTGCATCATGATCATAGTCTTAATGATTCATTTGCAGCTCGTGAGCAATGACAAATTCAAGAGCGTTGACCATCGGGTTTTGGCCCTCCCAAATGGACCTAGAATTTCTGTGGCTATGTTTCTTATTCCAAGTTCAGATGAACAGAAGCTTTATGGCCCCGTCAAAGAGTTATTATCTGACGAAAGTCCTCCACTATATAGAGAATTTCTAGTGAAGGACTATATGGTGCACTACTTTAGCAATGGAATCACAGGATCTCCCCTTAGCCACTTCAAGGTATAATTTGTTTATGAGGAGATGATAATTGATACTTTGTCTCATGTGAGATGTTTTAGTAATGTATTAATTCGCCCTTAGTGGTTCAAACTAATTGTGAAATCGTTAATAATTTCTCTAAACTTAATAGAGAAAATATAAATTACTATTAATAATCCATTGTTTGAGTAAATATATATCTTGTACCTATATGTTCAAGATAATTAGAATTATTAAATTTGAAGAAAATGATACAGTGAGTAAATTTAATGAAAGGAGATGAACAACTATTACATTCTGATATTCATTATGGTGGAACAAATTTCCTCTCATAATTTTTTATTTTATTTTGTACTTTCTAATTAAGTTTGGATGAAAAAGTTAATAGTTTTACTTGTCTAAATCACAGGAGGAAAAGTAATATAGATAAAGTTAGAAGGTTGTTTGATTTTATGCAAAACTTTGGGGTAATTTATAATTTACCCAAAATTTAATTAGAGGTATAATTAGAATTAAGGAAAAGTGATCAAAATAGTCTCACATTGAGCCGGCACCATACATCTTGGACTTGATGAGTTTGCATCAGCTGGAGCTCTCGATATAGGGCTAGACAAACCAAGATAGATGTGCACCAAATTTACGACTCTCTCATGTTAATTGTTGCACCGAGATAGAGGGTTGGATCTAATATAGGTAAGGCCGACCAAAGGGCACCTAGATTTGGACTGAAATAGGGTGCATAGCGTTTCGACTAATCTAATAAGTGGCTATGTTTCGAGTTAGTGTCCATTTATCTCATGGTTGAAGATGGTCGTTTATAGTGGGGACCACCATAGGAGGGTTTATACTAAAGCTTGACTAAAAAAAGATGGGGGACAATGATCGGATTTAGTCGGTGCTCTTGGCAGCTAAAGGGTTTGGGTGGGTGTCCTTCTTCAAGTGGGTTGTTTGCTCCTAGATAAGGTGTATGCAGGAATGGTGAATGCGGCTGTTGTCCCATGGTTGGACACAACTTTAAGGAGCGTTGGAGCACTACTCGGCTCAAGGTAGATGATGGATAGAGCTTGAACACCACTAAACAACTCGATAGGCTATGGGTGTGCTTAATTTGGATGTAGATGTTGCCAATCGGTGCACAACTCATCGAAGTGACCTAGTGAAGCCTTAGTATATGAAGAGCTTGTGAAAGCATTGCCTGAGGTAGGCCAAATCGCAAACTATGGTGGATTCAGATTTGGTCTAGGCGCATGGGTTGACTAGTTGAAGCGGTGGTGCATGCCAACATGAAGGGGGCCTATTTAAATATGAGAAAGAGCATTTTAAAGTAGTGAGGAACCTAGTAAGGGTTGGACTAGGGCTTAGCTTAGGCCTGAGCTAGGTAAAACTCAGATGCAAGAGGAGAGCCCAATTGGTCAGTGGGCACATGTGTGGCTTGAGCTAGGCTGGCTAGACCCCGAGCGTGCCTAACGCTTATTTGGATCACAACTTAGCTTAGGTGTGATGTAGGGTTAGGCTTGGACACAAGGGGGTGAAACCATTTCGTTAATAGGTGAGTGTGTTAGTTGATTGCTGAGGTTGGTAGTTGTTAATGGAGCAACAGGTGAAGCTGATGTTGACTAGAATGTGATGGCCATGTCTTCATGCTTGTATGGCCATGGAGGAGGTGGGATATGATTGGACATATGTGTGGCCACAATAACCTTGATTAGTGAGCTGATCGGTAGTTCATGAGTTTCTCCACATTACAACTCTCTTCGTCTATGATCCATATTACAACTCTCTTCGTCTATGATCCATATTACAACTCTCTTCGTCCATGATGGAGCTCCTTTATTGTCCTCTATTATGGCTACCAGAGGTCGGCATGATGAGCACTTGGATCATGAGCAAGGTTGCGCAAATTCATGGCCACATATCCATGAAACTGATCTATGGGAGTGCCACACACTCTCAACACTAGAGTGGGCAGCAACCATGCACAAATTTCCTGCATTGAAGGTAAGAGTGGCATGTCATCATGTTGAGGCGGTAGTGGAAGTGTTGGGCTTGAGCTACTCATATGGGTGGCCATGGCAACCGTAGAGGGGGCATGTTTAAGGGAGGAGTGGTCGACATGAATTTAAACCAACCCTAGCTAGGGTCTCTAGGTGGTTTGATTCAAGGTGGAGGGTAGCTAGGTAGTGGTTTCGTCCGATAAGCCAAGAAGGCCAGTAGTGGGATGCTCTTGATCTTATGTTTAATTAATGGATCAAGTGGCATGGATGTTGAGGAACTCAGATCCATAATCTTCTACCACCTTGTTGCCATCAAATGAGTAATAGGCATGCCGAGGAAAGGTGAGTGCGGTAGCAATTTGTAATTATCCAACTAGTTCTGATGCCAAACTGATACGACCCTATGAAGGATCACATCTGAATTGGCAAGCTAAGAAGAACTTTGATGTTGTCTTGACATGGTGCTTGATATGGTGCGCACTGACCAGGTGGGGTGCACATAGAGCTCAGGTTGGCCGATTTGCATTTGCATGTTTTTGGAAATAATGCTCATCGATGCAGGTTGGTGAGCTCACTGAGGTTGATCTAGTGGCTATTGCTGATGAGACTTCTAGGTATTACATGTCAAGGGGTGATGTTTGGACTCAAGAAATGCTCATAAAGAAAACATAGTCAGGTGATATAAATATCTAGAGTTTGGATAGGGTAAATAAATAGCTAGAGCTAATGCGAATAATGATGAAAGATGGATAGGGTTGAAGAATGATGCGAGCAGAGATGGAGGTTGGTCATGGGGTGGTGGTGATGATTCAGTAGAGGTCGAGTAGTTGATAGTGGTTGTGGCTAGCAAATGCTATAGATCATTGAAGGCTATGATTAGCCTACAACTTTACATGGGCAAGGGCGAGAGTCATAAGAGAGATAGAAATGACTAAGGCAAAAAGAATGGGAGAAGCAAGAGACAAAAGAGATAGCTGGGCAAAGAGATATAAAGAGATAGATATGATAGAAGAACATAGTAATCTATTCATGATACGAACTGGGTTAGATCAGATCATATCAAGGGGAGATTGAGCTCAATGGATTGAGTTTAGTTATCTTATCTGCTTATTTGATTTAATTAGAGTCTTATTAGGTTAGAATTTATTAGTTAACTAATTTAGCTATGTGCAGTTTTGGAAAATATTTAAAAGATATTCCACAGACGACCAAATATTACGAAACTACTTGGAGAAGATCGAAGATCTTTTGATCTACAACTTCCGTATTTAAGGTTTCTCCAAATTCAAACTTTATTTATGGCAGAATGAAGAATTAATCCGAGAAGGATAAGGAAGGCTAATTTAGCTATGTCATGTTTATCTCTTATGTAAGCCCTTAAGGTAAGTCTAATTAAGTCATATAAGTAACTAAGGTAAGTTCAATTAATTCATGTAAGCCACTAAGGCAAGTTGTAGTTCGAGTCGTATTAGCCTTTATGATTAGTCCGAGTAGGACTCATTGTACCCCATCTTTATATATAGAGGGTTGGGCTTCTTTGTTTATAAATCCAAGTAAATCCAAGCATTGAGAATTAATTGAGTTTAGTTATTTTTTTATTACCGTATTTAGCATTTTATCGTAGCCGTTAGATCGTCTTTATTTTTCTACGAGTAAATCTAAGTTAGAAATCCTAATGCTACCTCCAACCCATAACCACCATCACCTCCAACAGCCACCATAACCTCCAGTAGCCACCATACCCTATGGTCGTCCACCACCACCCTTGGCCATAACGTCGGATATTTACTGTTCTGCCCTATTATGACATATCTCTATTATTTTATTTTTAACTTTTCATTCCGATCTTTGATCTAGGTGAAACTAGAGCCATTAGAACCCTAACTCACGAGGCTACCACCATCTAAAGTTTTATAATTTTCTTACGTTCGGATCGGTCTAAATTTAATTCATAACAATTCAATAATTTAATGCATACCTAAGATATAAGATATAATGTCTTATTCATGGGAAATAAAATAGAGTCATAAGATAACTAAAATTGAATAAGAAATAAATTATTAAGCTTATCTACGCATCTCAATGTCTCGCTCGGATTGGATTACCATTCTATGTGTTTTATGTGTATAATAAATAACTTCGATGAAGTGAGGCATTAGGTAGACCAAGTTTATTGTTTTATTTTAATTCTATAGTTTTAACTCGTTGCAATAAGACTTGGCAGACTTCATTATTATTTACAGAGTCGTTCAAATGTATATTTGCATGTTGGCTCTTTTACCATTTAGTTATATCATTATTACTCAATTTTATGCCAAAGTATAAACTTTTATTTTCCAATTATTAGGATAAAAGAGTCATTACAAACATACTTAAGTTCCTATAAAATAATAAAAACTGCTCTATAAATATCAATTTCTTTACTTAATTTATATCCACTCATATGGTATAGAAAGCAAGCTCCAAGAACATGGTACATTGGAAACGTGCACGAGCTAACTTTTTGTATACTTTGTTTGTTAATCTTTCGTTTATTCATACTGAGAATGTTGGGCTCTAGTGATCAAGAAAGGGGTGTGGGCTCTGGCAATCCTGTCGATAGTTTGGCCTGGAATCCGGCCCAGCTGGAAGCCCAGTTCCCTCACAAAGCGAGTTCGAGTTCAAAGAGGCAGATGGAGGGACGAGAATCAGGGCCGATGGTGAGTGGGAATTCCTCGGGATTGGTATCAATTATTTCACCCCGAATGGAGAATTCGAAGAGGTGTTCACTCAGCGAGAGAATCCTAAGCAAGGAGAGAGACCTATAATCGGGGAGAAGAGGGGTGTAGCACACCATTGTCAAGAAAATTAAGAATGAGTTGGCTGAGGCATTTTCGTCCATGGTTCCACCATCTAAAGAGAAAGATCGACGATTGGGTGGTTGTTTTCATTGTGGTGGACGAGATCACTGGGCAGTGAGTTGTCGGAATAGTATCTTGTGCTATATGAGCAACAAATTTGGCTATTTGGTAAGATTTTGCAAATTGGGTCAGATGGAAAGTAAGATCTTAACGAGAGGGTCTTCGATTTATGATGTTGAGAGCGTCGGAAGAGATGAGACTGAATGAGTTTAAATTGAAGCTAAGTATGGTGGTGATGGTTAACATTGCTAGATCTCAACAAACAATTTGGAACTAGTGATGGATGCCATGTGGTCTTGGGGGCATGTCTAGTGGGCTCGGGCGAGGAGTATTTGATGGATTTCTCCATCAACTTTGTGTCGTGGAGAACAAATTTAAGAATGATTTCCAAAAGAGAGCCTATCTAGATTCCATTTCAAGTATTCCACATAGTGCTAGAATTATATATCTTTTTTTGAAGATTGTAGAATCTTTTGGTTTCTTAAATGTGGTAGCTGGAAGAACCACTAAAAAGATAAATCTAAATGTGCTTGGTTGAGGGTGATGATTAAAGACATCAATGATATTCTAGTAAAAATAATGATCTTGATTGAATGTATGGTTTTTGATGTTGCCTGTGAAGTGGAAGGGAACATGAACAAGTTGGAAAGGAGAAAGTTTTTCATTGGGTTTACAGAGGAACAGTGTATGGCTCAACCATGAGTAGTAACAAGAGTTAAGGTAGTCAGGGAGAAAGGTCTGGAACAATTCCAAGCAAATGTTCATCTAGGAAAGAAAGTTGGAAATAAGGCGGGACAGGTGTTCGCAAAAATGTGGCATAGGAACATAGCCAGCATAGTGGTCAAATGATGGAGATACAACATTATCTAAATGAAAATCAGTTGTCGAAAGAAGAGAAAAGATAATAAATTTACACTAGAATAGTCAAAACTGAGATTGTCTTAGTGAATTCACTAGAGGATGATGAACCCCATGAAATGACTGAGAAAGGAAAGGAAGACAACACAATGGTAATCATGGAGAAAGATTAGAAAGGAAGAAAAATACTGATAGAAAAGAAGACATAAAAGAAGATGGGAGGTTGGGGGCTCATTATATTGGGAGGAAGAGGATCTGGAAGAAGAGGGTTCAACTGATCAGTTAATGGAGGGGCAAGATTGGCAGATGATAGTCTATTTTGAAGAAGATATTCTAGATAAAGAGCCACCATAAGCTGTTAACGCACAACGATTGAGAAAATACATGAGAAAGAAATTGAGCAAATCCCCTCGGGAGCTTATAAAGTGGAGTATCAAAAATATTCTAAAACTAGGTGGGTAAGAAAAGAAGATCCAAGAGAGGATTATAGATGTAGGCAACGCAAAGGCTCTAGAACAATCTATCATGAGAAGGAACAATTCAAGTAATGATCCTTATATTGCTGTGTCTTTTATTTTTCAAATTGTTTTACTAATGAATTACTGTCTATTGCCCATACCCATGGAAATAAGCTGAGAGAAACTATGGCTGAGCAAGAGGAGAATCTAGGGATTCTCAGATCCCTTGAGAGGGAAATAGCAAAAAAATTTCTACAGACCATTAAAGAAAAGAATATGGCACAAACTGAGGGAAGCATGGGTGCTGAATGTAAAGTTTATTATGGAATATCAAAGAGCTGGGAGGCAATGAGAAGAAGAGAATTTAGGAGCTGAGTTTATAAGAGCAATTAGATTTTATTTGCCCTGCAAAAAACTAAAAAGAAAAAAAAACATCTATACATGCCAGAATGCTGCATGCTCTTAGTAGTTGAAGAATAAGATGTTGGTCTTATATTACATCTACTAGGAGCTCGGGGGGCACGTTGATTGGTGTGAATGAAGATAATTTGGAAGTTTTGGACCGAAAGTTAAATCAACATTCTATGGCAGTGCACCTAAAGAGTAAAAAAGGCAACTATTATTAGGTTTTAACAACTATTTATGGGCCTCAAACTTGGGAGGAAAAAAGTACTTTGGGAGGAGCCGAGCCAAATGAAACAATGGCATGACATTGATTGAATTATTGGTGGTGACTTCAATTCTACTACTTACTCATCTAATAGAAAACAGAAGAGTGGAGGAATAAAAGAGAGAAGCAATTTCAATAAAGTGATACATGACTTCGAGTTGATTGAGATGAAAAGAGTAGTAGAAAGTTTATTTGGTTAAAATGAGAGAGCAACCGGTCCTAGCTCTATTGGACAAAATTTTTGTGAACACTGCTTGAGAATATAGATTTCCGATGACAAAAGTAAATACTTGCCCAGAATCTAATCAGACCATGTACCTTTGTTAGTGGAAATAGGTGCAAAGGTTGTGAAAATAAAAAAATTCTAGATTGGAGCATTTATTGTTCTCTAAAGAGGATTTTGATGACTTGGGGAGAAAATGTTGGAATTCTCTAGTACGAGAAAACTTAGCAATGGATGTGCGGAGAGCAAAAATTAAACAGGTGAGACAAGGGGTAAGAAAATGGAGCAAGAACATTAAAAAAATAAACCAAATTTAAAAGAAAACTTGGTTTGAGGGTATCAATGCTCTAGACATGATTGAGGAGGATAGAAACTTAAATGTTGAGGTGGGTACCGTAGGGGACTTGATTACTAAACTTACTCAATCGTATAAAGAGGAGGAGCTATTTTGGCAGTAGAGGTCAAGGCAACAATGACCGCTACAGGGTGATCTAAATACTTCTTATTTTCATGCCATTGCAAATGGCAGAAAGATAAGGAATACTATTAATTCCTTTATGATTGCAAGGGAGCAGGTTAAGGAGGTGATGACAATTAAAAATCATATTACGAGCTACTATGAGAATTTATTTGGTGTTGTAAGTGAATGGAGGCCGTAGATGACCAAAGAATGTAGGAGCACCTTAAAATGGAGGATGAGGAGGCTCTCTTGCTGAGTGGGCGTTTTACTAAAAGGAGGAAATCAACCAGACTATCTATGGGATGGCAAAACATAAAGCTCTGAGTCCTGGTGGCTTTAGCATAAAATTTAATCACCATTTTTTGGAGATGATAAAACATGAATTGATCAATATATTTCAAGAGTTGTATGAAGGGAAAGAATCATTAGACAAATTACACTATGCTATGCTGAGGACTTTATGTTAAAAAGTCCTTACCAGCAAGCTTTGCGAAAGTGATTGGAAATCTAATAGTTAATTATCAAAGTGCTTTTATTAAAAAGAGATATATTATAGACAGTATGTTGTGTGCCCGTGAGATAATTTCTGGAGTTAAAAAGAAAAAGAGGAATGGATTTGAAGCTTATGTTTGAAAAAAAAAAAACGTATAACAAAGTGAAAAGGGATTTCCTAGAGGATGTGTTAAGATGGAGAGACTTTCCTGATAGTTGGGTTAAGTGGGCTACGTAGTCGAAATTACGTAGTCGATTTCGACTGGCTTCTCTGTAGTAATGATTAATGGGGATCTTGAAAAGTATTTTAGATGTAGAAAATGGTTGTGGCAAGGGATCCTATATCCTCCTATCTATTTCTTCTTATGGGTGATTGATTAAGTCGAAAGATTGAGCAAGCTAAAGCTAATAGGCTGTAATAGATGATACACTTGTTCCCAAGGGAAAGAAGTTGAGATTCTAAAGTTTATTCTTTACTATTTTCTGAATTGAAGATTAACTTTGAAAAAAAAACTCTCTGGTATATTTGGGCTCAAATCTTGACAAAAGGAAAGAGACTAGCTCATATTTTGAACTATCAAGTGTAAAACTCTCTATTAAGTATTTGGGTTTACGATTACATGATAGTAAGCTCAAGAAGAGTGATTGGATGCTTGTTCAGTATTGAGCTTCATCCCTATTACTTGTCTTTTTTAATATATCATTGTGGGTGAAAAATAAAATTGAAATTGATAGATTGAGGAGGAGTTTCCTTTGGAGAGGGTCTATTGAGAATAAGAAAGGCTACTCTTTAATGAACTAGAGGAAAATTTGTAAGAAGAAAGAATTTGGGGGTTACTGATCTCATAGATATGAGTAGGGCTATCAAAAAAGCTTGCCGGCTCGTGAGGCTCGTGAGCTCGACTAGTTTAGAGCTCGACTTGAGCTCTAAATGAGTCGAGCCGAGCTGGATTTTTAAGCTCGAAAGGCTAATCGAGCTGAACCGAGCTAGAGTCAACTCGCTCGAGCTCGGCTTGAATAGGCTCGATATATAATATGTGAGATAATATTATATATATACCAAAATAAATATTTAAATATTAGATAGCATAGTTGGTTAAAACAAATTTTATTATTCAGCTGGTCTGGGTTCGAATCCTACCTACTAAATGTTATTTGTTTCCATAAAGACTATTAGATATTAGTCACATATTGTAATCGACCCATTAAGCCCACGAGCTGTCGAGCCGAGCATGAGCCTCAAATGTTATTTGTTTCCATAAAGACTATTAGATATTAGTCACATATTGTAATCGACCCATTAAGCCCACGAGCTGTCGAGCCGAGCATGAGCCTCATTGAGCTGAAGACAAGCCAAGCCGAGATTTTCTTCCTCTCGAGCCAAGCCATGCTGGGCCCAGCTCGCTCAAGCTCGGCTCTTTTACACCCCTAGATATGAGCAAAGCCCTCCTAGCTAAGTGGTGGTGGATATTGCTTAACTCTAATAACCACATGTCGACAGAGGTGGTCAAGTAGAGATACCATGGAAGAGCAAAGATTGAGGTCTTAATTTGGATTGTTGTTTTGGTTTGGAGCATTTGGCTAGAAATAAATAATACAAAATACTGGAAATTTTTATATCTTAAAAAAAACAGCTTTATTTTTGCACTAAGCAGATAGTCAAGGGGAGCAAGTTGCTAAAAGGCCAAGAATTTTGCTTCCCGAGTGGTGGTGAACCTGGAAGATGATGATTGAACATTAGGTGGCTTGGATTGCTGGCTAGAGAATGATTTTACTCTTGCGAACTCAAAATTTTTTACTACTAGTTGCTCTACTGGTGTAGATATTATCTTTACTTTGATGGTGTAGGTCTATGTTGGTGTTTAGATGGTTAATTGGATGATATTTGTTGTGTAGTTGTGTACCCTCTAGATATGGCTTGTTAAATTGCCTTTTGTTACTAAATGGGGATATGCTTTGATTGGAATTTGATGGTTTTTTTTCATTGAATTCAGGTGTGACGTTCAGGATGTTTATTGTTTCAAATGAAACAAGGCTTTGGCCAAAAAATACAAATCATGAGGTATACATGCAAAAGAAAGAAAAAAACTATATTCTAAACACCAACATAGACCAACACATCTATTCAAGTCCACTAATCCTCCCTCTATTCTAAATTATATGCAGCACAGGTTGAGCCGGGTGGAAAAAATTCCTGCATATCTTGCTTACGATCTAACCGCGATTCTGGTAAGAAATCTAAGCCCCGACAAGACATTAGAGCCTGACAGCTTGAATGCTTGCTTTTTTCAAACTGTTGGGGGGACCTTAAGCCTGCAATCTGCTATGAGATCAAATGCTTCTTTGAATCTACTAAAATGGATGATGATCTAAACAAGATCATCATAGCTCTCATCCCAAAGAAGGAGGACTCTGTCCTGATTGAAGACTATAGACTGATTAGCTCATGCAACACCCTTTATAAAGTCATTCCCAAGATCATTGCACTAAGAATAAACCCTCTTCTTCTTGGGATAATTTCCATTGCCCAAAATGCATTGGTCCCGGGAAGGCAAATCCTTGACAACCATATTATTGCTCAGGAATAATTAGCTTAACTATCTTAAGCGCACCAAGTGCAAGCCAAGCGTCTTCATGATTAAAGCTGACCTCTCGAAAGCCTTTGATAGGGTGGAGTGGGCTTTTATAGAAGACACTCAATCTCTACAGGTACTCGAAAGAGTTCATGGCCCTTATGATGGCGGGCATGACATCCACATCCTTGGCGATGAATATTAATGGAGCTGCAGATGGTTATTCCAAATCGACTAGGGGCATCTGAGAAGGATTCCCCCTCGCCTTATCTATTTATCATGTGCTCAAATGTATTGTCTCTCTTGCCGGAGGAAAACAGTTGCAAAAAGAACTTGGAGGCATCAAGATTGCTCAGCAGCTCCTCCTCTAACCTATTTACTTTTTGCAGATGACCTTCTATTTGGGAAGGCGATTCAGGCCTCTACTCTAAAAGATGTCATTGATAAATACTGCAAAGCCTCGAGGCAAGCCATCAATCTTGAAAAATTTGCAATCCATTTTAGCAAGTACACTTCTACTGAAGTCAAAAATCAAGTTACTAGAATTATCAAAATCAAACCTTTGTCTCAGGGGGAAAAAGTACTTGGGTAGTCCCCTAGTAGTGCCGGTCTCCAAAAAGGAAACTCTCAAATTTGTGGTAGATAAACTAAGAAGCAAACTGGTGAGATGGAAACTAAGCAACCTCTCCCACGTTGGTCGCCTAATCCTCATCAAGTTTGTGCAATGCTCAATTCAAATCTACTTCATGTCGACAATGATTTTCCCTTAATATATCCTTAAAAATATCAATAGCACCATTATAGATTTCTGGTGGGGCTTCAAAGACCACAATCGCCTCCTTTATTTCAAGAAAAGGGTTGACTGCTACTATCTTTTTGGGGTGACTGCGAATAAGGCACCCTAAGCTGGCTAATTTAGCCCTGGTTAAAAAGCTTGCATAGAGACTACTTACTAACCATGGTAGCCTCTAGGCAAGAATCATCAAGGCAAGGTACTTCCCTAACTCCTCTTTTTGGGATGCCACTAAAGGAAATAGCCCTCATGGTCTTGAAGTTATATTCTTCAAGTCAGAGAAAGCTTGTAGAAGGAAGTCAAGTGGCTTGTTGAAGATGGCAATCAATCTCTATACAAGGAGATCCCTAGTTGCTTGGCCATGACCTAAATGAAGTGGAGCTACCGGAAGGTATTCTTAAAGTCAGTGACCTAATGTAAAACAACAGTTGGAATTAGAAGCATTAAATCTATTTTTTCTCAAAAGCAGCTAAGTCAATTCTAAACATTTTTTTGAAAACCAATGTTCCAACAAATGAGGATAGGCTAGTCTGGACACAAACTAAGAATGGTCAATTCTCCACAAAGTCCGCCCTAAATGTTATCTTAAATGGAGACTAGAGGAGCTAGCCATCTGATGAGATCAACATTGAGATTTGGAAGATTATCTAAAAATGCAAAGGAGTTATCACTTGAATTCTAACTTTTCTTTGGCGTTGTGTCGTTGATATGCTACCGATCCACACTTCGCTCAATCGAAGAATACCAATGATAGAGCCAACATGTAACGCCCCCCACTCGGCATGCGCATGTGCAAGCCCATGTGACCATATGGCACGCGCGGCGCACGCGACAGATCGGGCGGAGCCTGTAAAGCATAGATATACCCCTGTGCACGTATAATTATGACATCATCAAATAATACATGTAAACATATCCATGCTCACATAATCCAATATCAAATAAATCATATTATCAACCAAATAAACCTATTAATATATGAATATTTAAGTTCACAATAATATACATTATACCACTACATAATCTAGCAGGACTCACACAGGCCACGACAAACTATCAAGATACAACTAAACAACTAATACACGAGTACACTATAATCTGACAATTACTATATAAATCATCGTCTGATATAATAAAGTACAAATATAACAATCAACAATATAACTCAATTTCTATACAAACTATCATCTATACCGTCTCGCACCTATAGCTCACCTCATCAATCTAAAATATCTTCTTAGGATATCTCAAGTCGCTATCACGTACAACATATTTGAGAGGGTTAGAAAACAAATAAAGAGAGTCATGAGCAAAAGACTCAGTGAATAAACCTTACCTCGAATCAGTGATGCCAAATAGAGAGTAAATCATGTACTAGATAATATGAATCAGAAAGAGCATAATGCCATGTATGAGCATATATATATGTATCCCCAATGACATATATATAAATAAAATCAATTCTCATGAATGAGCATATTATACCCTCAACCAAAATTATATTTCATGATGAAATTATAATATAACATCACCGAATATAACAACATATCATGTATAACAATCATGATCTAATGATACTAGTCACATCAATGATGATGAATGATGCATGCCAACAACTAGATAATCGTATATGTCAGAGCTAGATATAATCCATATATCTCTCACTATCATAATCATTCGTCTCAACTCTGAATATCATCCACTATGCTAGACTACGGTACTCGGCCTCAAACTTGATACACATCATGCCACAAGCTCAGAGCATACTCTGTCACACGCTAAGAGTATATCTGGAGATAAATCATACCCTGCCATACGATAAGAACATCTCAGAAGAAAGTAATTATATCCTGCCATACGCTAAGGGTGTATTAATGATAGTTATACCCTGTTATACGCTAAGAGTATAACCATCAGCCATCACCATACTCTGCCATACGCTAAAAGTATGTCTAGTATCAGTCCGGACCAGATACCGTTTCAACCATCACATCACATACACAAGTATTTTTATGATTTCCTATACATGATAGATTATATTAATATATCTAGTATTACAATAGATCATGCAACTTAGGAATTTAGGTGGTAAAGAAACCAAGAGAAAAATGAGTAATATAGACCCCAACTATGTATCTAACACATGCAAACTCCTGCTAGTCTATCACATGCACACTCATGCTAGAGATCATCTCGGTATAAAATCATAACAATATAATCATCTCCAACCATCTTTATATATCACCAATATATTCATATCCCAGATCAGCCTAATCAAATACATGATAAAATATGTTTGACTAAAATTATCTCTAGATAAAGTCATATAATCATGTTGGAGGCCAAAACATGTATGTATATAATATATAATATATCTTAATTTGATAAAGACGTCTAGGAGATAAAATTACTCACCGTTTGATCAAAAGACCTAATACACGTGTCCCTCACGTCTATCAATCCATCATCACAAATCACTAGCAAGGTCCATAGGGTCTCGAATAAGAGGATTGGGGTCTGAAAATGTTTAAGTAATATAAAGTTAGTTATTTATCCAATTGGAATCCGTTTGTATAACATATGATGATTTATTAGGTTTAAAATTTCTTCTTTTATTTTTATTAAATAATTTGATCTATATCATATATTTAATTATAATAATATTAATATGTTATTATTCTAATTGTAGATTTATTTATAAAACCATAGTTTGCTAATTATATATTAAGTATATAATAGTCAATCTCTTTTGATAAAAAAATGTAAAAAAGCAACATGTACAATAATGTAATTTAAAATACAAGCACATATATTATATAATATTATATAATTGTACTTTAATTATTTTGTCACTGCTACCCTTGCTAAACAAATTAAGAGTTGCATGTAAAATAATCTTTACTTAATCATGTAATATAAATATTAAGTAAGCCTACTATTATATTACATGCATAATAATGTATAATAAGTTGTACATATATATATATATATATGCCTAATTAGAAAGACATGTATTAATCTAATAAAAATATATGAAGTTAAAAATATAATTATGTACAAATATTTATAATTATAATTAACTAAAATTACACAAATTACACTTATCTAATAACCATGTTACTAAATATATCTATTCTTGAAAAATTAAACTAAAAATCTAATTTAGATTAACTAAATAACATAAGTAATTTAAACATGTTTTTTTATTGCTAGAGAAGGTAAAACGAAGAGAGGAAAAAGAAGTAGAGGAAAAGAAGAAGAAGAAGAAGAAGAAGAGAAGGAAGGGAGGCTGACCTAGGCTGCGGCGGTGGTGATGGCGATAGCGATAGAGGCAGGCCGGCGTCGGTAAGAGGATAGAAAGAGAGAGGTAGGTGATTGAGAGAGAGGAGGGTAAGAGAGTGAGAGAGAGAGAGAGAGAGAGAGCACGAGAGTCTTAGAGAGAGAGAGAGAGAGCTATAGAGAGAAGCGGTGAGGGGGTGTGGCGGCGACGACGGCGACGGCGGTAGGCTGGCATCGGTAAGAGAAGGGAAAGAGAGCTCGAGAGAGAGAGGTGATTGAGAGAGAGAGAGAGGAGGGTAAGAGAGAGAGAACGAGTGTAACGCCCCCGCCCGGCACGGACACGTGCACGCCCACGCGCCCACACGGCACGCGCGGCGCACGCGACAGGTCAGGCGGGGCCCGTCACGCACAGATACACTCCTGTGCACATACAATCATGACATCATCAAATAACACCTGCTAACATATCCATGATCACATAATCCATCACCAAATAAATCATACTCTTAACCAAATAAACCTGTTAACATATGAATATCAAAATACACAATAATACACACTAGACCGCTACATAATCTGGCAGGACCCACACAGGCCACAACAAACCATCAAGATACAACTAAACAACTGATACAAGAGTACACTATGATTCGACCTGTATTATACAAATCATCGTCTAATACAAAAGAGTACAAATATCAAATACTGGTACAACTCAATTTCTATATAAACTATCATCTATACCAACTCGTATCTATAGCTCACCTCATCATCGCTCTAAAATATCTTCTCAAGTCGCTATCACGTACCACATATCTGAGGGGTTAGAAAAGAAATAAAGAAAGTCATGAGCAAAAGGCTCAGTGAATAGACCTTACCCCGAATCAGTGATGCCAAACAGAGAGTAAATCATGTACTGGATAATATGAATCAGAAAGCACCATCATGTCATGAATGAGTATATGAATGTATCCTCAATAATACATAAATAAAAAGTAGATAACATGTCATACTGATAAAAATATACAATCCTCGACAATGAATAAATAAATCTCCATGTCATATAATCATCATAACTCTCTATCAAATATGACACATGATGCATGCCGACCATGACCATGTTATGATATCAAATGCAATCATATGTGATGTATATTGACCACTCGATAATCAGGTAATCAGATGATAATGAAATTATATGCATTTCTCAACATCTCAATCATCAATGTCATCTCTATATGTCATCATCATACTAGACCACTGTGCACAGTCAACACCCGGTACCCGATCTCAACATCATGCCCGAAGGCTCAGAGCATACTCTGCCATCCGCAAGGAGTATCTCAAATATAAGCATACCCTGCCATCCGCTAAGGGTATCAACATCCATCCAGACCGGGCACCCTTCTAGCTGATAGAAATCTCGTGAGGATAACTCGCCACATATGCCCTGGCGAACGACATGTGTCCGAATGTCTGCTGCGCACACAGACTAACGACCTCGGACGTAAGGCCAACAGGATCGCGACCATGTCGAGCGATCAATCATCCACCATGCGCGTCCTAACCCTCGCGCCCACTCGGGTATCCTCACGCTTTCTATCAACTATCCTATCAATCACATTTCATGCTTTCCTTCTAAATGACAGATCATATGCATATATCCAGTACAATAACAAGTCAATGCATAACAGAAATTTAGGTGGAATAGGAATCAAGAGCAAAATGATGTAATGCAAATTCCAACCATGTATCTAACACATGCATACTCATGCTAATCTATCACATGCATACTCATGCTAATCTATCACATCCATACTCATGATAGAAATCATCCCGACATAAAACCATAACAGCATAATCATCTCCAATCATCTCTATATATCACCAATGTACTCATATCCCAGATCAGTCTAATCAAGTGCATGATAAAATATGCTCGACTGAAATCATCTTTATATAAAGTCATATAATCATGCTGGAGGCCAAAACATGCATGTACATAATATATAATATAACCTAATTTGAGAAAGGGGTCTAGGGGATAAGACTACTCACCGTCTGATCAGAAGATACAAACCACGCATCTCTCACGTCCGTCAGGTAACCGAGTGACACTCATCACTAGCAAGGTCCACGGGGTCTCAAATAAGGGGGTTCGGGATCTGAAAATGTTTAAGTAACATAAAGTTAGTTGTTTATCCCATTATAATCCGTTCGAGTAAAATATGATGATTTATTAGATTTTAGAATTTCTACTTGTTTTTATGATTGGCTAGATTTTAATTATAAATAAAATATAGATAAAAAATTTAATTATAATTAAATTATATCTTGATTAATTAGGGACTATGTAGTCATTATCTTATTTGTTACAAAATAATAATGTATAATAAATTATTAGAATTATTTAAAATGTATCTCATGAAAATATTGGTATATAAATTTGATAATTATAATTTACAAATCTATATATTAATCTAATAGAGATATAAATAAATAATCATGAGTATTACTTATATTTATACCTAATTAATCATTGATTATACAAATTACAATTAATACTAATCATATTGAAGAGTATATTATTATTAAAATAATTAATGTCTAAATAATCTATTTGCATTAATTAAGAAGGAAAAACCTAAATAAATAACATCAAATAAATAAAGAGATAAATAATTAAGACACTGCTACAGTGCTGGGCTCGGCCCAGCACTGCCTGCTACAGTGCTGGGCCGAGCCCAGCACTGTGCAGAAAAAGAAAAGAAGGGTGGAAGCTGAGGAGGGAAAAGAAAAAGAAAGAAAGAAAGAAAGAAGAAGAAGAAGAAGAAGAAGAAGAAGAAGAAGAAGGGAGGATGGGAGGGACGTGCGGACCCGGAATGCAGGGAGGGCGCCGGCAGCTGGTGGCCAGCCAGCTGCCGGCCTCTCGCCGACGGCTCGGCTCCGACGGGCCCGAGCCCAAGGTAAGAAAGAGAGAGAGAGAGAGAGAGAGAGAGAGAGAGAGAAGAAGAGAGAGGAGGAGAAAGAGCTCACCGGCGCTCGTGGAGGTGGCGGCGGTGGCGATAGTCCGGCCTCGGCGAGAGAGAGAGAGAGAGAGAGAGGTTTAGAGAGAGACCAACCGGGAGAGAGAGAGAGAGAGATTTAAAGAGAGAGAGGGAAGGCGGTGGAGGAGGAGTAGTGGCGGCGCCGGGGCCCGCCGGGGCCCACCGCGGCCAGCTGGCCGCAGGCGCGTGGCGCCCCACCAAGCTGCATGAGCAGCTGGCATGGGCACGAGGCCGGCCACAGTGTGGCCGGTCGCGTCGTGCCCATGATTTTTTTTTTTTTTTTTGTTTGGGATTGGGTTGTTAGAGTTAGATAGAGAGCGCTAAAGAGAGAGAAGGTGGTGAGGGGTGCGGTAGCGATGACGGCGACGGCGAGAAGCCGTCAGCACGACGGAGAGAAAGAGAGAGGTTGTTAGGTTTTTAATTATTGGCAATTGTGTACAAAATATTCTAAGTGTATTTTTTACATGTATATGAGTTTTACACAAGTCTAGAAAATCTCTGGTTTGAATAATTGCAAAATTATTGAAGCAAAGTTTATGAGATCAAGTCATACCAACGAAGTTTGAAAATCTTGGACTTTCGTGAGTACGGATAAGGCTAGGATTTGGCTCTATCTTGAAGATCATGAGTACAGATAAGACTCGGATTTGGCTCTATCTTGAATATCATATATAAGGATTATGAAACCCTATCTCTAGGGGAGTGGAAGAAACATTATTGAGGGTGACTTCTTGAAGCTACATCGGTTCTTCTACCAACAAGGTTCCACTCATCTACAAGAATTTAATCTTTCGTCTTAAGGGCGATCAAAAGTTACAACTATTGAGGAAAGTAAGGACATCGACTCTATGAAAGTTGAACAATTGGTAGGAAATCTACAAACATTTGAGTCCAGTCTTTCAAAACCGAGAAAGTCCAAAGGGATGGCTCTATCCACTGTTGAACAAAATTTAGAGGAGTCTGATGATGAAGGTGATTTAGATGTTGAGATGTTGGCTATCTTTGTCAAAAAGTTTAATAAATTCTTTCGGAAGCCAAACAAGTTGAATGCTGAAAAATTTGATAAAAGCAAAGATTTTATGAAAAAGAAAAATACTGTGAGTTCGAATACAGGTGGTAGCAACAACAATGTCAAACAGAAAAATAAGAATTCTGATAATAAAGTTCAATGTTTTGAATGTTTTGTTTTGGACACATCGCACAAGAATGCCCTAATCGTCTTAAGAGGAAGGGTAAAGCTATGAAAGTTACTCGGGATGACTCAGATAAATCTGATGAGGATTCTAAAAAAGACGAAGAAAACTTTATAGCTTTTGCCTCTTCTCTACTTAATACTGACTCTGTTATTGATACATATAGTTCAGATGATCAAGACATGTTACCAGCTAAGGAAGATGAATCTGAAATTCAAAAGGCATCTAATAACTTGTACCTGGAGTCGTTTAAACTCAAAAAAAGCAATCTTAGACTACTTCAACGACTCAAGGTAATCGAATCAGAAAGAATTCAATTTGAGGAGAAGTACAAATTAGAACTTAAACGTGTCAAAAACCTTTCTGAACAACTTGATAATGCAAAAAATAAGATGAAGGCTGATGAAATTGAACTAAAGCGATTGCAGAAGGAAATGACATTTCTAAAAGGGAAGAACAAACTTGACGAGATTCTAAAAGCTCAGATCTCTGGAAAAGACAGGTATGATATTGGATACACTGGTAATTCAAATAATAATAAAACTGTCTTTGTTTCTGTAGGTATACAAAAGGAAGAAAACGTGAGGTCATCAACCGCTTTTTCAAAATAATCCTGGATAAATGTCTCTAAATTGAAGTTCAATCAACAAACTGGTAACTCTTCAACAGCACCAAAGGTAAACTTTAGTCATACTCCTCGACAAAAGGTGAGTAGAAAAGGGTTTGTTCCAACATGCTTTCATTGCGGCATTCTAGGGCATATTTGACCCCGTTGCAAATTTTTGCAAAAACCAAGAAGTGCTTTCATTTATGGGATGAAAACAAAAGCCATATGAGTCAAGAAAAGTGACTTGAAATGTTATGTTGTACATACTGCCTTGAAAGCTTTAAATTCTGACTTGTGGTATTTAGACAGTGGCTGTTCAAGACATATGTCAGGCGATAAATCCTTATTTTCTAATCTCGAAGAACATGAAGAGGGAGTTGTGACATTTGGAGATGGTAACTCATCCAAGGTAATAGGTAAAGGAAAGGTAAGTATTCCAAGTGTTCCTATTCTTGAAAATGTTCTTTATGTTAAGGGATTGAAAGTAAATCTACTAAGCATCAGTCAATTTTGTGACGAAGGTTATGAGGTAAAATTCTCAAAAAATGATTGTACTATTCTAGATCATGATGGTAATGTTATATGTTTTGAATCTAGAACATCTGATAATTGCTATGTTATTAGAACTTCACATAATCTGAAATGTACCAATGCAAAACATACTAGAACTCATATGAGTACAACTACCAAACTAGGAAAAGACACTTTACGAAAAAGTGTTGATCAGACACTATATAGGAGCATGATTGATAGTCTTTTGTACTTAACTACTAGTAGACCAGACATTGCATTTAGTATCAGTGTGTGTGCTAGGTTTCAGTCTGAACCTAAGGAGACTCATTTGTTTGCTATGAAACGTATCATAAAATATGTCAGTGGCACAGTTGATTTAGGTATCTGGTTTAATTATGACTCGGGTACTATCATATCGGGATACACGGATTCTGATTGGGCAGGTTCATGTGATGATAGAAAAATTACTTCAGGTGGATGTTTTTATGTTGGAAACAATCTAGTTGCTTGGCACAGTAAGAAACAAAACTTAAGGTGGATGTTTTTATGTTGGAAATAATCTAGTTGCTTGGCACAGTAAGAAACAAAACTCGATATATTTATCTACTGCAGAGGCCGAGTACATTGCAGTAGGGAGTTGTTGTTCTCAGTTACTATGGATGAAACAGATGGTCAAAGATTACGATATTAAACAAGATACTATGGTGCTTTATTGTGACAACATGAGTGCTATTAATATATCGAAAAATCATGTTCAACACTTGCGTACAAAACATATAGACATCCGACATTATTTTATATGTGAGTTACTTGAAGACAAAATAATAGCACTAGAACATACTGAGATGGAGAAACAGTTGGGTGATTTGTTTATAAAACCTTTGGATTTACAGAGATTTGAGTATCTTCGTATTTCTTTAGGGATTTGTGCTTTGGACTGATTTTATTGGGATTTGTGTTCCTTTTAGTTTGTGAGTTTCTTTCGTTTCGTTTGATTTAGGTTTTGTTTTACTTTGAAATTTTCTTTAGTTTTAAGTTTCAGATTTGCCGAGAGTTTTTGTCATAAAAAAAAAATGATGCACTCTTAGATTCAATAATATACTCTTGACATAAAAATATGATTTGTCTCTTGATTATGAGTTATTATAGTCAATTTTCTCATCTTGTAGTATATTGTATCAATTTTGATTTTGTCACTCCCTCAACTTTTATAATAATGAAACCAAATTTAATGCACTCATAACGTATTGTGTATTCTTGAGTGAGCATGATATCATGAATTATTTTTTTAAATAGCTCACTATTAACTTTGATTTGCATAGTTTGACATAATTCTTAGTCATCAAAAATTTGTTCATAAAAGATCAATGAAAAGGGCTACAATGAGTTAGTGTGAAAGCCGTCTTGTTTAGAGTCCAGTTTGACTCAGTACATTATTTGCAAATTAAAAAAAAAAATTATATATGTGAATTTCTTCTTGCACATTGTTTGATTTTTACTACAAGAAAAGGGCTACCTACTCATGTGTGAAAGCCATTATTGCACCTATATGTTTCAGTAAAAAAAAAATTACAGGAAAAATTCCTGTCATGTTATGGAGAATAAGTCGAAAAGTGTAAAATTTTCTATACTAAGTCGGTTTGACTACTGTGTTGTATCATTAGTTAAATAGGAAAGTTTGTTTAAGAAGATAGTTTCATGTTATCTATGCTCAACTTGCATATGTATATTGTTATGATCAATCAAGATTAATTTAATTTTGAGTGATGCATTAGAATTGATTATAATATGCTTTTGATGATTTGATTAATCTGTGTATGACTTATTTTATTTGATTATCATATTCTATGTCTTGAATCTATTTTGATTTTCTAGAAGTGCATCTCCAAAAAGATTTCTGATTTTTTCTTAGACTTTTTACTTTAAAAAAAAAGGGGTTTTTTTTCAATGTTTTCTACATCAACGGCTACAGAGCGATACAAACATAATTTTGGCACTCCACCTGTTATCTATGAACGGCCCGTGGTTATTTCTGATTTTTCTTAATTGGGGGTTTGAACGTAGATTTTTGCGTTTAAACGTGATAAGATGGATTTCATTTAGGGTCTTCATGGTTTCTAGAATTTTTGGATTTCTTGTTATTTTTTTGTATGCTTTGGGCATACGTTGAATCTTGCGACTTTTTTCCTTCTCTAGAATGCCTAACAAAGCTACAGTTACTAAGAAACCAAGGCCGCCTTCTTCACCTACCTCGACTCTGTGTTGACGATTCTTCATCGTCAGTTCATTCCGAGTTCCTAGTCTTTGGCATTTGTGTCAAAAAGGGGGAGAGTGTGTAGTGTGTGGTGCGTGGAAAGTTTAGGAGTTTACTGGTGTAGGGGGAGTGTTGGCATAGGGAGAGTTTATTAGAGTTTACTAGTTTACGTGAGTTTATTAGAGTTTACTGGTTTATGTTTACTGCATAATAACTTTGCTTAAGTACTTTTGAACTTATGCTTGCTTAATAACTTGTGTTTGGATTGTTATTCATTTCAAGTTATTTTCACTTGATCTTGTATTGGTATATTTTTATTATTTGCAGGGATTGAAGTGCGAAATCTTCTAGACTTGTTGAATACTCATTTTGAATTCTTTATAATATTTTGTAATCTAGTTGTTTTGTCACAAATTACCAAAGGGGGAGATTATTAGGTTTTTAATTATTGGCAATTGTGTACAAAATATTCTAAGTGTATTTTTTACATGTATATGAGCTTTACACAAGTCTAGAAAATCTCTGGTTTGAATAATTGTAAAATTATTGAAGCAAAGTTGATGAGATCAAGTCATACCAACGAAGTTTGAAAATCTTGGACTTTCGTGAGTACGGATAAGACTCGGATTTAGCTCTATCTTGAAGATCATGAGTACGGATAAGACTCGGATTTGGCTCTATCTTGAAGATCATTAGTATGGATAAGACTCGGATTTGGCTCTATCTTGAATATCATATATAAGGATTATGAAACCCTATCTCTAGGGTGGTTGGAGAAGATTATTGAAGGAGACTTCTTGAGGTTACATCGGTTTTTCAACGAACAAGGTTCTACTCATCTACAAGAATTTAATCTTTCGTCTTAAGGGCTATCTAGACGAAAGATCAATCTCGAGGGCTACTGAGATTGGACTTCAATCACAAGAAGTAGTGAATCGTGGGTTCTAGCGATCAAGACTGAGAGGAACAAAGTCGTTTGGATCGACGGGTTGTTTTGTGAGTCAGTCTTGTAACTACTACTATCATAGTGATTGGTTTTGATCCGAGTTTGGATCCGTGGTTTTTTTTCCTGTTTTAGGTTTTTCCACGTTAAAATCTTGGCGTTCATCTCTACTTTCGTTTTTAATATTTCTTCTAATTTTTACTTAAACGAAAGAGCAATATCATTGCCTAGAAGTTAGATACATACGTGTGTCTAGGGGTTTTTTCAGAGGTGATAGAGAGAGAGGAGGGTAAGAGAGAGAGAGAGAGAACGAGCAAGTTAGAGAGAGAGCTATAGAGAGAAAAGCCAATGAAGGAGGTAAGGCAGCAGCTGCGGCAGCGCCCGGCCCGCCGCAACCAACTGGCTCGGCTCGGTTGGCCGGGCAGGCAATTGTGAGCGCACGTGGCACCGTCAGTGCCCTCATTGTGCGCCCACAATTTGCATGGCACGAGCTCGTGCCATGCAACACCAATTTTTTTTTAAAATTTCTTTTTTTTTTGTCTCTTTTTATATTTAATTTATACATTATTATTATTATTGTTACTAATATTATTATTTTATTTTATTTTAATTAATTAATTTTTTTTTTATCTGGGTTATTACACATGTCCAATGTGTAATGAAGCTTTAGAAACAGTTGCTCACTTTTTGCTTTGCTGTAGCTTTGCAAGAGCAGTGTGGTTCGCCAGTAGGCTAAGCCTCAGGGTTGAGCTCTCGCTTCTCAGGTTGATCAATGGATAGTAGCACTGCATGCAAAACTCTCGACGGACAATCTAGCTTATGCTTTCACTACTGCTTGGGCATTATGAAAGAACAAAACAAGCAGACCTTTGACAAGAAATAGCCGAACACAGATGCATTCATTGAAAAAGCTGCTAAGTTGAGGGAAAATGGCAACACACTCCCCTCAAATATACAAGGAGCTTAAGATGGAGGGAACTTGGCTCCACACCCGATCATACAAGAGAGATGCAACTTCCTGCCGGAGATCTGATATGTTGGGTGGATGCGTCGTGGTGAGGCTCTCATGATGGTGGAGTGGGTATCCACTTAATCAAATATCCCAACGATGAGGGTTTAAACAATGTATCTTCTTGAAGCACAGCAAAATGCCCTTGTAGAAGAAGCGCATGCTCTTCTGTTGGGATTAAAATGGGGTCATCTCTAACTCCTGCGACTCCTACAGATGGGTATTTATCGACTGCCTTAGAATGGTCAACGCTATCAATAGGCAGGAGGGTCCTAAGACTGGTCTGTTGCTAGTATTCTTCATGAATGCAGAAGCCTTTTAATGGCCAACACAACAATTGAGATCATATGTACACTCACTTGTTGGGCTAGCAGCAAGGAATGGTCAAAGCTTGGACTTTCAGTTCAAAAAAAAAAAAAAAAAAACATTTTATAGCGTAGCATTTTAATATCCACCCATCATGGCGCCACGAGAACCAGCCATTTTGGTTGGATCTTTTTACTACCAACTCCTCAGTAAATCCAAAGAATTCTCAATTTGAAGTCATTTGCCGCATTATTGAGTTGGTTTCAGGATGCCAGAAGCAGCAGTAGCCGGATACGATCGAAAGCAACAAGTGAAGCAATTCGATGACACCAAAAAGCCGGCGTTAAAGGCCTCGCCGACTCTGGCATCACCAAGATCCCAAGAATCTTTCTCCACGCACGAGAAGACCTACCAAAATCCTCGGATCATGGCGACAACTCTTCTAGCATCAAAATTCCAATCATCGACCTGAAAGACATCGTCCACGGCGGCCTTCGCCGCGAGGCGGTGGTCGTAGAGATCCGCGAGGCCTCGGCTTCGTGGGGGTTCTTCGAGTTGGTTGGCCATGGAGTTCCAACCACTGTTTTGGATAATTTGGTAGAAGCAACTCGGAGTTTCCATGAACAAGACGTGGAAGAGAAGGCAAAGATTTATACTCGTGATGATCGTGAGAAGGTCAGGTACTCCTGTAACTTCGATCTCTACGAATCCAACGCCGCCAACTGGAGAGACACGATTACCATCGTCTTCGATGGATCGCTTGATCCAGATAATATACCGATGGTCCTCAGGTAAATAAGTTTTAGATTCTATAAATAGTTATAAGAGGATATAAATTAAAAAATTACATTAAATATAGAGTAACACTTTTGTCTTCCAAGGAGTACAAAAACAAAATCTCGTTAAATTGTTAGTCTGTCAATATAAGTCGAAACAACCACAACTACGATTTCTCAAAAAGAAATAAAAGACAAGGTAATTATTTAACGTTTTTTTTTCAGTATGAGATCTTCTAATTTAAGTATTACGATCAGTTATAATTTTTTATCATGTTGTTTAAATTTTATTTACTAATATGATGCTCAATTTGAAATAAATTTTTTAAGAAATTAACATAAAAATCGACCTGTTAGTCAAAAATTTTGTTACAAAAGACAAATTTGTCTCGATACTTTAAAAGTTGTTAGCATAACTCTTTCTATGACTTGGTATCCTTGCCCTAGAGAATAATTCTAATTGGCTCTCTCAACAACTAAACTACAATAAGGCTTCAAACCATATGCATATAATGCTCTAATAAAGAATATATATAACTTTATCTAAGAGTGTCTTAAGCCCAAGAACTAGAATTTTATTTGTGATAACCATATTGCAGAGAGACAATTATGGAGTATAGGAAGCATTGTCTTGGAGTTGTAGAAGTAGTGTGTGAATTGCTATCAGAGGCTCTTAGGCTAAGGTCGGACTACTTAAGAGGCATGAATTGTGACAAGAGCCAAGTGTTGGTCGCCCACTACTATCCACCATGCCCTCAGCCAGAGTTAACTCTTGGCACAGCCAGGCATACGGGCCCGGCATTCCTCACCATTCTTTTCCAAGATGGGCTCGGTGGCCTACAAATCTTTCATCAAGGCCGTTGGGTGGATGTTTCCCCTATTCATGGTGCTTTGATTGTGAACATTGGTGATCTCCTTCAAGTACTCATCCCTCTTAGTTTTAGTAACTGATTTTTTTTTTGTTGCTGTCAGGATATATCATATAAATAGATATTGCAATTATTTGATAAAATGTCTTTAGTCTAGATGTGAAAGAGAATGTTAGAATATAAAAATTATGGTTATCTAACAACTTATACTTTTAGAGTAACCAGTGAGTTACTAGAAATCATATTCAAATGGTTTATTCTTGAATGCACCTATGGTTGTCAAAAGAAAGTTGATGGAACTATTTTCTATATATGCCACTTAATAACTTCCTAAATGGGTGTTTGGTTGCTAGAAATCGAGGAAAGAAAAAAATGTACTTTTGATCTTTGATTATAAAACATAAGTTAAAGAAATGACTTTCTTACTTATCAAAAATAATTTTACTTCCTTATTTTAACTTTTTTATTAAAAAATTACTTCACTAAACTGAGCCACTTTACTGACTTTAATATTTTGCAACCGAACACCCTTCGGAAAATTCCTAGCTCGACCATCACTTACTACATAGGTAAGTAGTTTTTGGAGCTCTATAACACATGTAGTTAACATAGTAAAATAAACACTCATCATCAAGCATTAATGACTCCTTTGCCTTCCATGGTTTGAAATAAAATAGACCAGAGATTATGTAAATTAACTCATTTGTGTATTTCTTAAGAATGTGATTATTACAAACCACATCACGATGATGGTCTTAATGATTCAATTGCAGCTCGTGAGCAATGACAAATTCAAGAGCGTTGAGCATCGGGTCTTGGCCCTCCCAAATGGACCAAGGATTTCTGTGGCTACGTTTCTTAATCCGAGTTTAGATGAACAAAAGCTTTATGGCCCCATCAAAGAGTTGTTATCTGATGGAAGTCCTCCACTATCGAGGGAATTTCTACTGAATGACTACATGGTGTACTATACAAGGACTGTTGAATACTCCAAGTGACTCTGGTTCCATGCATTTAAACATTCAGGTGCATAGATGTATTTAGAGATATAAAAGGATTGTTTGATTGATTATATTTTCTAATGCTATATTTGTTAAATATATATATTTGACTGATTATATTTCATAATGTTTAATTGATTGTATTTTATTTCAGTAGATATAATATTTAGAGAGACATGTATCTCTAAATATAAGAAATCAAATGGTCCCAAAATGGTCAAGTAAGATATACAGGCAATCAAAAAACACCGCTAAATCTCTAAAGTTCTAGTGGCACGTATGCAAATGCCCTAAAGTTCTAGTGGCATTTCACTAAAAGTATAACTCATTAGGATAGCATAACTTGACACTGATAATGATTATTCTTTTGTCTCCAATGAATTAGAATTCTAAAAAATAACTATCATCTTAGAAATATTTAATTAGTGTTATTTTAAAATTAAAATAAATTATAAAGAGGTAGTCGTATAAACAAGCAAGTTTATAACAAAGAAGTTCCCACCTAAAACTTGCAAGGGAACCTTATTATGAAAATGCTAGTATGTAATTTAAGGATGGGAGATCAATAAAGACAAAAGGTAGAAAAGCCCATAAATTATAGAAAAAGAAGAGTAGCCAAGCAAAAAAGACTTATTGATAGAGGAGCAGTAATGCCAAGAATAATACATAGCAACATAATATCGATATAAAAATTGCGACCACGTCACAGCTAAAAGAATATTTTTTTTATTATTCAAGAGATCGAAGACTAGATATAGAGCTAACCCTCCCTAGATACAAAGGCATTAATGCCCTCATCAAGCTTTCACCAATATATTAGGTTGTCTGCGTCGCTGAACTATTGCTCTGAATTAAACGCTTGAAACATTACTATAAGCTATCAGTACTGCCGAACTGTTCCTTTAAGCTAATCGCATTGCGAGTCATCAAGTAAGTAAAATGATTGAGTCAAGCCATCATCAACTACCAAATAATTTTTTTTACAATAATTATTTAGAATTAGAGTCGATTTAATGACTTCCTTAATTTTGAGGAAGTACCAACTCTACCGGAAGTAGTTGGTTGGTAGCAAAAAGAATATTAGAAATGAAGTTATTATAATTGATATGGAAGTACTCCTACTCAAGTAAGAGCTTGCACATTAATGAAATTTAAACTGAGAAAGAGACCTTATAGTAGTATGCTTTAAATCTCACATCAGTATTTTTTAAGTCAGCATTAGCTCTCTCAACCAGTACTCCATAGGTATATATATATATATATATATATATATATATATATATATATATATATATTATATATTTAAAAGTAATTCAAATTAACTTCTAATATGTTTTGTCCACACCTCATCAATCAAAGTAACTTTTCACATAACTTTTTTAGTACAAGTCTTAACCAATATCATTCATGAACTATGTTTCTCAACATATCCAAACCTTCAGCACCATAATATATATATTTTTTTTAACAAACAGGCTGCAACCTCTGTTTCATTAGAAACTTAAAAACATAGTAACCTCCTCACTAGATTATTACAACAAAATATATTCAGAAATAACAAAACCAGTAGATGGACCACACAAGGTCCTAAATTTCTATCACACAATTCTCTAGAAAGTAAGTTATCAAGGTTCGCAAGTACATTACAGAAATAACTACATAACAAGAGAAGACAATATAGAAAGCAGCAGCTGCACCCCATCAATCCTCCTCTTTCATGTCCATGATCACCTTAGCCTCCAGAGTTAAAAACTGAACTTTCTTCACAGCTTCCTCTTTCTGGATTCCTGCCCAACAGAGGAATAAGGTAGTGACCTTATGGGTAAAGGCTTCATAAGTTTGAATGCAACTATTAAATATCCAATTATTTCTTTCTACCCATAAGCTCCATAGAAAAGTACTAGCTATATATACTACCATTTTTCTCCAGATGAGATTTAGCCGAAACCAATCTTTGACATGTTTATGCACCTTTATACCCAAAATCCTCTTCATTTGCCTTAGCAACTATTTTCCAAATCTACATCTCAAGAATAGATGATCCACTTATTCAACTTGATTACAAAAGATACAAGATAAATTACCCATATGTTATGAAGCAAATCTAGACTAATTCGGATGTAGGAAAATTATGAAAATTTAGAATGGTGGAGATATGTTAAAAAATTTATGAAAATTTACAACGGCTCTAATTTCATCTACATCGAAGGTCAGTATAAAAAGTTAAAAATAAAATGGTGGAGATATGTTAGAATAGGGTAGAATAGTAAATATCCGACATTGTGGCGGTCGTCGAAATGTGGCAGATGGCCAAGGGTGGTTGGTGGTGGATGGCTGTAAGGTAGGGTTTGGGAGCTTTAGAGGTTCTACGGATATGATATATTTCTTGAAAGGTAAAGACAATCTAACGACTACGATAAAATAATAAATACGGTAATAAGAAAATAAGTAAACTCAATTAATTCTCAATGCTTAGATGCTTAACAAAGAAGCTCTACCCCTCTATATATAGAGGTGGGGTACAATAAGTCTTAAAAGCTTATATGACTCGAACTAGTACTTGCCCTAGACTAACCAAAGGCTTATACTACTCGAACAAGAACTTGCCTTAGAGGCTTACATGACTTAATTGGACTTACCTTAAGGGCTTACATAAATATAAATTAATTAAAAGATAAATAGACTCAACTTGACTTGATTCAACTTAACCCACGTGGTCGGATCGTAATAATTCACCACGCTTCTGATACCTTGTTCTCAAGGTGCCTAGTTTCTCATATTCTTATACTTGTATAACTTATCATGCCCATTAGTGGACTTAGGGTCATCCTCTTCGAGTCCATTTAGGAATATGATGTGGGCTGGCTGGTGCTTGCATTTATGACCGAGGGTAAATTGGTCGTCACAATATTTCTCTGTGCTCCTCCAAGTTAGTTATTGGGTAAAGCGGCACAAAATCATTTGGTAGTTGGGCTGAATCGTCTGTGCAGGCTGAGTCAGGGTAGCTGTAGTCTCTAGTGGGCCGTGGGTTTGGGCCATCTTTCTTCTCTCCTTCTTGTGGATCTAGTTCAATTGATCCAACTTAGACTCCATCAAAATAGCTAAGTAGAAGGCCTCATTAGAAGTAGTAGGCCCCAAAGCTTTGACCTCAGCCTGAATGTCAGGTCTGAGCCCACTAATGAATGTGCTCTCTTAAGGGCTGAGTTTGACCAGTTAATAACTAGATTGCATATCCGCTCGAACTCCTCCTAGTAAGCTTGAACTGTTGCTGACTGAGCCAGCTATTTCAACATGGCTTGAAAGTCCTTGTACTTGGTCGGACCAAACCGAGCACAAATCGCATACGCAAAGTCCTACTTAGAGTCGAATGGTCGAGCCGGCTCAGCCGACTGGTACCACCTAATCGCCACGCCCTTTAAGTGGAATGATGCTAGCTGGACCTTTTGGTGGTTGGGCATGCCATGGTACGTGAAAAATTGCTCCATTGGATAGGTCTAATCCAACGTATCTCCTTTAGAAAATTTTGGGAAATCAAACTTGACGATCTGAGCTTGGATCTCAATACGTGGCCTATCATCATGGGCCAAGTGACCTCGCGATCGAGGCTGGTCACGTGGGACATGGGCCCATGGGTCCGATTCATGTCACACCCGGGCTACATACGGGTTCGGCTCAATTTGATAGCCCGGGCCAACCAGGTCATTCCACTAGTCATCCTCAGGCTCGTACTCAAGGGGGTCATGCACATATGTCCCAAATTGACATACACGACCTGGTTGAACCGATTCATAAAAATCTAGCCTGCCTTAGAATTCATGCACTTCATCACCTTCACGCAAATAACCTAACCTGAATCCTAGGGGTTGAATTTGGAATTCGGCCTAGGGGCATCGCCATAGGTTGCATGGGGGCGCGGCGATGGCTAGGTTTGGTCGTAGGTCACTGGCAGTCGACCCCTAGTTAGTCCTCGCGGTGGTGGAATGGCGGCAAGCGGTGGTGGAAGGCCAAACGTGAGCGTTGGCTCAAGCTGGTGCATCGGCGGCTAGTCCATCGACCCTCGATAGCTGCGGAAGGGACCATTGGCCCCACTACAAGGGAGTGATGGTGGCGGGAAGCCACAATAGAGCCACCCCGACGTAGCAGTAGCTTCCCACGGTGGTGGCTGTTGGGTTTGGCCACCCGATATTCACCAACGGCTTTGACAGCCACCACTGGTTGTTAGTCGGCCCGAGGAAGCTAGTCATGGCCATGGGTGGTTGTGGAAGCATCGGACCCACGAGTTTGCTGCAACCTAAACCGCCATCTCTGGTGGTTTTCAAGCTGGTGTCAACGCGAATGGTGACCTGGGCTTGAGTGCGGGTGGTCCGAGGAAGGTGTCAAACGTGGAGTTCGGCGTAGGTGGGGGTTGGACCACCGCTGGTGGAAAGCTAGGGTTTTCGGCCCTAACTTCCATTGTGTGTGGGAAAGAAGACCTTGGCTCTTGTGATGGCGGCTCTTTCGATGCGAGGATCTACGGTGGTGGAGGGAACTCCACTACGGCTGGAGGAAGGGTCGAGGCCATAGTTTTGGTTGGCTCGTCCCATCCTTCACAACTTGGGTTTTCTTGCAGTTGGTGGCCGAATTCGATTGTGGATAGCGTTGTTAGCAGTGCGAGGTGACCGTGCTGGGTTAGGAGAACGGTTGTCAAGGCTTGGATTGCCTTCTCGACCCTCTTAGAGCTTTCCGTGGCTCTCTTTGATGATTCTCACAATGAGTCCATGGACTCTACCCATGCCTTCACCCATGCTTGTGGCTCATCGCTGGCGGTTACTGGAGATGGCAGTGGTGCCGATGAAACACCCATAAGAATAGAGATGAGTTCCTGGTCCTCCATAATTGCCCTTTTCTCGTTTGTCTTGGATCGCATGTTAACGATCATCTGAGGAATATCAGCTCTGATATCGATGTTATGAACCAAATTTGGACTAATCTGGAAGTAAGAAAATTATGAAAATTTAGGTGGTGGTAGCCTCATGAGTTAGGGTTCTAATGGCTTTAGTTTCACCTAAATCATAGCCTAGATAAAAAAGTTAAAATAAAAAAGTGGAGATAGGTTAGAACGGGGCAGAACGATAAATATCCGACGTTGCAGCGGTCGTCGAAGGGTGGCGGACGGCCAAAGGTGGTGGTGGACGGTCGTAAGATAGGGTGGCTACTAGAGGAAGGTGGTGGCTAGGATTTGGAAGCTTGGAAGTTGTACAGATATGATCTACTCCTAAAAAGATAAATACAATCTAACAATTACGAGAAAATAGTAAATACAATAATAAGAAAATAACTAAGCTATAACAACCCAACATAAAAAAAAGGGATTTATGCATGGCATCATGCTATGCTGTTGGCGTGGGCTGGGGGTGCCACGCACTCCCAGCCGCTGGCCCGGCCAACCAGGCTAGGCCAGCTAGCTCTGATGGGCCCGCCAGCCCCGTAGCTACAGCGCCGACGACCCCACCACCTATCTCTTCCCCTTTATATTCTCTCTCTCTCTCTCGCAAATTCTCTTGCCGATGCCGGCCTATCGCCGTCGTCGCTGCCACACCCACCGTCAACCCCCCTACTGCCTCTCTCTATCTTTTTATTCTCCTCTCTCTCTCTCTCTCTTTCTCTCTCTCGTTCGGTCTCTCTCTCTTTCCTTCTTCCCTCAAACTCTCTCTCTCTCTCTCTCTCCCCCCCACTACCGAACCGCCGCCGCTGTCGTCGCACTGTCGCATGTGAGCCTCCTCCTTCTTCCTTTTTCTTCTCTCTCTCTATCACTATCTCTCTCTCTTTCTCTTTATCTTTTTCTTGCTTTGGGCTCGGGCTCGTCGGAGCCGAGCTGTCGGCGAGAGGCCGACAGCTGGCTGGCCACTAGCTGCCAGTGCCCTCCCTGTCAGCCGGGTCCGCACCTCCCTCCCCCCCTCCCTTCTTCTTCTTCTTTTTCTCCTCCTCCTTCTCCTTCTTCTTTCTTTCTTTCTTTCTTTCTTTTTCTCTTCCCCTCGGATTCTACTTCTTTTTCAGCAGCACAGTGCTTGAGCAGGTAGTGATAAAATAAGTAGAAATTCTAAAATCTAATAAATCATCGTATTTTACTCAAACGGATTATAATGGGATAAACAACTAACTTTATGTTACTTAAACATTTTCAGATCCTGACCCCTTATTTAAGACCCCGTGGACCTTGCTAGTGAGAAATGTCACACGGTTGACGAGCGGATGTAAAGGATACGTGGTTTGTATCTTCTGATCAATATGAGTAGTCTTATCCCCTAGATCCCTTTCTCAAATTAGGTTATATTATATATTATATACATGCATGTTTTGGCCTCCAGCATGATTATATGACTTTATCTAGAGATGATTACAGTCGAGCATATTTTTATCATGCATATAATTAGACTGATCTTGGATATGAGTATAATAATGATAAATAAAGATGATAAGAAATGATTATACTGCTGTAAGGTTATGTCTAGTTGATCTATAGCATAGGTATGCATATAATAGATTAGCATGAGTATGCATGTGTTGACTATATAGTTGGAGACTACATTACATCATTTTTCTCTTGATTTCTATTCCACCTACATTCCTATTATACATTGACTTGTATCGTATTGGATATATGCATATGATCTGTCATTTAGAAGAAAAGTATGAAATATGATTGATAGGATAGTTAATAGAAAGCATGAGGATACCTGAGTGGACACGAGGGTTAGGACGCGCTTGGTGGATAATTGATCGCTCGACATAGTGGCGATCCTGTTGGCCTTATGTCCGAGGTCGTTAGTCTGTGTAGGCAGCAGACATTCGAACACATGCCATTCGCCAGGGCATATGTGGTGAGTTATCCTCACAAGATTTCTATCAGTTAGAAGGGTGCCCAGTCTGGATGGATGTTGATACCCTTAGCGGATGACAGGGTATGGTTATATTTAAGATACTCCTTGCGGATGGCAGAGTATGCTCTGAGCCTTCGGGCATGATGTTGAGATCGGGTATCGGGTGTTGACTGTGCACAGTGGTCTAGTATGATGATGACATTGATGACTGAGATGTTGAGAAATGCATATAATTTCATTATCATCTGATTACCTGATTATTGAGTTGTCAATATATACCATATATGGTTGTATTTGATATCATAGCATGGTCATGGTCGGTATACATCATGTGTCATATTTGATAGAGAGTTAGGATGATCATATGACATGGAGATTTGTTTATTCATTGTCGAGAATTATATACTTTTATCAGTATGACATATTATCTATTTTTCATTTATGTATTATTGAGGATACATTCATATACTTATTCATAACATGATGCTATTTATGATTCATATTATCTAGTACATGATTTACTCTCTGTTTGGTATCACTGATTTAGAGTAAGGTCTATTCACTAAGCCTTTTGCTCATGACTCTCTTTATTTCTTTTCTAACCCCCTCAGATATGTGGTACGTGATAGCGACATGAGATATCTTAAAGAGATATTACAGAGCGAGGATGAGATGAGCTATAGATGTGAGATGGTATGGAAGATAGTTTAACCAGATATTGAGTTGTACCAGTATTTGATATTTGTACTCTTTTGTATAGACGATGATTTGTATAATACAGGTTGAATCATAGTGTAGTCTTATATGAGTTATTTCCGTTGTATCTTGATGGTTTGTAGTGGCCTGTGTGAGTCCTGCCAGATTAAATAGTGGCCTGGTGTATATTATTGTGGACGTGGATATTCGGATGTTAACAGATTTATTTGGTTGATAATATAATTTATTTGGTGTTGGATTATGTGAGTATGGATATGTCAGCAGGTATTATTTGATTATGTTATGATTACTTGTGCACAGTAGTGTATCTCTGCGTGACGGGCCCCGCCAGACCGCGTGCGCCGCGCGTGCCGTGTGAGCGCGTGGACATGCACGTGCCCGTGCCAAGCGGGGGCGTTACATAAGCTCAATTAATTTTCAATGCTTGGATGCTTAACAAAGAAGTCTTGCCCCTCCATATATAGAGATAGGGTACAATGAGTCTTATTGGAACTACCCCTAAAAACTTATACGGCTCGAACTAGTATTTACCTTAGACTAACTCTAAATGCTTATAAGACTTCAACTAGGACTTGCCTTAGAGGCATACATGATTTAATTGAACTTGCTTTAAGGATTTACATAAGCATGAATCAATTAAAAGATAAATAGACTCGACTCAACTTGACTCGATTTAACCCACGAGGTTGGATCGTAATACCGTCCACCCTCTTTTCAGTAAATTATCTCTGATTAACACCCTATTATTACAAATCAATCAAATTACGGCTCTGACTTTTATAGGTATTTTCTATATAAGGACTTCAAGGTAAAGGTCCCATTATTCTCAAACTGCCGAGTAATTCTATCGGTTCTATTAGTCCCTAAAGCACGATTCTGAGATACAAAATTTTTCATCTGTTCTTCCTTCTCAATCACGTTTTAGATCGCATTCTGCGATAATTCAAATTCCAAGTCACTATATTCGACCTAGCCTCCTGCACAGTGACATGTTCATCCTAAACCACACTAAACAACACCATAATATTTTTCAGCAAACATTTCGCTAATAAGTCAAAGATATCAAAATAGAATCATCTCTGATGAGCCCAACTCGTGCTGCTACAATGAGCTCATGCCTACTATTTTCCGCACCAAATTCATATCATTTAATTCACTGTCAAACCTAGTTGCTGGATCAAGATTTTGTCTCTTTTTTTTTTAGTTACTAGTTGACCGGTTCTAGAGATGCTTGTGGAAGGCAAGGCAAAAGAGACAAAAAATTTAGACTATTAAGGTGTTATATAAACTAACAATTGTCGTATACTCATGCTAAAAATCTGTAATACAGAGCTATGCATATGCACATATATTCGATACGTTCATTCCTGTTTTCAAAACATAAATACTACAATACCTGCCCCAACATACTAATGAAAGTATCCCATCCCATCATCCCAATCCTACTCGCACACATCTCTCTTCTCTCATCTAATTTTCATCATCAAACTTAACTATCCTTCCTCTCGTCTCTTTTCTTCTTCTTTACTTAAACACTTATATTTTAAATATGTCATTATACATATAACTAATCAAATATTTGTTAACAAATACAATGTTATGAAATACAATTAACTAAATAAGTCATTTATTTCTTTAGATATAACATCTACAAAAAATATGCATCTCTTACTAAACATATATTTTTAAATACAAGAAATTAAACGACTCCTTTTATCTTTTTAAAAACTTATCTTGGCGGTATATTTATCCTTTTCCTAATTAAAAGCTATTAATACGGTTACATTTAAATACCAAATAGCTCTCCGTATCCCAAGTCGGCTACTCCATTGGGACAATTGGGTTGAGAGGGACTAGCTCAAAGAGGGTGAGGGTCTGTCTGCCAGGAATAAAGCTTGGGTTAGGGCTTTGATCGAAACCACTCTATGGCAGATCTGGAAATATAGAGATCGAGTTGCCTTCACAAGTGAACAGGAAAATTTAGAACAGGTTATCTCTCACCTAATTCCATTAACAAATGATTACATTGGACACGCTTTGTCGAACCAATGAAACTTGCATCCTCAGAACTCTTGACGGGAACCTCTGCCCCCTTATTGGTGGAAGGTTAATATAGATGTCTCATTTGAGAGCTCAAATGAGGTTGGAGGAGCAAGATTTATGGTTCGACAAGCTAATTGTGCTCCTATCTATGCAAGGTCTCATTGAGGAAGCTACAAATCAGTGCTAATAGTAGAGGCAATTGCAATTAGGGAGGCACTTTTTTTCATGAAAGATAAATATAATCAAAATATCATCATTGAGTCTGGTTCCAAGCTTTTGGTTGATATTCTTAATGGTGTCACTAAGCCAGCTTGGTCTTTGGCTGATATAGTGGCTGATATTAATTTTCTCACTTGCAATTATCAAAATTATAAAGTTGTTCATGCTTTTAGAGAGACTAATCATGCTGCTGATTAGCTTACTTATTATGGTAGAACCAAAGGTTATGGTTGTACCTGGATGGGGGGTTTTCTTATGATCTTCTACAACTTTTGGTCTCCGATTCTAATAGAGCTTTTTGTAGTTATAGAAGTTAATCTATAATATATTTTTTGTTAAAAAAAAAAGCCCATTGGGTTGTGAACAAAAAGCCGTAGACAGTAGGAACTTAATTTTGGCCGATTTTGATCACAAGATGAAACTAGTCTATTGACTGGTTTTGACTAGGTTCAGTTGTATTAGCCGATCTCACATAATAAGGGTGTGGATGGACTCATATCCAACTCGGGACATGAATTATTAATGTCTCTGATCCTCCCAGCCCTTCTCTCTCTCTCTCTCTCTCTCTCTCTCTCTTTCTTTTTTCTCTCTCATTCTCTACTCTCCAACCTAATCCATTGGTGCCTAAGTAGATCCTGAGTGACATCAACTTCTACAGCAACATGCTCGAATGAAGAGTCGACGATCTCGACCTCCAACAACCTCAAGTGAATTTTTTATTTTTTATTTTCTCTCTCTCTCTCTCTCTCTCTCTCTCCCTTGTTGGATGTAGATGTTATTTTGCCATGTGTCCAACATCAAATGGGATTTATTTGAGAAACTCATATGCATATATTTGTTAGAGATAATTGCTAACTAATCCACTTATCCCCATTAAGTCGACCACTATCTCATGTTAGTTGAACCTGATCGATTTGAGTCTCCTAATCTATTGGAGATATTCCTATTTGGTTGTTTTTTATGTATCCGTGATGGGTAGGATAAGATAAAGATAAAAGTTGTGATGATAAAAAGATCTGATCCCTCCCTCACCTGTAAATAGAGAGTCCACATCCTATTAGTAAATATCTCATTTAGTAAGTGAGTGAGAGAAAACTCAGCAATCCCTAGTGCGTGGAGATCCAAGACGTAGAGATGAACACTTCCATCTAAAGAGTTGTGTGGATCAACATCCTATATACCATATTGACATGTAAGTCTCCAATCCAGAAAAGAAAATTATCTACCAATTGGTAAGAGAGTAGGATCTTTAAGTTCTCAATCTTTTGTTATAGATTTTGGGGTCTTAATCTATTTGTACAATTGTTTAGTTTATTAAATTCATCACTGTATTTATTTTGGGATTTCATCCATGTCATTTGTAGAGAGTTATCACAATTTGGGATTTTAATTTATTTAAATCTAAACAAAATAGATTGAACTTATTTATTTGGGTTCTCATTTTCTACTGTAATATTTTATTTTGCATAGAATTATTACAAAGAATGATTCCTATTTAATGATTTGGGCAAGATGAATGTTATGAACCGGCTTGATTTGATTCATAGTGGTTCTGGATTCATAGGGTAGAGAGGCAAGAAAAGGGGATAGAACTCAATATTCATTCATCATAATGTTTTTAGTTGCCATCCGCACCTCAAGAGACTAACCAAACAAGCCAAAAATAACAAGTAATAACCCTAGAAACAATGAATTCTCACCGATCGCGTTTGAACGTAGATTTCACATTCTCTGCCGATGTGAATGTATGTAGGCATTCAAACAGGGCGTTTGAACGTGATCCCTTGTGTTCGAACAGGGCGTTCAAACGTGACCCCCTCGCATTCAAACACAACATATAGAATCCTTATTTTTCTGAAGAAAATAACTAAAATAAAATAAGAATAGATCCACATAGGTTGTATTCATGCTTGAGATGACTCGGTGTGGTCCGAATCACATTATTGGATGGCTAGATCTTGAGATATAGGCCAAACAGTGACCAAATGTCAGATAATCTCTAGCTTGTTAGCCCTTCAATGGCTAGATAGATGTTAGGAGAACTTCTCTTTTAGAGTGAAGGGGGAGAAGCAATTGCAGAAGAGGGGGATTAGGAGTTAGAGGAGGCCGTCCAAGGACTTGGGCGATAGAAGGAAGGAGGTGGGAGAGGGCGTCGACGGCTAGAGCAAGAAGGAGGGAGATTACGGCAGCAATGCAGATGTAATTATCACATAAACTCCAATTAGGGTTTCCTTCACATATTTATTGAAACTCAGCCTTTTGACCCAAACAACCAAAATAAATCCATAAAAAGCCAACCATTCTCACCGCGGTGCATTCGAACACACCCGATCAAGCAAATTCTGTTTTTTGTCTTTGTGAACGAGTGTAGGCATTTGAACGGGCTCAAGGCCGTTTGAATGCGCAATTTTCGTTCTCTATTTTTTTATGAACACATGTAGGCATTCAAATGGTGCGTTCAAACACAGGTCCCTGGCATTCGAACGCCCCCACCCCCCCCCCCTCAAAGTAAAAAATAGGCTCATCCTAATCAAACCAATACCGTAAGTAGATCCAATCCAATCAAGTCATATCACTCCACCACACTTTCGTTCACCTTATCCTCAAGGTGTCAAATCTAGATAACAGTCCATGAAGTCAGACTCGCTTCATTCACGGTGTGTCAGCGCTACTCCACCAAAATTTCAATCACACACCTGTCCTAAACTCGAGTGCATCGTCTGGCTAGGATATGAGCTAGAATAAAGGCACTCAATTCGGCTTCATACTCACTCGGATCAGTCCTAATTGGCTCGGGTGGAACAACTTCAATTGGCTTGGTATGAAGAACTCGAGCCTTAAGGCTCGAGACATGAAAAATCAGATGACCTCTATCCTTAGGTGCATACTTGCTAAGGCAATCCACAACCACCATGATCACCGAATGACCTCTATGCTTAGGTAAACCATCAATGAAGTCCATCACGACGTCCTCCCAAACCTACTCAGGAATCGGGAGCGGTTGAAGCAAGCTGGAAGATTTAGCTGATTCGGTCTTCGCTTTTTAACACACCTCACAAGCCCAGACGTAGGCTTGCGCATCCTTCTTCATTCTAGCCCATGTGCAACTCTGGTTCAGCCATTTAAAGATGCACAATACCCCTTTATGTCCAGCCATAGGGGTGTCATAGAAGTGGCGCACCAACTCTATGTGTAAGCGGCGATCAGCTAGATCGACCATCTTACCATGGTCCACTATGAGTCCATCCTTCACCAAAACTCCTTGCATTCTGCTGGGATCTATAGCAAGGTCGTCCATCTTCCTCATGGTGTTAGGATCCTTTTTGTAGGCCTCCCATAGCTGCTAGAAAAATGGAAAAATTGGCGCCGAAATTACTACAAACTCGGCTGGATTCGAACGCCATGATAAAGTATTAGCGATGCTATTTTCGGTCCACCTTTTGTACACTAACTCATAGTCGTATCCAAGTAGCTTGGACACCCATCTTTGCTGGGTTGGTGTATGTATGCGCTGCCTAAGGAAATATGGCAAACTACTTTGATCGATGCAGATCGTGAAGCGTTGCCCTGTGAAATAAGGCCTCCATGAGCCACCCTACTTTATAGCCATCCATCACCACCCTTGTTCGTCCAATGCTCTCCCACGAGCGCTGTAATATTAGATGTTTACCAATCTATCTAGATTCTACCTTCATTAATGATTTTATTTATAACTTTGCACCTCGATCTTGGATTCATGTGAAATAAAACCCATTAGACTTGTGAAGGTATCACTCACAAAAATCTCACAATTTTCTTACATCTAGATCAAGTTCGTAATAGTACATATATTCCTCATTGATAATTTTAAGCTTGTCTATCATCTTCATGCCATTTTATGACTCAGGGGAACATATCATAGGTCCTTTGAATATCAATACCGATGCCCTCATCATCATCCTTGTTATCCCTATGCTCATTTGAAACAAATTCACAAGACCTATTAGTGGATAACAATGTAGTAAAAGCAACATGATTTTCTAATGGAGTTCAGATTCTTTCTAGTAGGCTTCCAATTTGAGCACTTTCTTGACACATGTTTATATTCTTGACACTTGTAGCACTGAATCTTCTTACCAAATTTGATAGTATAAGTCAAAGTAGAAGGTTTTGGTCCACTTAAAGAAATTTTGATGCAAACCAGATCTAGTAAGATCACATTATGAGGACATTAGATTTGATAGATCGAGTCTATTTATTTTTTAGTTAATTTATGCTTATTCCTTATGTAAGCCCTTAAGACAAGTCTTATTAAGTCATGTAGACCTCTAAGGTAAGTCCAATTAAGTTATGTAAGCCTTTAAGGTAAATCTAATTTAGTCATATAAGATTTTAAGATAAATTCTAATTCAAGTCATGTAATCCTTTAGGGGTAGTCGTAGTAGGACTCATTATACCACATCTTTAATATAGAGATGTTGGGCTCTTTTGTTTAAGCATCCAACTATTGAGAAATTATTGAGTTTAGCTAATTTTTTATTATTACATTTACCATTTTATAATAGCCATTATATCATCTTTAAATTTATAGGAGTAGATCTTGCATATAGAACTTTTTCAAGTTTTCAAACCTTAGCCACCACCTTTCTCTACGAGTTAACTTACCTTACGTCCATTCACCATCATTCTTGGACGTCTTTCGCACTCCGATAACCACCGTAACATCAGATATGTAAAAATCTATCCAATTTTGATCTTCCTCCAATATTTAGATTATATCCTTTCAGTCTAACCTTCGATTCATGTAAAACCAAAGTCATTAAAACTCTAACTCACGAGCTACCACCATAAAAATTTCATAATTTTCTTATGCCTAGATTGTTCTAGATCTAGTTCATAACATTGGTATCAAAGCAACTATTCCTCAACTGATGGTTAAAATGAGATTGAGAAAGACTAATGAGAAGGGAGCAACCATAGATAACTAAAAACTCATCTCAGTTCCTATGGGAGTTTCTTCGGCACAGCCACCACCACTAGCAACCATCGGTGATGAATTACCCATGTGAGCAAAGGCATTGATTAAGTTATCGAAAGAGAGCTTCGAGAGGATCGACAAGATGATCTAAGCCTTGAAGGCAATTTAACCCACGCGTTGCTAGAGGAATCCACCTATGAAGGAGGTGGAGTTCAAACCGCCACAACTCCTCCTCCTCTTGCAGCATTGAGCTCCCATTGCCCCCGTAGATTAATCTCACTATAGCCATGACGACGGAGCAACCGCCAGCGATGGTTCTCGAGCCATCTTCCCCTGAGATGGAAAATAAAGGTCAAAACCCTAGTTTTCCAATCTAAACACTTTCGATCCAAGCCACTAGCACCTTCCTTGGACCACCCACACTAGAACAATGGCCTAAATCACATGCACTAATACTATAGATTGAATTGCCTACGGCTAGGATTTAGCTTAATCCATTTGTGACTAGGGCAAATTATAGCTCGAACAAGTGAGCCCTATAATAGAACCCTAGTTTTCTATGAAGATTGAGGACATGTAGTTTGAGAGCGCTGAAAGATTGGGAGACAACTATGGACACCTTAAAGACAAAGTCGCTGGAAGCATGATGGATTAATGCAAATCGGGTCAGGTCAAATCACATTATAAGTATATTAGGCTTGATGGATCAAATCTATTTATCTTTTAATTGATTTATACTTAGCTCTTTAAAATCCCTTAAATCAAGTCGAATTAAGTCATGTAAGCCTCTATAATAAGTCTAATTAAATTATGTAAGCTTTTAAGATAAATCCTAATTTGAGTTGCATAAACATTTAGGGTAAGTCTAAATAGAACTCATTGTACTTTACCTCTATATATAAAGTAATTGGGTTCTTTTTTTTTTAAGTGATTGGGTTCTTTTTTTTAAGCATTCAAGCATTGAGAAATTATTGAGTTTAGCTAATTATTATTATCTCATTTATTATTTTATTATAGCAGTTAGACCATCCTTCTCATTATTGGAGTAGATCTTAACCGTAGAACCCTTCCAAGATTCTAAACCTTAGCCACCATATTTCTCCATGAGCTACCCTACCTTATGGTTGTCCACCATCACCCTTAGCCATTTGTCCTCTAACGATCGCCACAACATCGAATATTTATAAATCTATCCAATTATAACCTTCGTCTAGTATTTCAATTATATCTTTTCACCTAGTCTTTTGATTCACGTGAAACTATTAAAACCCTAACTCAAGAGGCTATCACCATAAAAGTTTCATAATTGTCTTACGTCCAAACCGTTCCAAATATGGTTCGTAACAATTTCCTTTTTCAAAGTTCTCTCATTTTGAGTCCCCCGTCATATTTTTAGTTTTCATGGTGAACATTTTAAATTTCTTAACAAGGAATAACATAGATTTATGGACTCAAGGAAACAGATCTTGCCGAACCAACCAAAATAAGCAATTCCATCTATTGACCTTAGTAATACTTGCATATATCTTGGTTTGATTTATTAAACTATGACAGCATTAATCTTTGGGGAGCAAACAAGCTATCTTAAAGTGGTAAAACTAGTAAGGATAGTGATGATGATCTTATAATTAATCCTAATATGATGACCTTATTTATGAAATTTTTTTAAGAAATTTTTCAAAAGCACCAAAAACTTTGTTGGAGGTGAAAACAAGTCAAGTCTCCATACTTAGTAGTGTTTATGCTTGATCTACCGACATATGTGATGTCTGATAGTCCCTTCCTAACCTACCTAATGACCTCAAGCTATGGCCGATATAAATATAGGTTATCGTAGGCTAAGAGAGTAAAAGGGCACTACCGAGACTGGATTTAGTTATATGGTGATATATGCAAGTAGTGTAGTGATTAACATCATCAATCATATGACATGCATATCGTAGTTACTATACCCTAGGAATGCACCTAATATTTCATGCATAATTATGACATAGTAAATAAACATAATTATAGTAACTAATAAATAAATATCTACACATGCATGATATTAATTTGATGAAATTATAAAATAAAATATCACTTTAATATTACACTACTCCTAATCTATGGAGAATTCACTTACCTAGCGCTGCTTCCTAATTAAGTAGCTTCTCCTATGCTATGGGATTATCCGTTTATGGTTATGGATCTACTATAATAATGAAAGTAATAGAAGCATAAACATAGAATTTGACTAAAACTCATTTTAATTCTCGAATAGTCACTACAGTTTTGGGTAGGCCTATTTGAGAACTCTTACATTTATCGTTTAGGTAAAATTGATATAGTAATAATGACGGTCTGATATATTATTAGGAGTACTTAATATAATTATCATCAAATTTATCACTCCACTAATTATTGTCCAATTCATACAAATTTAAAAATAATATTTGATTAACTTAATTTATTGAATATTACAACATGTTGAACATGATTACCAATCTCTAATTAAAACTAATTCTCGATTATGAGCAATTAGTAGAGGTACTCTCAAACCATAGTCTCATTTATTAATATTGATTTATGACAAATACTATAACTAACAAAGCTATTCTCTACTAATGATTAATATTTTGGGGCTTAACTTGACATGATTAACTAAATAAAAAGACTAAATTAAATTAAGATAAAAAAGAGAGCAACTAATCCCTTTGGGGCAGCCCAATGCCCAAAGAAATGGGTTGGGCTGCAATCAAACCAAAGACCCTAATACTAGCCCACCAAGTTGGGCCAAAGGCCCAAACCAACTGAGACGGCTACTTGGGCTGTGGTGTAGCTTAATTCAAGGTAAAACTACGTTACATTTTACTGTAACATCCCACAGGAAGATAAAATAGCAAACACATATGTTGGTTTATCCTACCCCATTTTCTACTTCTTTTTCTTTTCCTCCTTCCCTTATCGCACAACCCCCTTCCTTTTTTTCCTATTGCTGCGTTAGAGTACTATTAGAGCTTAACACCCCCTTAATCTGCATCGTGGATGAGTCCTCTATTTCCCTCTTTATTTAATTTCATTTTAATAACATACCGAGTCCTCTCTCTCTCTCTCTCTCTCTCTCTCTCTCTCTCTCTCTCTCTCTCTCTCTCTCTCTCTCTCTCTCTCTCTCTCTCAGAGCTGCTGGCTAATTGACGACCTTACCGATGTCATGCTAGTCCGAGGACCGCCTAGTGAAGCTCTCACATTTGTTGCCCATCCTAAGCTCTCCTCACCTTTCTGGGAGGCCATAGGAAGTGGTCTTTCCTGCTAATTTTTGAGATAAATCCAGCTATCACCATCTCAATCTCCTTTCCTTGTTTGGTTAAAAGTACTCATCTTGCAAAAGGAACCTTCCAAGGTTGTTCTTTGGTCCTCTTATGGCTGAGTTTGCTAAACAAGTCATCTCCATGGCTACTGTGGAGATGGGACCAACCGCCACTAGCCATCTCAGCCAATCATTCTCCACTTAGTGTGAACTATACTAGTTGAGGGGAAGGGTTTTCTCATCAACATGGACTATCAGAGACTCCTTCTCCCCCGCTATTGAGCTCTTTCCATCGAGATGGATTCCATGCTCTATCTCTAACTGAATTATCACCTCATGTGCCTTCCTCAGCTTGTGGGTGCTAGTGAGCATGCTGACCTCGGCAACCAATGGCAGTGTTCACTGGCAGCCACCTCCTTCTTGTCTCTTGGTTGGTCTTCCATCGAGAGAGAGGAGGGAGGGTGAGGTGGGTTGCACAAGGTGCAACCTAGCACAACTTGGACTTGGGTGCCTTACAATTGAGGTTCTTAGACTACGATAATGAAGTATTAGTCATGCTGTTTGTTTTGATGAATGTAAATATTCTATCATTAGATGACTATTTTCTCGATGTGTATTCCTTGATATGAGGTTGCTATTTATGATTATAGCTATGCCTGAGCTCCTAAGATAGAGAAGTTGAAGTTTTTAAATTATGCATATCATGTTTATTGTTACTAATGCATATGAGTTATAGTTATAGATATGATAAGTATACGATAATGATGCATTATTATGATCATGGTTAGTATTTATATATGGTTATACATAATTTTTTATATTATTTTTAGATTGTAAATGTGCATACTTGCTGGATTTATGCTTACTAACTTTTAGTAGAAATATTTTCAAAATAATAAATAATTATGAGTTCACAGAGGAGTTAGCGTGGATTACTTTTAATTAATTAATTAATTTTATTATTATAACTAAGTTAAATAGATTGAAGCTCTTGCACAGTTATTTTTATCTATTGTGGATTGTGATATTTTGATTTTTTTTTTTTTTTTTTTTTTGGTGTTGCTTGGGTTATTTGTAAAATAAAAGAGTGGAAAGTAACAAGCAACTGAGAGTTAAGGCACTCATAATCTTCCCAAAGGACTAATAGGCTATTTTTCTCCTGGCGTTAAAATTAATAGGGGTTAAAAAAATAGGCTATTATTGTAGAGGTCAGTTTAGAATTGAAATTGAGAGTAATGAAGTATTTGCCGAATTTTTATATCCACTCACGGGGTGATGAGAACCCACTACTGCGGTAGGAACTATTAAATACCAACTCCTGAGTTGTTCCAAGGAATTCCCCATTTGAAGTCAACTACCTCACTATTGAGTTGGATTCGAGATGCCAGAAGCAGTAACCGCAGGATATGATCGAAAGCAAGAAGTAAAGCAATTCGACGACACCAAAGCCGGCGTCAAAGGCCTCGTCGACTCCGGCATCACCAAGATACCAAGAATCTTTCTCCATTCACACGAAGACCTACCAAAATCCTCGGATCATGGCGACAACCCTTCTAGCATCAAAATTCCAATCATCGACCTCAAAGACATCATCCACGATGACCTTCGCCGCGAGGCGGTGGTCGCGGAGATCCGCGAGGCCTCGGCAACGTGGGGGTTCTTCCAGTTGGTCGGCCATGGAGTTCCGACCGCTGTTCTGGATGAGATGATAGAAGCAACTAGGAGTTTCCATGAACAAGGCGCCGAAGAGAAGGCAAAGATTTATACCCGTGATCCTCAAAAGAAGGTGAGGTATGCTAGTAACTTCGATCTCTACCAATCCAAAGCTGCAAACTGGAGGGATACGGTTGGCTTCATCTTCGACGGATCGCTTGATCCAGATGACATACCGGTGGTCCTCAGGTAAATAAATAGTTTTAACCCGATCTTACTTTCCCTTATCTTTGCTCATCTTATCAAATCCAATTGCTATAACTACTGTAACAAAGGACGTCAGAATTTGGACATTAATTGCTCCACTTCTTTGTTTCCTGATTCTTTTTATTGTTTGGTTTCGATTTAGGGACCACTCTGCTTCGGAGAGGTCAAGTAACTAAATTTTTACTTTATTTTATTTGTATTTAATTAAATTTATTCTTAAAATAATTAAGACTAAAAAATAAAATTAATTAATCAAGTTTGAAACTTAGTCTCAAACAAAACAAGTCGTTTTAAATTGCTTAGACCGCTTAAATCTTAGATAATTAAAAGACTACAACATGGTAACTATCCCAAGTAAATCTTTCACAATGGGCTAAAGCCTATAGTTAAGCTAATTTAATAGGTTATGACTCATTAAGATAATTAAAAGTTCGACAAAAGAGCCAACGGCAGGGGCGGATCCGGGAGAGGACGAAGGACGGCAATTGCCCTCCATCTATTTTTTTAAGAAAAAAAATAATCTATAACTAGATGTAGTCCACATCAACTAATAACTTTATTATTTGCTCCCATCCAAAATAAGAAAACTTAAATACCTTGGATTCCTACTTAACTAAAATATTTTTTTTTGTCCAACTAATAAAGCAGATCGGCCACTGTAATAGTACAATAATTGACCTATAGCTTTCTGACACACACCCTCCCTCGCCACAAAAAAAAGAAATGGTGTATATATATATATATATTAGCTTCATCTAAGAGGGTCTTATGCCTAATTATTAGATATTTATTCATAATAACCGTATTGCAGAGAGTCAACTATGGAGTACAGGAAACATATTCTTGGAGTTGGAGAAACAATATGCGAATTGCTATCAGAGGCCCTTGGGTTAAGGCCGGACTACCTAAGAGGCATGAATTGTGGCAAGAACCACACCTTGATCGCCCATTATTACCCTCCATGCCCTGAGCCAAAGCTAACTCTTGGCACAACTAGTCATACGGACCCAGCTTTCCTCACCATTCTTTTCCAAGATGGGCTTGGTGGCCTCCAAGTCCTTCACCACGGCTGTTGGGTGGATGTTTCCCCTCTTCATGGAGCTTTGGTGGTAAACATTGGCGATTTCCTTCAGGTACTCGTCCCTCTCTCGGTTTCATTAACTAATGTTTCCATCGATGACTGTCAGGATATTATAGATATTGCAATGCTAAATTCATTTTATTGTTATAGTTTTATTTGCTATATGCAAATTAAATTTTTTTATTTTTTTGATCATATTTGATTAAATTAAATGTTGAATTTAAAGATATTCATTAGAGAGTAAACCGTAGAGAATTCAATAACTATTCAACGCATATTAAATAATACAGATCAAATTTCAAATGACAAATATATAATAAAAATATATATCTATTCAATATATTATTTTAGATGCGTTAAAAAAATTTATATAATATTTTACAACTTACTAATAAATATTTTTAAATTTGATATATAATTTAATCAAATATAATGAAAAATAATAATAATTTCACACTTTCATTTTAGTCTACGCTCCGAGAGGGTAAACTGATATAAATAAAACCATAAGGAGGTAAACCTTAGACGGTTAAAATGTATTTTAACAGAAATTTTTCCAGTTTAAAATTATTGATGAAACTAATGGAATATAAAATATAGAATTCGCTGTTCTCTAACCAAGCGAGAATTCCTAGCTCTGCCACTATGTACTATGTAGGTAACTGCTTTTGAAGTTCTGAAAGACATCTAGTTTCCATGTAGTAAAAGTAACGCTTATTATTGAGCATTAATGGCTCTTTACCTTCCCTCGTTTTGAATAAAATACAGCAGAGCTTTTCTAAATTAACTCATTTAAATATTCCTGAAGTACTTCATTACAGCAAACTGCATCATGATCATAGTCTTAATGATTCATTTGCAGCTCGTGAGCAATGACAAATTCAAGAGCGTTGAGCATCGGGTTTTGGCCCTCCCAAATGGACCTAGGATTTCTGTGGCTATGTTTCTTAATCTGAGTTCAGATGAACAGAAGCTTTATGGCCCCATCAAAGAGTTGTTATCTGACGAAAATCCTTCACTATACAGGGAATTTCGAGTGAAGGACTACATAGAGTACTACTTTAGCAATGGACTCACAGGATCTGCCCTTAGCCATTTCAAGGTGTAATTTGTTTACGAAAAGATGATAATTGATACATTGTCGCATGTGAGATGTTTCGGTAATGTATTAATTTGCCCTCAGTGGTTCAAACTAATTGTGAAATCGTTAATAATTTCTCTAAACTTAATAGAGAAAATATAAATTACTATTAATAATCCACTGTTTGAGTAAATATATATCTTCTACCTATATGTTCAAGATAATTAGAATTTTTAAATTTGAAGAAAATGATATGGTGAGTAAATTTATTGAAAGGAGAAGAACAACTATTATATTGTGATATTCATTATGGTGGAACAAATTTCCTCTAATAATTTTTATTTTAATTTGTACTTTCTAATTAAGTTTGGATGAAAAAGTTAATAGTTTTACTTAGTCTAAATCACAGGAGGAAAAGTAATATAGATAAAGTTAGGAGGTAGTTTGATTTTATGCAAAACATTAGGGTAATTTATAATTTATCCAAGGTTTAATTAGAAGTATAATTAGAATCGAGGAAAAGTGATCAAAATAGTCTCACGTTGAGCTGGCACTATAGATCTAGGACTTGATGAGTGCGCATCAGCTGGAGCTTTCGATATAGGGCTCTGATAGATGTGCACCAAATTTAGGACTCTAATACATTTAGTTAGAGTCTTTTTTTTATTGCATTAGGATAGCTTAACTTGACACTGATAATGATTATTCTTTTGTGTCCCATGCATTAGAATTCTAAAAAAAAACTATCATCGTGGAAATATTTAATTAGTGTTATTTTAAAATAAAGATAAATCATAAAGAGGTAGTAGTATAAACAAGCAAGTTTATAACAAAGAAGTTCCCACCTAAAACTTGCAAGGGAAGCCTTGTTATGAAAATGCTAGTATGTAATTTAAGGATGGGAGATCAATAAAGACAAAAGGTAGAAAAGCCCGTAAATTATAGAAAAAGAAGAGTAACCAAGCAAAAAGACTTACTGATAGAGGAGCAGTAAAGCCAAGAATAATAGAGCTACATAATATCGAAATAAAAATTACGACCACGTCACAGCTGAAAGAATATATTTTTTTTTATTCAAGAGACTGAAGGCTAAATATGGAGCTAACCCTTCCTAGATATAAAGGTATTAATATCTCATCAAGTTTTAAGCAATATACTAGGTTATTTGCACCTTTGAACTATTGCTCTGAATTAAACGCTTGAGATATTACTATAAGCTATCAGTGCTGCCGAACTGTTCCTTTAAGCCAACCACACTACGAGTCATCAAGTAAGCAAAATCATTGAGTCAAACCATCATCAACTATTAAATAATTTTTTTCACTATAATTATGTAGAATTAGAGTCGATTCAATGACTTGCTGAGGAAATACCAAGTCTACCAGAGTTAGGTTGGTTGGTAGCAAAAAGAATATTAGAAATGAAGTTATTACAATTGATATGGAAGTACTCCAACTCAAAGTAAGAGCTTGCACATTAATGAAATTTAAACTGAGAAATGAAACCTTATAGTAGTATGCTTTAGTCTCACATTAGTATTTTTTAAGTCAGCATTAGCTCTGTCAACCGGTACTCCATACGTGTGTCTATATATATATATTAATACTTAAAAAGTAATCCAAATTAACTTCTAATATGTTTTGTCCACACCTCATCAATCAAAGTAACTTATCTATCCAATACCTGGTGGTCACATTGAGGTTAACCCGAATTTTCACATAATTTTTTAGTACAAGTCTTAACCAATCTCATTCATGGACTATGTTTCTCAAACCTTCAGCACCATAATATATATTTTTTTTTAACAAACAGGCTGCAACTCTTGTTTCATTAGAAACTTAAAAACATAGTAACCTCCTCTCTAGATTATTACAACAAAAAATATTCAGAAATAACAAAACCAGTAGATGGACCACACAAGGTCCTAAATTTCTATCCCATCACAGATGGTATCACCACTCCTTCAAACAACTACAAACCTATCACATAATTCTCTAGAAAGTAAGTTATCAAAGTTCGCAAGTACATCACAGAAATAACTACATAACAAGAGAAGACAATATAGAATGCTGCAGCAGCACCCCATCAATCCTCTTTCATGTCCATGATCACCTTAGCTTCCTGAGTTAAAAACTGAACTTTCTTCACAGCTTCCTCTTTCTGGATTCCTGCCCAACAGAGAAATGAGGTAGTCACCTTAAGGGTAAAGGCTTCATAAGTTTGAATGCAACTATTAAATATCCAATTATTTCTTTCTACCCATAAGCTCCATAGAAAAGTACTAGCTATATATACCACCATTTTTTCTTATCGTTCTCCGAACGAGATTTAGCCGAAACCAATCTTTGACATGTTTATGCACCTTTATACCCAAAATCCTCTTCATTTGCCTTAGCAACTACCTTCCAAATCTACATCTCAAGAATAGATGATCCACTGATTTAACTTGATTAAAAAAGATACAAGATAAATTACCCATCTGTTACGAACTAGATCTGGACTAATTCGAACGTAGGAAAATTATGAAAATTTAGATAATCCTGTGAATTAGAGTTACAACAGCTCTAGTTTTATCTAAATCGGAGGTCAGTATAAAAAGTTAAAAATAAAATAGTGGAGATAGGTCAGAACATAGCAGAATGGTAAATATCCGACGCCATAGTCAGAGCCTTAATTTGATTGATTTGTAATAATAGGGTTTAATAAGAGACAATTTATTGAAAAGAGGGTGGACGGTGTTACAATCTAACCACGTGGGTTAAATCGAGTCAAGTTGAGTCGAGTCTATTTATCTTTTAATTGATTCATGCTTATGTAAGCCCTTAAAACAAATCCAATTAAGTCATGTAAACCTCTAAGGCAAGTATTTGTTTAACTCTTATAAGTTTTTAGAGTTAGTTTAAGATAAGTATTAGTTCGAGCCGTATAAGCCTTTAGGGATAGTCCGAGTAAGACTCATTGTACCATATCTCATAAGGGTGTCTTGAAAACTTATATGAGGATATCTCAGAGTTGCACATGGCCAGGATTGAGGTGGGATTTGCGAAGTCTGTCAAAAGGCTAAAGCAACCACATTGAAACTGGCCAGATTACTACAGCCTTTACCTATATCGGACAGTGTTTGAGAGGACATTTCTAGGGACTTCATAGAGGGTCTTCCGTTGGTATGTGGTTATTCTGTTATCTTTGTGGTGGTTTATAGATTGAGTAAGTATGCGCACTTTTCGATATTGTCACATCCGTTTTCAGCCAAGTCGATAGATGAAAATTTTGTTAGAGATGTTGCTCGGTTACATGGCATGCCACGCATGATTGTCTCGAATCGTGATCGTGTATTTATGAACGACTTTTAGACAGAGTTTTTTAAATTATAGGGGATTCGATTGAATTTCAGTTCGGCCTACCATCCACAGACGGATAACCAAACCGAGGTGGTCAATTGAAGCACTGAGCAATATTTGAGGTGCTTTGTGGGAGAGATGCCGAGGCGATGGTTGGAGTTCTTACCGTGGGCGGAGTGGTCTTATAACACCACCTGCTATAGCAGTATTGATATGACTCCATTTGAGGTGGTGTATGGGTGCACGGCTCCAACGTTACACGCTTATGATCTAGTGAAATCTGCAGACCGGACGGACTTAGCGTTGATCAATAGAGATGCTACATTGAGGATGTTGCGTGCTCATCTTAAACTTGCTCAAAATCGCATGAAGCAAGTTTATGATCGTAGTCATAGGAAGCAAGAGTTCGACATCGACAGTTGGGTGTTTGTGAGAGTGCAACCATATCGACAGGTGACCTTACATCCGATGCGTAACCAAAAGTTAGCACATCGGTACTTTGGTCTGTTTCGGGTGTTGGAGCGTATTGGTCTAGTTGCATATCGTTTGGAGCTACCGGAAGGGTCGAGAGTGCATCCTATCTTCCATGTTTCATTGCTGAGGGAGCGGATTAGAGATCACGAGGTCGTTGGATCAGTTCTACCGGAGCTATTGGAGGAGATAGAGATCGTAAAGCCAATTCGAGTATTTGCTAGACGCCGACGACGACATGGTACTAGATTGGAGATGGAGATTCTAGTTAAGTGGCTTAGCAAGCTATCTGATGAGGCGACATGAGAATTGAAAACTGATATCTTGGAGTATTTCCCCGACTTTTCACCTTGAGGTCAAGGTGGGGAAAGCGTGGTGGGCTGATACACTTAGTTATGATCTTTTCTTATTGCATTAGGTATTTATTTTTATTAAAATAAAATTCATGTAGGTCATGTTCGAACGCCCTTGTGCATGCCTGCATTAGGTTCGCAAATACGAAGAACGCATATTGTGCGTTCGAACACGGTCGGGCGAGTTTGAACGCCCGCGTTCGAACGCCTGTAACGCATTCGCACATCTTGAGATGGTGCTTTTTAAGTGCGTTCAAACACGCTCGGGCGCGTTCGAACGCGATCGACAAGAATCCTCTAGAATTAGGGTTTCATATTGTTTTAGGACTTGTTGACTAACCTCTATAAATATGTGGATGGCAGCTAACTTCATTATGCTATTGGATTATTAATTTCTTGCATTCTATCTTCTCTCTAATATTCTCCCTCCTCCCTTTTCACCATTCTTCCATATCAACCGTTGACAAGGTTTCTCCTCGCTTCTAATCTTCCTCGACTGTCGAGCTTTAGGATCTCGACCACTTTGTTCCCTTCGTCTTCTTCCCTTATTCACTTCCACAATCCACCCTCATCTCTATATCCATCCATAACCCTAATATCAACTCTACCCGTTACCACCACCATCACCCACGTTATTTCATATTTTCGTCCTAGTTGTAGTTCGAATATGCAAAGGACATAAATACAAAATTTGTAGATCAGGAAGTTATGAATTTAACCCAATTAGTTTTATAATTTTCTGACTACCGAAGAATATCTGAAGAATAGTTTACCACGATTGTACGGACTAATTATTATAATACATTCAGATCTTAAAGGAATCTTAGCGTAGCCTATCTTTGGTTCCAGATCTTAACAAGTGGTATCAAAGCTCATCAAATTAGTATTAGAGCCTATCAGATGACTTGTGCCTAGACTTGCGGTAAGCGTTGGGAGAGACATGGCCGTTGCCATAGGCGAGATCAAAGAGGCCACCCTATATCTCAAGGGGTCAAGCTGGTTCACGGCTCGAGGCTTGCTAGTAGCCTTTACTTTTCTACCACGTGTCCCTCTCCATCTTTTTCACCCAATTAACCACTTTTGCTTAGCCCTAGGCAGAGCAATAAATAGCTCTTCCTCGGTAAGGGTACTCACCCCTTTACCCAGGTTTTCAGTAACCTTACTAGAGGTTGTGTTAGGCTTACCATAGCTCTTGGTAACCTTACCGTGCTCACCTACACCCATGTCCGCCCTCTTGGCCACCGATAAGGAGGCCTGCGCTGTCGGGTCACCACTAGTTGTACTAGCGCTAGTGCCATCCTAGCGGCAACCTCGTCGGCTCGTCTTTTGGACACAAATTCGAGGACCAAAAACTATAGAATCCAGTGTAGGCCAAAGATTGGGCACCCTGCTTACTTACCATTGCCTCTGAAAAGAGATCAGTAACCTTTACTTGGGCAGGCGAAGCTTCCATGGAGGCAATCATATCTGGGCAAATAGTCAATCTGTGGCCAACTCTGCCACACCGGAAGCAAACTGTCGGGAGGTTTTCATAAGCAATTGCTTGTTGCTTTTGCTCTCCCAACAGTCTGACAAGAGTTGTTTGATTTAGGGGCTTTGTTAGATCGATCTCTACCACAAACCCTAGCAAACCAGCCACGAGATCGATCTAGGGTATACCCATCAATTTTTAAAAGCTGGATTAAATCCGAGGCCACCTCCAAGAGGAGGTCCTCAAGCTAGTACTCCCCTGGTAGACCAACTAGTTAAACCCACACAAGAGCTGAGAGAATTTCCTTGGTGAGCGACTAAAAATTAGGCCGCCAAGGAATCAGGTTAAGAACCATACCTCTAAAGGTTCAAGGGCCACCGGTTAACACATTTATCATATCACCTTCAAAAGAGAATTCAAAGGTAAAAAAATCCAAAGGCCATGTCTATCACCTAAAGGGTTCTAGATGGTTTCCGGTGCCTAGCAATTTCCTAAATGAGATAAGCCAAGGGAGGCGGCCATCCGAGAAACTTACCGATGAGGCTAAACCGTCATTCTTCTCGACTTTGTTTAACTCTCTCTGGATCCATAGCGTCCCTAACCGAGGACGCACCTTGTATTCTTTGTAAGACTAGATGCCTCTTTACCCCAGCAAGGGGCTTCTTGATGGGAATAGTATTAACTCCAGTATTAACTCCAGTATTAACTTTCAATAGGGTATTTACTTCCCTACCCATCCGAGGTAAGTTTGAAGGATTAGGTGGAATAGCGATGGGAAGAAGGGGCAAAGGTTCTAGAATCGCCCCAAGTGGACCGCTCAATTTTTTTCCTCCGCTAAGGACTTGAAGCTATTCAGCCTTTGTGATATATAGTTAAATATTAATTGCTTATACCAATATTAGTTCTCTTCTTCTAATATAAAATATTAAAATAGTTCTTTTAAAATTAGCTTATTCCACGTGATGGCATTTGAGTACATAAAGTGTAGCCATAGTGTAGTTGCCACAGCCATTTAGATTAATTTTGTCTTAGAAATAGACTTGATTATTAGGCCTGACCTGCCCAAACTCGGCCCAAACTTGCCCCGATTTTAATTGGGCTAAGCCCAGCTCGCGCCTAATTTAAGCCCAAGCCCGAGATGGTAATGGGCGGTATGGGCTAAACCTTTGTCTGCCCAGCCTGAAAGTTCGATCAACTAGTCTCATCTATGGCCCAACTCATAATACATACATATTTCTATAATTTTTTTAATCCCATATTAGATATTTAGTAAACTATATAACAATATATAAGTATGTTTCCATGAAAGATAACTAAAATATTTTCATATAAGCCCATTAAATTCAGCTCAATGAAATATAATATTTTTTTAAATTTAACCTATTGTGTTAGACTCATTATTTCCAATCCAAGCTAAGTATCTAATAGGCTAGTGGGCAGTAATAGGCTAGAATATTTTAACGTAATCCGAACCCGATTTGGCTCGAGTGATTGGTGGGTCGAGATGTGAAGAAATATTTAAGCCCGATTAGCCCAAAAAGTCTAGCTAAAAGAGTTAGTCACGTATTGTTCAACCTACTGATTAAAATATTCAAACCTCTAATGTCAGTAATTACGATATCTTAGTGTTGATAGCTCCTTTATTCGAATGACATCTAATATTGTTGCAACATTATCGGACATGAAGTTGAGAGGATACCGTCCAAATAAATTAACTTTGTACCACCAACTTTAAAAAGTTGGAAGGGTACTGTCCACCTCCAAATAATTTATGATAGGCAAATTAATTAGGTGTTAGTAATTTAATTTGGCTTTAATTTAGCGGTGCGTTGGTTAAAGTAGCACCACATTGGTTTTGATATTTGGGCTTGTGAATGGTTATATATATATAAACTTGCTAGGCCTATTAGCTAAAAAATTTAGTGAAATCTAGATGACTTTGTGTTAAGAGAGAGTTAAGAGGCTTTATTATCAAGGAAGGGTTTTGATCTTTTTTCCCACCTCATATATATGTAGCATTTGGGCTTGTGAATGGTAATATATATATATATACAAACTTGCTGCCTTGCTATATACTTAGCCTTCCTCCATTAGAGATTTCTCCAATGGCGTCCTACTCCTCTCTTCCATCGGTTAGAATCTTAGAGATTTCCCTAGTCTCTCCACCACAAGGATCCATACCTCCAACCTCTCTCCCCCTCACCTTCTTTGACGTGATGTGGTTAAATTCTCCCCCAGTGGAACGCCTCTTCTTCTACTCCTTCCCTTATCCAACTGCCCATTTCATCGACTCCTTCCTCCCAACCCTCAAATCTTCTCTCTCCGCCACTCTCCAATCCTTCTACCCCCTCGCCGGAAATCTTCGCCGCCGCTCCGCCGATGCCGAGAACTTTGACATAGTCTACGTCGACGGCGATGCGATCAATTTCACCGTAGCGGAGTGCGACGACGACGACGACTTCCCCGAGCTCTCCACGGGCCTTGCACGAGAAATCTCGAGGTTGAAACGGTTGGTGCCTCGGTTAACCAAGTCCGATTAGTTGCACCATTTGGTGGCTATCCAGGCCACGTTATTCCCGGATCGTGGGATAGCCATCGGGATCTCGGTGCACCACGCGGCGTGCGACGGCACGACCTCCATGAGCTTCATGAGCTCATGGTCATCGGCGTGCCGCCTCAGGATCCACCAAAGTATCGCGTCGCCGCCGCTGATCGATAGGTCCTTGGTCTCCGATCCCAATGGGTTGTACTCGATTTTCTTTAATGACTTGCTGAGCATGGACGATTGCGAGTTTGCGAAGTCTTCGAACTACGCGGCTTCTTCCGAGGTCGTTCTCTCTTCCTTCACTCTAACCCAAGATCACATAAGAAGTCTTAAGAAGTTAGTCATGGCCAAGGCCGAGGAGAAGAAGGCTTCGTTCCATTGCTCGACCATCGTAGTAGCGTTTGCGTACGCATGGATAGGGTTTTGCCAGGCGAGAGGAGTCAAGAATAAAAAAGTCGTCCATTTCATCTTCCCCGTTGATTTTAGGAAACGGATAAAACCTCCTCTCCCGGAGGTGTATTTTGGTAATTGCGTTGGGCCTTGCTTTGTCGAGCTAGACGTTGCTAAGACGTTTGAGGAGGAGGAGGAGGAGGATGGGATCTTTAGTGCAGCAGAGGCAGTCGGTAGAGCTATAGAAGGGTTGAGTGATGGATTGCAAGGAGCAGAGAGGTGGCTTGAGAAGGCTAAATCCATTGCCTCTAAGCTACCCATGAGTGCTGCCGGATCGCCAAAGTTTAGAGTCTATGATGTTGATTTCGGATGGGGAAGACCGGCGAAGGTTGAGGTGGTCTCCATCTCAGAGACTGGTGCAATCTCCATGGCGGAGAGCAGAGGAGATGGAGGAATTGAGATCGAATTGGCTCTTCCAAAGCATCAGATGGAGTGCTTTGAGAACTACTTCACCAGTGGCCTTAAAAATCTAGTGGAATAATTCTTTATTGCTTTGAAGCCAAACAAGCTACTTGGGCTACCTATTTCCAATCTCCAGTTTGTCCGCTATGCGGTTTGTACTCTTTTTTTGTTTTTTTTTTTTTGAAGGGTCTGCGGTTTGTACTTCACAATAAAGAAGAGTGACAGTATTTTATTTTATTTTTTTGCATCTTCACCGTATCTTGAGATCCCATCTTCAAAGCGTCCTGTCTCGAGGGTTATTAAAATAATCTGAAATTCGAGGCAAAAATGGTTGGAACTATTTGAACACGACGTTTTTTAGAACAATTAACCCCGGTTCGGTCAGAGTTTTTTGACCTCATGTTTTAATTTATTTTTATCAAAATAGATTGTTCTTTAAATTTATTATTAAATAGGGTCTAATTTATTGTAACCCTAATAAAAATACTGAACTAATCGGTATTTTATCTCTAAGCAAAAATATTAATTAATTCATCATTTTTATCTTGTCTTAAAATACTAATTAGTTTAATATTATATATATATAATTCTTTTAACTTAATATTTCAACAGTTAAGTTAAGGAAAAAATCACCTCTGAATAAAAATGCTAAACTGATTCAGTTTAGCATTTTTATTAGCGCTACAGTAAATTAGATCTTATTTAGTAATAAATTTAACATATAATTTATTTCAATAAAAAGAATAAAAAAGAGTGCTAGTTTGGTCAAAAACTAGTTTTAGCGGCAAAACTTTATATATATAGTCAATGAGAATTGATGAACAATTTGTAAATCTATGTTGAAATTGATAAATTGGTTTTAGATAGGTTTCATTGTTTTTTAAACTTGGCCTTAAGTTTTTTTCTCACTTAAAATTTTATGTGTTTGAGATTCCTTGATATGCGCTATATTATTATGCATTGATTAATTATTATATAGTGCGGTACATCGTTTTAAATTGTTAATCAAGATGTTGCACGTGAGTCCATTTTAATCCTTGGAAGTATATTTCAAGGGACCCATAAACTAAAACTAATTTTTATATTACATTTTATAGGTTCATTTGGTTGTTAGATAAGGAAAAATTGGACTTAACAAAAAAAATGAAGACTTGTTCGGATATAAAGGAAATTCTTATTCCAATTTTGTTGGATGGTTGATTGTTAAAATAAAGATAAGCTTTGAAATAAAAATATACGATAAGATGGTATTTAATTATAATAATTGGGATAAGGATAAAAAAAAATCAGATTAATATTATGCCTTTTTTTTTCTTCTAGTTTAATATAAATAAATATTTGTTATTTCTAGAAAATAGGCTTAAAATTATAATTTTATTTTACAACTATTATATTATCTTGTTATAGTAATATGACTTAATTTATTATAATTTACATACCAGCAAAACACAAACTGAGGGGGCAAACTGGTCATCTATATTCTGGAATAAGCTTGATTAGAGGATGAGACAGTGACGGCATGGGCGGTGGCGACATGGACGGTGGCTTGCCGAAGGAGTCGGAGACAGATGGAGGAAGAGGCAATGAAGAGGAGATGGTGAATGGAGGAAGTCAACGGAGTGGACGAGGAGGAGGAGTGGGGTAAGTGATAGGTGAGAGTTGGGTAGGTGATGGGCATTCTGAAGTGATGGGTGAGAGTTGGGTAGGTGATGGACAAGGTGAAGTGATAGATGAGGGTAATGAATATTGAATGAGTTATGGGTGAGATTAGTGAAGGACTATAGCTACGTGTCCTTAGTTATAGCTAGTCAGACTATCGAGCCTATCGAGTCAAGCCTGAACAAGCCTCGGTTCAATATTAATTTCGAGTCTATTATGATGGCTAGGGCTCAGCTCAGCTCTGACCGAGTCGAGCCGGACTCGAACTTCACTCGAGCCAAGCCTGAGCTGCTCGTCAAGCCTAACAGCCTTAGATATTTCAAAAATTTTATTCAAACAGAGAATAAAGATATCCGATTAAGTACCACTTATTCCATTTTCCTATTGTAAGAGCTTATCCTCACTTGGTATGAATGCACAAAATAAATAAGGTTTATTTGAGATAACCTCCCTTAATTCAGTTGAAGGAAGGATTTGACTTTTGTGAGAATAATTTAGTCTCTCTAAAAATAACTTGCCATTTACATTCACATTATTGGCACATGACTTGTGGCTGACTAACACATGAATATAGTTGTAGCTTTTTAAAAACTTGAGGCATTTATACACTTTTATGATACATGGAGCAAAATAATATTGAGTCAAAGTTAATTAAGCCTTGAAATACATAAACGCAAATGCCCCATAGAGCCTCAATAGCAGAAACATTTGCACAGTTGAAAAGCTCATAATACACGAGCATCGTTTTTCAGCTTATCAATGAGCTCATCCACAGAAGAAAGAATAACTCCTGCTTTCCTTTTTGGAGGTTCTGTGACTTGAATAACCTCTAGGTCGGACTTGATCTCCACATTCAGCTCTTGGGGAGTCACTTTCTTGATAACCTTTGATTTTGCTTTCATAATGTTGGGAAGCGTTGCATATCTTGGTTGATTCAATCTCAGATCAGTGCTGCGAGAAACATTTACGAAATAGTTGAAATTAGCAGGGAACTAGATTGAAAGTCTTGATTTGCCATAAGTTATATATATGTCATCAACTTTCTGCTGAATAGCATACAGAAAGAGTCCGAAAGATTCAATATCTTAGAAACGTTTCTTTCCTTTACAAGCTGAGGTTAACAGGAATCCTTTTTCTTTCTTCTCTTTCCTCATGAAGATAGTTAGCTCATGCCTAGAACTCGCTTAATAGCTAGTTCCTGTTTCCAGTGTATGATTAATCATAGATACATAGGAAAGGGAGCCCTGTGTAAAATGAAAGGAAAATCAACAATGAATTAAGTCTGATACCATTTCCCCCCTCTGTCTTGGATCTATTCCAGCAACTTAATTGTTCTCTCTACTTCTACCCTTTTGTATACCTGAACCTAATACTTTGGTTCCTTTACATTTTGGTTGTCCTCCAATTTCCTGATTATTCTCACCTAATAGATCCAAGCATCAGACCAACGTGTAATCTTGCTACATATTGTGCATATGGACCATGTTGGCAGAGCTCCATACTTGTAGAATACTATTGATTCCTAACTTTGATACTGATCTAAGATTCTGCTCCTTCGAATAAAGTTAGAAAAAAAAATCTATCATAAAAAAAAATCTTTTATATGAGGATTTGAATAAGATGGTGAAGCAGATAGGGAAACAAAGAACAGTGGGAACACGGAACACGGAACATGTGAACTATATTTGCAGGAAGCTAATGGACTAAAAAAATCTATGTTAGTTCCTTCCCCACTCAACATCTTTGAACAATTTCATCTCCTATTCATCTAAAACATTTAGCTACCAAATCATTTCCACTAGACAATTCATAACGGCTATAAGTAATAATATCTTTGTCATTATTATAATCAAAGAAGAACTAATTTGGAACGTGAGGGAATGAGAAACTCAAAAAGTTTTCTATTTGGCATTACTTTTAGATATTGCTACTCATTAGGCATATATAGATAAAGGTTCCACTTTTTGATTATGTAATCACTTATTAATTGGTAGTTACAAACTTAAAATGATCCACAGCCCTCTGCTTCAAAGTGCGTGGCACTTACTCTAAAGCAATTAATGCTTAAGCTGCAAATAAGGCATTGGCACTTCAAAATAGGCACGACACTTGATGCGCCAAAAAAAAAAATATTATAAGGTTGGAATGCCAAGACGAGTCGAGCATTGTCATTGTGAAGTTCTGTATAGTGATTATTCTCCAAACATAACCCCAAAGATGGTGTCTAGATAACAAATTTCCTACAGTTAAAGTATCACATTAACTAAAGAACTATATAATTAAAGTCACTTTTTTATTTGCCTCGTCACTTAACAACAAATCAGTTGATTTATAATAAAAAGATGAGAGTACTATTTAGAAGTGATTATATGAAATGGATATCAATTTAGTGGAATGGCATAATGAATGCTCTCAGCCTCTCATATTATCCTTTGTTTTGAAAGATCCAACAGCAGTCCAATTTCTGATGTGCTTAAACCGGTAGATCAAATGTTAACCAAAAATGACAGGCCAAAAAGCAAAACAATTTCACAAGCAGCAGAAGATTTAGTAAGATGAAACATACGTGATTATGGCTGGAAGGTCTAGGGAAAGTGTTTCAAGGCCACCATCAACCTCTCTTTCAACAGTTGCAACTTTTTTTTCTTTGTCCAATACTACCTATTAAGTGGCAAAAAAATGACATACATATTATTAGCATAAACCTGCACACTAAAAAGAAATAGTCATAGAAAAGTTGACAAGCAAATGGCAGACATTAGAAAAAAACTATCAAGAATGAAATTTATAGACCACCTTTTATTTTGGACATGTAAATAAATTACAGATCCCTATGGAGTAACTTGAAAATGATTTTCTAATGCAGAACAATAGAAGTGCAAATCAGATACGAGATACCATTGCATAAAAAGTTCAGGGATCGACAAGGTTCTTGATGTATCACAGATTGCTGATTCTCAGATAGAAACTATCTAGAATCAGATAAAATAGAAAATAGAAGTTTCTGTTCAAATTTCAATGTGTTATCCATTCAATACAAGCTTTATGGACTTTTTAAACTTTCCATTCATTACCAATTTTCACATGTCAGCACAAAACTTCTTTTAAAATCACAATTGGAAAGAATGATCTTAAAAGGTACCAAAACCTGATATTTGATTCATCTCCAACCATTGTATTTTCTTATAAAATTCTATAAGAGAAGTAATGACAATAGTTGAAGAAAGAATATCATCTACAAAAGAGAACATTTTCCACAGAACATAAGGGAAGCAAAAGTAACCTATAAAAGTAAGATGTACTAATACTCTAGCTAATATAACATGCCATAGTCTAGAGCACTAGTGGAACAGTTGGATTCTGGCTTAGCATGCACCCAATTTGAACTCGACCATCTTTCAAGGTGGCCAAAATACTTAACACAGTGGAGAAGGCCCCAAAAGCCATGACAAGCACTATGACTTTTCTTAGAGCAATGCCCTGAAGTCCAACTGCCACCCTCCCTCTATTCCTTTCATCCACCGCTCTCCTCACACCCACTCCAAGCTTAATTCACATCATCTTTCTTATCTTGTCCTCGATCTTTCTCCCCATTCATAATCCCAACCTCCCACCTCTCTCCTCCATTTTTGCACCTTCCTAGGATAGGCCCTGACCAGATGTCAGCCCGATATTTTAGTTTGCACCAGGGCTGGACCCTTGAGCATCTCTATCTCCAAATAGGGGCATATTTACAATATGCATGATCCAAGAACTGAGTTATAATAGGCTGCAATGCTATTAACAATGGATCGTAGAGGAAAATACTATCATGTCATTAACCTTCTATATACTGTTCAGTTGATGCATAACTATATCTTCTGAACATTCTCTATTTATTCTAGCAAGCTTGCACCTTAGGTTTCAATATCAAACTAACACATCTGCAGAAACTAATGCCAAACATTTGGCAGCATGTCGTTCAAAAGTTTGACAGCCCTTAAGCCTCTTCCTCCCTCCCTCTTCATAACTTATTCAAGTTTTTCTTAACCAGCTAATGTAACAGTATAAATATGTTCACTTCTTTTTATTACCTCAACATCTATTCCAACAATTGTAATTTTGTTTGAGATTGCATCATACCATTTTATGTATCAATTTACAAATGAGTAAACAACAATAATAGCAAATGAGAACTTTAAAAACTAAATGATCTACCACAAAGGAAACCAATATGAAATTTGTAAGTTTGGTAGTATCCCTATATATTTGTGTGATTGATAGTTGCCCTAAATACATCAAAATGAAAGATCTTGATGGGTAAATTCTCAGTGCAATCTGCATCTTACTTTCCTTCTCTGTACGTATGTTGAATAATAACATCTTCTGAACTTTGCAAACTATCCGAAGTTTCATATTAGTTGACAACTAAATATCTAAATGGATAAATATTGATACATCCATCTTCAAATGTTGATGAAAAAGAAATTTGTTCGTACATGTCATCCTTCATATGTTTTATAGAAGAGCTTGAATTACAGCAAGTGATCAGTAGCTTACAATGCATTAGCTATGCGATTAGTTTTAGTACATGATAGTCAATAAAGAGTTAGACAAAAAAGGTCAGTAACTGAAGTGTGATTTTTAAGGTTTTACAACTCAAAAGGACATATAAATAGGATTAATAAGTACCCAATGAAACTTTTCATTCTAAGGCAACAAAGTTAATGTTGGATTATTGACCTAGATAGGTTTCTTAGTCATTTTCATAATTGAGCATGACATGAGAGAGAGAATTGCAAAATAAAATCATTTTGTAAACAGAATGATATATAATGAACAACCTTTGAAGCAAAGGTTCCTTGTGGCCATTTAAGCAATCCAGCTACCATCTGCCCTGTTTGATTGCAATCATCATCAATAGCCTGAAAACACCAATGCAGAGTAAGCATGAGAAACACTCACAGGAAAAACAAAAAGGTTGTGAAAGTTTGCTTGAAATCTATTGAGAATAAAAATGTAGTGGAGACTACATAATAGAATAGTACTATAACATTATAACAGGTAAGGGATAAAATGAACTGAGTGAATGGTGTGAGCAAGGATAGGAGAAAACTCTGGATGCACCTAAACTATTGAAAAAAAAAACAGAAAAAGGAAAAAGATATTGTTCATGATTCAATTACTCAATTTAATCAAGGAAGAAGATGGTCAGGAAACCTTTTTAATCCATGCCTTGTTCCAATATTCTTGTATTTAAGAGGATTGAGTATAAGTTGTGTTTGGTGGTCATTGCCAAATATCAGGAGTATATACAGTAATAATAATAAATGACAGTACAATCAGAGGATAAATATTGGGATAACACAATTCAATTCCTATTAGTAGAATCAGACTAGCTATCCTGAAACTAGTCAAGGCCCTTCCAAATCTTCTACTCTGGCAAAAAGAAGCCCCATCAAGCTTGATTAATCCAATTATTGCCCCTTATTTCTCGCCTAGTGTTAGTTCTCTGCTTTTCCATGTCTCTCCATATAAAGCTCTAGCATGCACTCTAAAAAGATTGTTTTCATCCTCTGTTGATAGAGGGCAGGTCTTTGGAATCGCAACCATCAGAAATGCAATGTAAAGCTTTCGCTTAATTTTTCATTATAAATCAACCAGATGATAACATCAAACCGGTTTGTCAGATTAAAGCAGAGGATCAGCTTTTAAGAAAGCAACCAATTAAATGCATATAATCATCCTAACAAAGAGACACAACCCCACGAACTAATTCCAATTTCTCTTATGACAAGACATAATCACAATCCAAGCAAACCCACCTCCGAAAATACCACCTGTAGCTCGCAAAACCAAACGTCAAGCAAACCGACCTCCCAACTTTCCATTACGGATCCCCTAACTTGATAAAATCAAACATCTTTCCTTCAATTCAAATATCGAAGAAAACGCACTTACCCGTACGATTTCCTCTCTCATGTCCCACAACCTAACCAGAAAAATCACTATCCACCACCCAAGATCCCAACTTTAGCTCAAAAATCCAAACACCATTACCTGTTTCCCAAGGATCAGTAGCCCAGTCTGCTCCACCTGGATGAGTGCCCGGAGAATTTTCGCCACCGAGAGCGGAAGCACCGGCGACACGCCAGCGTCCACGTGGACCGCGCGGTCGGCCCCCATGGCGAGGGCGGTGCGAAGCGTGTCGGCGCACTGTGTGGGGCCCACGGAAACAGCGATGACCTCGGAGGCGGCGCCGGATTCGCGGATTCGAAGGGCTTCCTCTAAAGCGATCTCGCAAAAAGGGTTCATCGACATCTTGACGTTGTTCGTCTCGACGCCGCTCTGGTGGAAGGCATGGAGGGGATATCAGAGCCGTCAGCCGTGCGATGGGAGTAGACAGTAATTAGAAGAGGAGGGAGGCTGAGGCTGTGTACCTTGTCAGGTTTGACACGGACCTTCACGGCATAGTCGACGACTCGCTTCACGGCCACCATAATCTTCATCGCCGGTTGCTTCCTGAGCTCAATTTCTTCCCGTTTATCTAGTAAGAGTTAGACGATGATAAAACAAAGCTTATGGAACGATTAGACTCGATAGAGTCGGATGGCAATAGAACATGCGGAGTTAAAAAATAGATAAGACCGTATCGAACAGTTTCGGCTGTTTGGGTGACTGGCATCAAAATTGAAATTTAATTTTTTATTATTTTATTTTTTTTATGATAAAAAAGATAACCGGCTATCACAAAATTCAAATCTATCGTGTGAGAATAAATCTAGAGATTACTTAGTTTCCCTATAAATTTGATTAAAAGTAAATTTTACAGAATATATAAATTTGATTAAAAGTAATTTTTACAGAATATTCCTTAATTATCAAAATGTCTTAGATAATGTGATGTATAGTCCATGTTTATCCAGATCCTTCACAATGATTAATGAACTTTAAACTTTGAACTTTGAACTTTGAACTTTGAACTTTGATACGCTACATGCCATGCTCCCAAGCCTTTGGTAAACAACTTTATCGCTCAAGTTTCGGTGAACAGCAACGACACCGCTTAAATACGGCAAGCCCAACCGGCTAAGTTTCGTAAAATAAATCTAGCAAAAGCTTTGTTAGGCAGATTATCAAAAGCCTCTTTTGAGTTGAAGGTGATAAAATCCCCACAAGGAGGAGACCATCAAACCTAAATGGACCTCTGCTATCTACTCCCATCGGGAATCAGATTACAACTATCCTTGAAGAAGGCAACAATTTTTCTAACCATGGTGTGTGTGCATGGGGATGCTTAGTAGTTTATTCGAAAATGAAATCATTCTTAGCTTTCCATAAGTAACAGAAGTAGTTAGTAATAAATGAAGGAATGAAGGGGCCACCATTACCTTCAAAGTTTCAATCTGCATCGTCCCAAGAGTTACAAAGTTAAAATAAGGTATTTGTGATCTCAAGGCAGATTCTGAGCTTAACAGCATCGCAACACTGAAACAGGATATAGGCAGAAGACTCTTCTCAAGGAAACACAGGTGACAGAGGGTGAATGGACCCACAATAATCCAATACATATAATCCATTGTGGGGAGACGCTTCCAAAGAACCTTCCACAAAAAGGCAATTACTCTAGGGGCAGTGTTAGGTTTTTTATTTGTTGGCAATTTTGTACAAAATATTCTAAGTGTATTTTTTCATGTATTTGAGCTTTACACAAGTCTAGAATATCACTGGTGTGAAGAATTGCAAGATCATTGGAAAAAAGCCGTCGCGTTCACAAATGCGTTCGAACGCGAAATCTGCGTTCACACAGACAGAGAGCCGCGTTCACAAGCGCGTTCGAACGCGGGCACTGCGTTCACACAGACAGAGAGCCGCGTTCACAAACGTGTTCGAACGCAGGTACTGCGTTCACACAGACCGAGAGCAGCGTTCACAAACGCGTTCGAACACAACCTGAAGAATTCAAGCTGTCGCGTTCGAACGCACTTGGGCCCGTTCGAACGCACCTGAGATTAAGTTAGGCCGTTCGAACGCACTCGGGCCGCGTTCGAACGCACCTATAAAGTTTGCAATTTATTTGATTTTCGTGAGTACGATTATGACTTGGATTTGGCTATATCTTGGAGATTATATATAAGGATAGTGTTGCCCTAACCTAGGGGAGTTGAAGAAGATTATTCAAGGAGACTTTTTGGAGGGTACATCGGTTCTTCAACAAACAAAGCCCTTCGCATCTACAAATCTTAATCTTTCGTCTTAAGGGCTATCTAGACGAAAGATCAATCTCGAGGGCTACTGAGATTGGACTTCAATCACAAGAAGCAGTGAATCGTGGGTTCTAGCGATCAAGACTAAGAGGAACAAAGTCGTTTGGATCGACGGGTTATTTTGTGAGTCAGTCTTGTAACTGCTACTATCATAGTGATTGGTTTTGATCCGAATTTGGATCCGTGGTTTTTTTTTCCCGTTTGGGTTTTCCACGTTAAAATCTTGGCGTTCATCTCTAATTTCATTTTTCATATTTCTTCCGACTTTTACTTAAGCGAACGAGAAATATCATTGCCTAGAGGTTAGATACATACGTGTGTCTTAGGGTTTTTTAATTGGTATCAAAGCAGGTTCTCTCACTCTTTGAAAGAGATCAGATAGGCATGGATTTTCATAAAGATGGACCCTTATCTATTAGACCTCCTATTCTAGATGGATCAAATTATGGATATTGGAAAGCTAGGATGAGAGCTTATTTGAGGTCTATAGATGAGCGAGTATGGATGGCCATTGTGAACGGTTGGAGTCCACCAATGTACATGGTGAATGATGAGTTAGTTGAGAAACCGATTGAGTCATGGGATAAAACAGATTATGAAAAAGTTGGCTGGAATAGCAAAGCCATAAATGCAATTTTTAGTTGTGTTTCCTCGAAAGAATTTAGAAGAATATCTACTTGTGAAATAGCAAAACAAGCCTGGATGATCTTAGAAACAACTCATGAAGGTACTATGGCTGTAAAACTTTCGAAACTTCAGAGGTTGACTACCAATTTTGAAACCCTACGTATGGAGGAGAATGAAACATTTGATGAGTTCTATGCAAAGTTAAGTGATATAGTCAACTCCAGTTTCAACCTAGGAGAGAAAATTCCTGAAAATAGAATTGTCCGTAAGATCCTTAGGTCTCTTCCAGAAAGGTTTCAAGCGAAAGTTATAGCTATTGAGGAAAGTAAGGACATTGACTCTATGAAAGTTGAACAATTGGTAGGAAATCTACAAACATTTGAGTCCAGTCTTTCAAAACCGAGGAAGTCCAAAAGGATAGCTCTATCCACTGTTGAACAAAATTTAGAGGAGTCTGAAGATGAAGGTGATTTAGATGTTGAGATGTTGGCTATGTTTGTCAAAAAGTTCAATAAATTCTTTCGGAAGCCAAACAAGTTTAATACTGAAAAGTTTAAAAAAAACAAAACTTTTGTGAAAAAGAAGAATACTGTGACTTCGAATACAGGTGGTAGCAACAACAATGTCAAACAGAAAAATAAGAATTCTGAGAATAAAGTTCAATGTTTTGAATGTTCTGGTTTTGGACACATCGCACAAGAATGCCCTAATCGTCTTAAGAGAAAGGGCAAAGCTATGAAAGTTACTTAAGATTATTCAGATGAATCTAATGATAATTCTGAAAAGGACGAAGAAAACTTTGTAGCCTTTGCCTCTTCTCTGCTTAATACTGACTTTGTTGATGATACTGATAGTACAGATGATCTTGATATGCTACCAACTGAGGAAAATGAATCTGAAATTCAAAAGGCATATAATGACTTGTACCTTGGAGTCGTTTAAACTCAAGAAAAGCAATCTTAGACTACTTCAACGACTCAAGGAAATTGAACCAGAAAGAATTCAATTTGAGGAGAAGTACAAATTGGAGCTTGAACGTGTCAAAGACCTTTCTGAACAACTTGACAATGCGAAAAATAAAATGAAGGCTGATGAAATTGAACTAGAGCGATTGCATAAGGAAGTTACATTTCTAAAAGGAAAGAGCAAACTGGACGAGATTCTAAAAGCTCAGATCTCTGGAAAAGACAGGTATGGTGTTGGATGTACTGGTAATTCAAATAATAATAAAACTGTTTTTGTTTCTGCAGGTATACAAAAGGAAGAATACCTGAAGCCATCAATCATATTTTCAAAGCAATCCTGAATGAATCCTTCAAAATTGAAGTTGAATTTATAAACTGGTGAATCTTTGACGGCACCAAAGGTAAACTTTAGTCACACTCCTCGACAAAATGTGAGTAGAAAAGGGTTTGTTCCGACATGCTATCATTGAGGCATTCTAGGGCATATTCGACCTAATTGTAAATTTTTGCAAAAACCTAGAACTGCTTTCATTTATGGGATGAAAACAAAAACCATATGGGTCAAGAAAAGTGATTTGAAATGTTATGTTGTACATACAACCTTGAAAGCTTTAAATTCTGATTTATGGTATTTAGACAGTGGCTGTTCAAGACATATGTCGGGTGACAAGTCGTTATTTTCTAATCTTGAAAAACATGAAGGGGGAGTTGTGACATTCAGAGATGGTAATTCATCAAAGATAATAGGTAAAGGAAAGGTAAGTACTCTACTAAGCATCGTGTGATGAAAGCAAATCTACTAAGCATCGGTCAATTTTGTGATGAAGATTATGAGGTAAAATTCTCCAAAAATGATTGTATTGTTCTAGATCATGATGGTAATGTTATATGTTATGGATCTAGAACATCTGATAATTGCTATGTCGTTGGAACTTCATATAAACTGAAATGTAACAGTGCATCTTTCGACATTGTAGATCTTTGGCATCAACGTCTTGGACATGTGAATCACAAGGAATTATTTACTCTGTCCAAACATGAAGTGGTAAGAGGAATACCTAAGATAAAAGAAATGTCAAAAAGAGTGTGCGGTTCGTGTCAAATTGGAAAACAAATTCGTATCTCACACAAGAAGTTAAATACAGCTACCACTGACCGTGTGCTACAATTAGTTTACATATACTTGATAGGTCCAACAAAAACTGAAAGTCTTGGAGGTAAACGCTATATATTCTTAATGGTCGATGATTACTCCAAATATACCTGGGTTGCCTTTCTACGTGAGAAGTCTGAAACCTTTGAAGTTTTTAAATCACTATGCTTAAAATTGCAGAATGAAAAATCTACAACCCTAGTTAGGATTCGTTCTGATCATGGTAGAGAATTTGAAAATGAAAATTTTTCTATATTTTGCGATTCTCTTGGTATTCAACATGAGTTTTCAGCTTCTATAACTCCACAACAGAACGGGATTGTTGAAAGAAAAAATTGAGTTGTGCAGGAAATGGCTAGGGTTATGCTTCATGCTAAAAAGGTTACTCAAAGGTTTTGGGCAGAGGCGGTCAATACAGCGGTACATGTAATAAATCGTGTTTATCTAAGACCAGGTACAAATATGACTGCTTATGAAATCTGGAAAGGTAAGAAACCTAGTGTTAAATATTTTCGAGTTTTTGATAGTAAATGTTATATCTTGCATGATCGAGAATATTTGACTAAATTTGACACTAGAAGTAGCGAAGGCATCTTCTTGGGGTACTCGAATAATAGTAGAGCCTACAGAGTATTTAATCTTGAAATTTCTACTGTTATGGAATCTACTAATGTTATGATAGATGAATCCTCGACTGACTTAACTAAAGCTACTTCTATTTCTGTTTCTGCAGATACATATTACGAAGAAATAGGAAAGGAGCTTGATCTAGAAATTGAGAATCAGGACGAGGACAAATTTGAAATGAACAAAAATGACTACAACGTACCGGAACCATCTGCTAGAGTGATATCAAATCATCCACTGTTACAAGTGATCGAAGACGTGAATGGACCAATTAAGACAAGACGACAAATCCAAAATGAGGTATCATTTACTTGTTATACATCTTCTTTTGAACCTAAAAATGTGAAAGAAGCATTGTTAGACGATTCTTAGGTAAATGCTATGCATGAGGAATTAGAGCAATTTTCTAGGAATGATGTTTGGTATTTAGTTCCTAGACCTAAGAATGTGAACGTTATTGGAACAAAATGGATTTATAAAAATAAAAGTGATGAACATGACAATATAGTTCGAAATAAAGCCAGACTAGTAGCACAGGGATACACTCAGGTTGAGGGTATAGATTTTGATGAGACATTTGCTCCTGTTGCTATATTAGAGTCTATTCGTATACTGCTTGCCATTGCTTATCATTTAAAATTTAAATTGTTTCAAATAGATGTTAAAAGTGCTTTCTTAAATGGTATCCTGAATGAAGATGTTTATGTGGAACAACCTAAGGGTTTCGAAGATCAAAAATTTCCTTCTCATGTTTTTAAATTGAAAAAGGCTCATTACGGGCTAAAACAAGCTCCAAGAGCTTGGTATGAGAAGTTGACCACCTTTTTAGTGGATGCGGGGTTCACTCGAGGGAGAGTGGACAAAACATTATTCATTAGACGTGAAAACAAGAGTTTAGTTGTGGCACAAATATATGTGGATGACATTGTCTTCGGGGCGACGAGTCAATTATTAGCTAAGGAGTTTGCTGATCTCATGCACAGTCATTTTGAGATGAGTATAATGGGTGAGTTGAAGTTCTTTTTAGGGCTTCAAATTATTCAATTGGAGAGAGGGATTTTTATCGCTTAAACCAAGTATGCTAAGGATCTTGTGACTAAATTTGGTTTAGAAAATGCAAAACATGCTAGAACTCCTATGAGTACAACTACCAAACTAGGTAAGAACATGTCAGGAAAAAGTGTTGATTAGATAGTGTATAGGAGCATGATTGGTAGCCTTTTGTACTTAACTGCTAGTAGACCTGACATTGCATTTAGTGTCGGTGTGTGTGCTAGGTTTCAGTCTGAACCTAAGGAGTCATATTTGTTTGCTGTGAAACGTATCATAAAATATGTCAGTGGCACAGTTGATTTAGGTATCTGGTTTACTTATGACTCGGGTGCTATCATATTGGCATACACGGATTCTGATTAGACAAGTTCATGTGATAATAGAAAAAGTACTTCAGGTGGATGTTTTTATGTTGGAAACAATCTGGTTGCTTGACACAGTAAGAAACAAAACTCGATATCTTTATCTACTGCGGAGGCCGAGTACATTGCAGCAGGAAGTTGTTCTCAGTTACTATGGATGAAACATATGGTCAAGGATTATGGCATTGAACAAGATACTATGGTGCTTTATTGTGACAACATGAGTGCTATTAATATATCAAAAAATCTTGTTCAACACTCGCGTACAAAACATATTGATATCCGACATCATTTTATACGCGAGTTAGTTGAAGACAAAACAATAGCACTAGAACATGTTGAGACGGAGAAACAGTTGGGTGACTTGTTTACAAAACCTTTGGATTTACAGAGATTTGAGTATCTTAGTACTTCTTTAGGGATTTGTGCTTTGGACTGATTTTATTGGGATTTGTGTTCTTTTTAGTTTGCGAGTTTCTTTTGTTTCGTTTTTTTTTAGGTTTTCATTTACTCTGAAATTTTCTTTGGTTTTAGTTTCAGATTTATCGAGAGTTTTTGTCATAAAAAAAAAATTTTAATGCACTCCTAAATTCAATAATATACTCTTGACATAAAAATATGATTTTTCTCTTGATTATGAGTTATTATAGTCAATTTTGTCATCTTGTAGTATATTGTTTCAATTTTGATTTTGTTACTCCCTCGACTTCTATAATAATAAATTTTTAATGCCTCATAACGTATGTGTATTCTTGAGTGAGCATGATATCATGAATATTTTTTTTAAATAGCTCTCTATTAACTTTGATTTGCACAGTTTGACCTCATGCTTAGTTATCAAATATATTTTTATAAAAGATCAATGAAAAGGGCTACAATGAGTTAGTGTGAAAGCCGTCTTGTTTCGAGTCCAGTTTGACTCAGTACATTATTTGCAAATTTCAAAAAAATGATATATGTGAATTTCTTCTTGCACATCGTTTGATTTGTACTACAAGAAAAGGGCTACCTACTCATGTGTGAAAGCCATCATTGCACATATATGTTTCAATAAAAAAAATACAGGAAAAATTCCTGCTGTATTATGGAGAATAAGTCAAAAAGTGCTCATCTTGCATCATTGTTTATATAGTAAAGTTTGTTTAAGAAGATTGGTTCATGTTATCTATGCTCATCTTGCATATGCATATCGTTATGATCAATCAAGATTAATGTAATTTTGAGTGATGCATTCGAATTGATTATAATATGCTTTTGATGATTTGATTGATCTTGTATGACTTATTTCATTTGATTGTCATATTCTATGTCTTGAATATATTTTGGAATTCTAGAAGTGCATCTCTAAAAAGATTTTTAACTTGTTTTTAGTTAAAGAAAAAAAGTATATATGCATATAATAGATTAGCATAGGTATGCATATAATAGATTAGCATGAGTATGCATGTGTTGACTATATAGTTGGAGACTACATTGCATCATTTTTCTCTTGATTTCTATTCCACCTAAATTCCTATTATGCATTGACTTATATCGTATTGGATATATGCATATGATCTGTCATTTAGAAGAAAAGTATAAAATATGATTGATAGGATAATTAATAGAAAGCATGAGGATACCTGAGTGGACACGAGGGTTAGGACGCGCTTAGTGGATAATTGATCGCTCGACATAGTCGCGATTCTGTTGGCCTTACGTCCGAGGTCGTTAGTATGTGTGGGCAGCAGACATTCGAACACATGCCATTCGCCAGGGCATATGTGGCGAGTTATCCTCACAAGATTTCTATCAGTTAGAAGGGTGCCCAGTCTGGATGGATGTTGATACTCTTAGCGGATGGCAGGGTATGGTTATATTTGAGATACTCCTTGCGGATGGTAGAGTATGCTCTGAGCCTTCGGGCATGATGTTGAGATCGGGTACCGGGTGTTGACTGTGCACAGTGGTCTAGTATGATGATGACATATAGAGATGACATTGATAACTGAGATGTTGAGAAATGCATATAATTTCATTATCATCTGATTACCTGATTATTGAATTGTCAATATACACCATATATGGTTGTATTTGATATCATAGCATGGTCATGGTCGGTATACATCATGTGTCATATTTGATAGAGAGTTAGGATGATCATATGACATGGAGATTTGTTTATTCATTGTCGAGAATTATATACTTTTATCATTTATGTATTATTGAGGATACATTCATATACTTATTCATGACATGATGCTATTTCTGATTCATATTATCTAGTACATGATTTACTCTCTGTTTGGCATCACTGATTCAGGGTAAGGTCTATTCACTAAGCATTTTGCTCATGATTCTTTTTATTTCTTTTCTAACCCCCTCAGATATGTGGTACGTGATAGCGACATGAGATATCTTAAGGAGATATTACAGAGCGATGATGAGATGAGCTATAGATGTGAGATGGTATGGAAGATAGTTTAACCAGATATTGAGTTGTACCAGTATTTGATATTTGTACTCTTTTGTATAGACGATGATTTGTATAATACAGGTCGAATCATAGTGTAGTCTTATATGAGTTATTTCCGTTGTATCTTGATGGTTTGTAGTGGCCTGTGTGAGTCCTGCCAGATTAGATAGTGGCCTGGTGTATATTATTGTGGACGTGGATATTCGGATGTCAACAGATTTATTTGGTTGATAATATAATTTATTTGGTGTTGGATTATATGAGTATGGATATGTCAGCAGGTATTATTTGATTATGTTATGATTACTTGTGCACAGTAGTGTATCTATGCGTGACGGGCCCCGCCAGACCGCGTGCGCCGCGCGTGCCGTGTGAGCGCGTGGGCATGCACGTGCCCGCGCCAAGCAGGGGCGTTACATAAGCTCAATTAATTTTCAATGCTTGGATGCTTAACAAAGAAGTCTTGCCCCCTCCATATATAGAGATAGGGTACAATGAGTCTTACTAGAACTACCCCTAAAAACTTATACGGCTCGAACTAGTATTTACCTTAGACTAACTCTAAATGCTTATAAGACTTCAACTAGGACTTGCCTTAGAGGCATACATGATTTAATTGAACTTGCTTTAAGGATTTACATAAACATGAATCAATTAAAAGATAAATAGACTCGACTCAACTTGACTCGATTTAACCCACGAGGTTGGATCGTAATACCGTCCACCCTCTTTTCAGTAAATTATCTCTGATTAACACCCTATTATTACAAATCAATCAAATTACGGCTCTGACTTTTATAGGTATTTTCTATATAAGGACTTCAAGGTAAAGGTCGCATTATTCTCAAACTGCCGAGTAATTCTATCGGTTCTATTAGTCCCTAAAGCACGATTCTGAGATACAAAATTTTTCATCTGTTCTTCCTTCTCAATCACGTTTTAGATAGCATTCTGCGATAATTCAAATTCCAAGTCACTATATTCGACCTAACCTCCTGCACAGTGACATGTTCATCCTAAACCACACTAAACAACACCATAATATTTTTCAGCAAACATTTCGCTAATAAGTCAAAGATATCAAAATAGAATCATCTCTGATGAGCCAAACTCGTGCTGCTACAATGAGCTCATGCCTACTATTTTCCGCACCAAATTCATATCATTTAATTCACTGTCAAACCTAGTTGCTGGATCAAGATTTTGTCTCTTTTTTTTTTAGTTACTAGTTGACCGGTTCTAGAGATGCTTGTGGAAGGCAAGGCAAAAGAGTCAAAAAATTTAGACTATTAAGGTGTTATATAAACTAACAATTGTCGTATACTCATGCTAAAAATCTGTAATACAGAGCTATGCATATGCACATATATTCGATACGTTCATTCCTGTTTTCAAAACATAAATACTACAATACCTGCCCAAACATACTAATGAAAGTATCCCATCCCATCATCCCAATCCTACTCGCACACATCTCTCTTCTCTCATCTAATTTTCATCATCAAACTTAACTATCCTTCCTCTCGTCTCTTTTCTTCTTCTTTACTTAAACACTTATATTTTAAATATGTCATTATACATATAACTAATCAAATATTTGTTAACAAATACAATGTTATGAAATACAATTAACTAAATAAGTCATTTATTTCTTTAGATATAACATCTACAAAAAATATGCATCTCTTACTAAACATATATTTTTAAATACAAGAAATTAAACGACTCCTTTTATCTTTTTAAAAACTTATCTTGGCGGTATAATTACCCTTTTCCTAATTAAAAGCTATTAATACGGTTACATTTAAATACCAAATAGCTCTCCGTATCCCAAGTTGGCTACTCCATTGGGACAATTGGGTTGAGAGGGACTAGCTGAAAGAGGGTGAGGGTCTGTCTGTCAGGAATAAAGCTTGGGTTAGGGCTTTGATCGAAACCACTCTATGGCAGATCTGGAAATATAGAGATCGAGTTGCCTTCACAAGTGAACAGGAAAATTTAGAACAGGTTATCTCTCGCCTAATTCCATTAACAAATGATTACATTGAACACACTTTGTCGAACCAATGAAACTTGCATCCTCAGAACTCTTGACGGGAACCTCCGCCCCCTTATTGGTGGAAGGTTAATATAGATGTCTCATTTGAGAGCTCAAATGAGGTTGGAGGAGCAAGATTTATGGTTTGACAAGCTAATTGTGCTCCTATCTATGCAAGGTCTCAGTGTGGAAGCTACAAATCAGTGCTAATAGTAGAGGCAATTGCAATTAGGGAGGCACTTTTTTTTCATGAAAGATAAATATAATCAAAATATCATCATTGAGTCTGGTTCCAAGTTTTGGTTGATATTCTTAATGGTGTCACTAAGCCGGCTTGGTCTTTGGCTGATATAGTGGCTGACATTAATTTTCTCACTTGCAATTATCAAAATTATAAAGTTGTTCATGCTTTTAGAGAGACTAATCATGCTGCTGATTAGCTTACTTATTATGGTAGAACCAAAGGTTATGGTTGTACCTGGATGGGGGGTTTTCTTATGATCTTCTACAACTTTTGGTCTCCGATTCTAATAGAGCTTTTTGTAATTATAGAAGTTAATCTATAATATATTTTTTGTTAAAAAAAAAAAGCCCATTGGGTTGTGAACAAAAAGCCGTAGACAGTAGGAACTTAATTTTGGCCGATTTTGATCACAAGATGAAACTAGTCTATTGACTGGTTTTGACTAGGTTCAGTTGTATTAGCCGATCTCACATAATAAGGGTGTGGATGGACTCATATCCAACTCGGGACATGAATTATTAATGTCTCTGATCCTCCCAGCCCTTCTCTCTCTCTCTCTCTCTCTCTCTCTCTTTCTTTTTTCTCTCTCATTCTCTACTCTCCAACCTAATCCATTGGTGCCTAAGTAGATCCTGAGTGACCTCAACTTCTGCAGCAACATGCTCGAATGAAGAGTCGACGATCTCGACCTCCAACAACCTCAAGTGAATTTTTTATTTTTTATTTTCTCTCTCTCTCTCTCTCTCTCTCTCTCCCTTTTTGGATGTAGATGTTATTTTGCCATGTGTCCAACATCAAATGGGATTTATTTGAGAAACTCATATGCATATATTTGTTAGAGATAATTGCTAACTAATCCACTTATCCCCATTAAGTCGCCCACTATCTCATGTTAGTTGAACCTAATCGATTTGAGTCTCCTAATCTATTGGAGATATTCCTATTTGGTTGTTTTTTATGTATCCGTGATGGGTAGGATAAGATAAAGATAAAAGTTGTGATGATAAAAAGATCTGATCCCTCCCTCACCTGTAAATAGAGAGTCCACATCCTATTAGTAAATATCTCATTTAGTAAGTGAGTGAGAGAAAACTCAGCAATCCCTAGTGCGTGGAGATCCAAGACGTAGAGATGAACACTTCCATCTAAAGAGTTGTGTGGATCGACATCCTATATACCATATTGACATGTAAGTCTCCAATCCAAAAAAGAAAATTATCTACCAATTAGTAAGAGAGTAGGATCTTTAAGTTCTCAATCTTTTGTTATAGATTTTGGGGTCTTAATCTATTTGTACAATTGTTTAGTTTATTAAATTCATCACTGTATTTATTTTGGGATTTCATCCATGTCATTTGTAGAGAGTTATCACAATTTGGGATTTTAATTTATTTAAATCTAAACAAAATAGATTGAACTTATTTATTTGGGTTCTCATTTTCTACTGTAATATTTTATTTTGCATAGAATTATTACAAAGAATGATTCCTCTTTATTGATTTGGGCAAGATGAATGTTATGAACCGGCTTGATTTGATTCGTAGTGGTTCTGGATTCATAGGGTAGAGAGGCAAGAAAAGGGGATAGAACTCAATATTCATTCATCATAATATTTTTAGTTGCCATCCGCACCTCAAGAGACTAACCAAACAAGCCAAAAATAACAAGTAATAACCCTAGAAACAATGAATTCTCACCGATCGCGTTCGAACGTGGATTTCACATTCTCTGCCGATGTGAATGTATGTAGGCATTCAAACAGGGCGTTTGAACGTGATCCCTTGTGTTCGAACAGGGCGTTCAAACGTGACCCCCTCGCATTCAAACACGACATATAGAATCCTTATTTTTCTGAAGAAAATAACTAAAATAAAATAAGAATAGATCCACATAGGTTGTATTCATGCTTGAGATGACTCGGTGTGGTCCGAATCACATTATTGGATGGCTGGATCTCGAGATGTAGGCCAAATAGTGACCAAAGGTCAGATAATCTCTAGCTTTCAATGGCTAGATAGATGTTAGGAGAACTTCTCTTTTAGAGTGAAGGGGGAGAAGCAATTGCAGAAGAGGGGGATTAGGAGTTAGAGGAGGCCGTCCAAGGACTTGGGCGATGGAAGGAAGGAGGTGGGAGAGGGCGTCGACGGCTAGAGCAAGAAGGAGGGAAATTACGGCAGCAATGTAGATGTAATTATCACATAAACTCCAATTAGGGTTTCCTTCACATATTTATTGAAACTCACCCTTTTCACCCAAACAACCAAAATAAATCCATAAAAAACCAACCATTCTCACCGCGGTGCATTCGAACACACCCGATCAAGCAAATTCTGTTTTTTGTCTTTGTGAACGAGTGTAGGCATTTGAACGGGCTCAAGGCCGTTTGAATGCGCAATTTTCGTTCTTTATTTTTTTATGAACACATGTAGGCATTCAAATGGTGCGTTCGAACACAGGTCCCTGGCATTCGAATGCCCCCCCCCCCCCCCCCCCCCCCCCCCTCAAAGTAAAAAACCATATTTTCTCAAGCAAACAGGCTCATCCTAATCAAACCAATACTGTAAGTAGATCCAATCCAATCAAGTCATATCACTCCACCACGCTTTCGTTCACCTTGTCCTCAAGGTGTCAAATCTAGATAACAGTCCATGAAGTCAGACTCAGGCATCCAAGTCGCTTCATTCACGGTGTGTCCGCACTACTCCACCAAAATTTCAATCACACACCTGTCCTAAACTCGAGTGCATCGTCTGGCTAGGATACGAGCTAGAATACAGGCACTCAATTCGGCTTCATACTCACCCGGATCAGTCCTAATTGGCTCGGGTGGAACAACTTCAATTGGCTTGGTACGAAGAACTCGAGCCTTAAGGCTCGAGACATGAAAAATCAGATGACCTCTATCCTTAGGTGCATACTTGCTAAGGCAATCCACAACCACCATGATCACCGAATGACCTCTATGCTTAGGTAAACCATCAATGAAGTCCATCACGACGTCCTCCCAAACCTACTCAGGAATCGGGAGCGGTTGAAGCAAGCTGGAAGATTTAGCTGATTCGGTCTTCGCTTTTTAACACACCTCACAAGCCCAGACGTAGGCTTGCACATCCTTCTTCATTCTAGCCCATGTGCAACTCTGGTTCAGCCATTTAAAGATGCACAATACCCCTTTATGTCCAGCCATAGGGGTGTCATAGAAGTGGCGCACCAACTCTATGTGTAAGCGGCGATCAGCTAGATCGACCATCTTACCATGGTCCACTATGAGTCCATACTTCAGCTAGATCGTCCATCTTCCTCATGGTGTTAGGATCCTTTTTGTAGGCCTCCCATAGCTGCTAGAAAAATGGAAAAATTGGCGCCGAAATTACTACAAACTCGGCTGGATTCGAATGCCATGATAAAGTATTAGCGACGCTATTTTCAGTCCACCTTTTGTACACTAACTCGTAGTCGTATCCAAGTAGCTTGGACACCCATCTTTGCTGGGTTGGTGTATGTATGCGCTGCCTAAGGAAATATGGCAAACTCCTTTGATCGATGCATATTGTGAAGCGTTGCCCTGTGAGATAAGGCCTCCATAAGCCACCCTACTTTATAGCCATCCATCACCACCCTTGTTCGTCCAATGCTCTCCCACGAGCGCTGTAATATTAGATGTTTACCAATCTATCTAGATTCTACCTTCATTAATGATTTTATTTATAACTTTGCACCTCGATCTTGGATTCATGTGAAATAAAACCCATTAGACTTGTGAAGGTATCACTCACAAAAATCTCACAATTTTCTTACATCTAGATCAAGTTCGTAATAGTACATATATTCCTCATTGATAATTTTAAGCTTGTCTATCATCTTCATGCCATTTTATGACTCAGGGGAACATATCATAGGTCCTTTGAATATCAATACCGATGCCCTCATCATCATCCTTGTTATCCCTATGCTCATTTGAAACAAATTCACAAGACCTATTAGTGGATAACAATGTAGTAAAAGCAACATGATTTTCTAATGGAGTTCAGATTCTTTCTAGTAGGCTTCCAATTTGAGCACTCTCTTGACACATGTTTATATTCTTGACACTTGTAGCACTGAATCTTCTTACCAAATTTGATAGTATAAGTCAAAGTAGAAGGTTTTGGTCCACTTAAAGAAATTTTGATGCAAACCAGATCTAGTAAGATCACATTATGAGGACATTAGATTTGATAGATCGAGTCTATTTATTTTTTAGTTAATTTATGCTTATTCCTTATGTAAGCCCTTAAGACAAGTCTTATTAAGTCATGTAGACCTCTAAGGTAAGTCCAATTAAGTTATGTAAGCCTTTAAGGTAAATCTAATTAAGTCATATAAAATTTTAAGATAAATTCTAATTCAAGTCATGTAATCCTTTAGGGGTAGTCGTAGTAGGACTCATTATACCCCATCTTTAATATAGAGATGTTGGGCTCTTTTGTTTAAGCATCCAACTATTGAGAAATTATTGAGTTTAGCTAATTTTTTATTATTACATTTACCATTTTATAATAGCCATTATATCATCTTTAAATTTATAGGAGTAGATCTTGCATATAGAACTTTTTCAAGCTTTCAAACCTTAGCCACCACCTTTCTCTACGAGCTAACTTACCTTACGTCCATTCACCATCATTATTGGACGTCTTTCGCCCTCCGATAACCACCGTAACATCAGATATGTAAAAATCTATCCAATTTTGATCTTCCTCCAATATTTAGATTATATCCTTTCAGTCTAACCTCCGATTCATGTAAAACCAAAGTCATTAAAACTCTAACTCACGAGCTACCACCATAAAAATTTCATAATTTTCTTATACCTAGATTGTTCTAGATCTAGTTCATAACAGTGGTATCAAAGCAACTATTCCTCAACTGATGGTTAAAATGAGATTGAGAAAGACTAATGAGAAGGGAGCAACCATAGATAACTAAAAACTCATCTCAGTTCCTGTGGGAGTTTCTTCGGCACAGCCACCACCACTAGCAACCATCGGTGATGAATTACCCATGTGAGCAAAGGCATTGATTAAGTTATCGAAAGAGAGCTTCGAGAGGATCGACAAGACGATCTAAGCCTTGAAGGCAATTTAACCCACGCGTGGCTAGAGGAATCCACCTATGAAGGAGGTGGAGTTCAAACCGCCACAACTCCTCCTCCTCTTGCAGCATTGAGCTCCCATTGCCCCCGTAGATTAATCTCACTATAGCCATGACGACGGAGCAACCGCCAGCTATGGTTCTCGAGCCATCTTCCCCTGAGATGGAAAATAAAGGTCAAAACCCTAGTTTTCCAATCTAAACACTTTCGATCCAAGCCACTAGCACCTTCCTTAGACCACCCACACTAGAACAATGGCCTAAATCACATGCACTAATACTATAGATTGAATTGCCTACGGCTAGGATTTGGCTTAATCCATTTGCGACTAGGGCAAATTATAGCTCGAACAAGTGAGCCCTATAATAGAACCCTAGTTTTCTATGAAGATTGAGGACATGTAGTTTGAGAGCGCTGAAAGATTGGGAGACAACTATGGACACCTTGAAGACAAAGTCGCTGGAAGCATGATGGATTAATGCAAATCGGGTCAGGTCAAATCACATTATAAGTATATTAGGCTTGATGGATCAAATCTATTTATCTTTTAATTGATTTATACTTATCTCTTTAAAATCCTTTAAATCAAGTCGAATTAAGTCATGTAAGCCTCTATAATAAGTCTAATTAAATTATGTAAGCTTTTAAGATAAATCCTAATTTGAGTTGCATAAACATTTAGGGTAAGTCTAAATAAAACTCATTGTATTTTACCTCTATATATAAAGTAATTGGGTTCTTTTTTTTTTAAGTGATTGGGTTCTTTTTTTTAAGCATTCAAGCATTGAGAAATTATTGAGTTTAGCTAATTATTATTATCTCATTTATTATTTTATTATAGCAGTTAGACCATCCTTCTCATTATTGGAGTAGATCTTAACCGTAGAACCCTTCCAAGATTCTAAACCTTAGCCACCATATTTCTCCATGAGCTACCCTACCTTACGGTTGTCCACCATCACCCTTAGCCATTTGTCTTCTAACGATCGCCACAACATCGAATATTTATAAATCTATCCAATTATAACCTTCGTCTAGTATTTCAATTATATCTTTTCACCTAGTCTTTTGATTCACGTGAAACTATTAAAACCCTAACTCAAGAGGCTATCACCATAAAAGTTTCATAATTGTCTTACGTCCAAACCGTTCCAAATATGGTTCGTAACAATTTCCTTTTTCAAAGTTCTCTCATTTTGAGTCCCCCGTCATATTTTTAGTTTTCATGGTGAACATTTTAAATTTCTTAACAAGGAATAACATAGATTTATGGACTCAAGGAAACAGATCTTGCCGAACCAACCAAAATAAGCAATTCCATCTATTGACCTTAGTAATACTTGCATATATCTTGGTTTGATTTATTAAACTATGACAGCATTAATCTTTGGGGAGCAAACAAGCTATCTTAAAGTGGTAAAACTAGTAAGGATAGTGATGATGATCTTATAATTAATCCTAATATGATGACCTTATTTATGAAATTGTTTTAAGAAATTTTTCAAAAGCACCAAAAACTTTGTTGGAGGTGAAAACAAGTCAAGTCTCCATACTTAGTAGTGTTTATGCTTGATCTACCAACATATGTGATGCCTGATAGTCCCTTCCTAACCTACCTAATGACCTCAAGCTATGGCCGATATAAATATAGGTTATCGTAGGCTAAGAGAGTAAAAGGGCACCACCGAGACTGGATTTAGTTATATGGTGATATATGCAAGTAGTGTAGTGATTAACATCATCAATCATATGACATGCATATCGTAGTTATTATACCCTAGGAATGCACCTAATATTTCATGCATAATTATGACATAGTAAATAAACATAATTATAGTAACTAATAAATAAATATCTACACATGCATGATATTAATTTGATGAAATTATAAAATAAAATATCACTTTAATATTACACTACTCCTAATCTATGGAGAATTCACTTACCTAGCGCTGCTTCCTAATTAAGTAGCTTCTCCTATGCTATGGGATTATCCGTTTATGGTTATGGATCTACTATAATAGTGAAAGTAATAAAAGCATAAACATAGAATTTGACTGAAACTCATTTTAATTCTCGAATAGTCACTACAGTTTTGGGTAGGCCTATTTGAGAACTCTTACATTTATCGTTTAGGTAAAATTGATATAGTAATAATGACGGTCTGATATATTATTAGGAGTACTTAATATAATTATCATCAAATTTATCACTCCACTAATTATTGTCCAATTCATACAAATTTGAAAATAATATTTGATTAACTTAATTTATTGAATATTACAACATGTTGAACATGATTACCAATCTCTAATTAAAACTAATTCTCGATTATGAGCAATTAGTAGAGGTACTCTCAAACCATAGTCTCATTTATTAATATTGATTTATGACAAATACTATAACTAAAAAAGCTATTCTCTACTAATGATTAATATTTTGGGGCTTAACTTGACATGATTAACTAAATAAAAAGACTAAATTAAATTAAGATAAAAAAGAGAGCAACTAATCCCTTTGGGGCAGCCCAATGCCCAAAGAAATGGGTTGGGCTGCAATCAAACCAAAGACCCTAATACTAGCCCACCAAGTTGGGCCAAAGGCCCAAACCAACTGAGACGGCTACTTGGGCTGTGGTGTAGCTTAATTCAAGGTAAAACTACGTTACATTTTACTATAACATCCCACAGGAAGATAAAATAGCAAACACATATGTTGGTTTATCCTACCCCATTTTCTACTTCTTTTTCTTTTCCTCCTTCCCTTATCGCACAACCCCCTTCCTTTTTTTCCTATTGCTGCGTTAGAGTAGTATTAGAGCTTAACAACCCCTTAATCTGCATCGTGGATGAGTCCTCTATTTCCCTCTTTATTTAATTTCATTTTAATAGCATACCGAGTCCTCTCTCTCTCTCTCTCTCTCTCTCAGAGCTGCTGGCTAATTGACGACCTTACCGATGTCATGCTGGTCCGAGGACCGCCTAGTGAAGCTCTCACATTTGTTGGTGAAGCTCTCTCTCTCTCTCTCTCTCTCTCTCTCAGAGCTGCTGGCTAATTGACGACCTTATCGATGTCATGCTGGTCCGAGGACCGCCTAGTGAAGCTCTCACATTTGTTGCCCATCCTAAGCTCTCCTCACCTTTCTGGGAGGCCATAGGAAGTGGTCTTTTCTGCTAATTTTTGAGATAAATCCGGCTATCACCATCTCAGTCTCCTTTCCTTGTTTGGTTAAAAGTACTCATCTTGCAAAAGGAACCTTCCAAGGTTGTTCTTTGGTCCTCTTATGGCTGAGTTTGCTAAACAAGTCATCTCCATGGCTACTGTGGAGATGGGACCAACCGTCACTAGCCATCTCAGCCAATCATTCTCCACTTAGTGTGAACTATACTAGTTGAGGGGAGGGGTTTTCTCATCAACATGGACTATCAGAGACTCCTTCTCCCCCGCTATTGAGCTCTTTCCATCGAGATGGATTCCATGCTCTATCTCTAACTGAATTATCACCTCATGTGCCTTCCTCAGCTTGTGGGTGCTAGTGAGCATGCTGACCTCGGCTACCAATGGCAGTGTTCACTGGCAGCCACCTCCTTCTTGTCTCTTGGTTGGTCTTCCATCGAGAGAGAGGAGGGAGGGTGAGGTGGGTTGCACAAGGTGCAACCTAGCACAACTTGGACTTGGGTGCCTTACAATTGAGGTTCTTAGACTACGATAATGAAGTATTAGTCATGCTGTTTGTTTTGATGAATGTAAATATTCTATCATTAGATGACTATTTTCTCGATGTGTATTCCTTGATATGAGGTTTGTTGCTATTTATGATTATAGCTATGCCTGAGCTCCTAAGATAGAGAAGTTGAAGTTTTTAAATTATGCATATCATGTTTATTGTTACTAATGCATATGAGTTATAGTTATAGATGTGATAAGTATGCGATAATGATGCATTATTATGATCATGGTTAGTATTTATATATGGTTATACATAATTTTTTATATTATTTTTAGATTGTAAATGTGCATACTTGCTGGATTTATGTTTACTAACTTTTAGTAGAAATATTTTCAAAATAATAAATAATTATGAGTTCACAGAGGAGTTAGCGTGGATTACTTTTAATTAATTAATTAATTTTATTATTATAACTAAGTTAAATAGATTGAAGCTCTTGCACAGTTATTTTTATCTATTGTGGATTGTGATATTTTGATTTTTTTTTTTTTTTTTGGTGTTGCTTGGGTTATTTGTAAAATAAAAGAGTAGAAAGTAACAAGCAACTGAGAGTTAAGGCACTCATAATCTTCCCAAAGGACTAATAGGCTATTTTTCTCCTGGCGTTAAAATTAATAGGGGTTAAAAAAATAGGCTATTATTGTAGAGGTCAGTTTAGAATTGAAATTGAGAGTAATGAAGTATTTGCCGAATTTTTATATCCACTCACGGGGTGATGAGAACCAACTACTGCGGTAGGAACTATTAAATACCAACTCCTGAGTTGTTCCAAGGAATTCTCCATTTGAAGTCAACTGCCTCACTATTGAGTTGGATTCGAGATGCCAGAAGCAGTAGCCGCCGGATATGATCGAAAGCAAGAAGTAAAGCAATTCGACGACACCAAAGCCGGCGTCAAAGGCCTCGTCGACTCCGGCATCACCAAGATACCAAGAATCTTTCTCCACTCACACGAAGACCTACCAAAATCCTCGGATCATGGCGACAACCCTTCTAGCATCAAAATTCCAATCATCGACCTCAAAGACATCGTCCACGATGACCTTCGCCGCGAGGCGGTGGTCGCGGAGATCCGCGAGGCCTCGGCATCGTGGGGGTTCTTCCAGTTGGTCGGCCATGGAGTTCCGACCGCTGTTCTGGATGAGATGATAGAAGCAACTAGGAGTTTCCATGAACAAGGCGCCGAAGAGAAGGCAAAGATTTATACCCGTGATCCTCAAAAGAAGGTGAGGTATGCTAGTAACTTCGATCTCTACCAATCCAAAGCTGCAAACTGGAGGGATACGGTTGGCTTCATCTTCGACGGATCGCTTGATCCAGATGACATACCGGTGGTCCTCAGGTAAATAAATAGTTTTAACCCGATCTTACTTTCCCTTATCTTTGCTCATCTTATCAAATCCAATTGCTATAACTACTGTAACAAAGGACGTCAGAATTTGGACATTAATTGCTCCACTTCTTTGTTTCCTGATTTTTTTTATTGTTTGGTTTCGATTTAGGGACCACTCTGCTTCGGAGAGGTCAAGTAACTAAATTTTTACTTTATTTTATTTGTATTTAATTAAATTTATTCTTAAAATAATTAAGACTAAAAAATAAAATTAATTAATCAAGTTTGAAACTTAGTCTCAAACAAAACAAGTCGTTTTAAATTGCTTAGGCCGCTTAAATCTTAGATAATTAAAAGACTACAACATGGTAACTATCCCAAGTAAATCTTTCACAATGGGCTAAAGCCTATAGTTAAGCTAATTTAATAGGTTATGACTCATTAAGATAATTAAAAGTTCGACAAAAGAGCCAACGGCAGGGGCGGATCCGGGAGAGGACGAAGGACGGCAATTGCCCTCCATCTATTTTTTTAAGAAAAAAAAATCTATAACTAGATGTAGTCCACATTAACTAATAACTTTATTATTTGCTCCCATCCAAAATGAGAAACCTTAAATACCTTGGATTCCTACTTAATATTTTTTTTGTCCAACTAACAAAGCAGATCGGCCTTTGGCCAAATCGGCTGGGGCTCATGGAATAATAATACAATAATTGACCTATAGCTTTTTGACACACACCCTCCCTCGCCACAATAAGAAGACATGGTGTATATATATATATATATATATATTAACTTCATCTAAGAGGGTCTTATGCCTAATTATTAGATATTTATTCATAATAACCGTATTGCAGAGAGGCAACTATGGAGTATAGGAAACATATTCTTGGAGTTGGAGAAACAATGTGTGAATTGCTATCAGAGGCCCTTGGGTTAAGGACGGACTATCTAAGAGGCATGAATTGTGGAAAGAACCACACCTTGATCGCCCACTACTATCCTCCATGCCCTGAGCCGAAGTTAACTCTTGGCACAAGAAGGCATACGGATCCAGCTTTCCTCACAATTCTTTTCCAAGATGGGCTCGGTGGCCTCCAAGTCTTTCACCACGGCTGTTGGGTGGATGTTTCCCCTCTTCATGGAGCTTTGGTGGTAAACATTGGCGATTTCCTTCAGGTACTCGTCCCTCTCTCAGTTTCATTAACTAATGTTAGGATATTATAGATATTTGCAATGCTAAATTCATTTTTATTGTTATAGTTTTATTTGCTATATGCAAATTAAATTTTTTTATTTTTTTGATCATATTTGATTAAATTAAATGTTGAATCTAAAAATATTCATTAGAGAGTAAACTCTAGAGAATTCAATAACTATTCAACGCATATTAAATAATACAGATCAAATTTCAAATGACAAATATATAATAAAAATATATATCTATTTAATATATTATTTTAGATGCGTTAAAAAAATTTATATAATATTTTACAACTTACTAATAAATATTTTTAAATTTGATATATAATTTAATCAAATATAATGAAAAATAATAATAATTTCACACTTTCATTTTAGTCTACACTCCGAGAGTACGAGGTAAACGATAGAAATTTAAAATGTATTTTAACAGAAAATTTTCCAGTTTAAAATTATTGATGAAACTAATGGAATATAAAATATAGAAATTCGCTGTTCTCTAACCAAGCGAGAATTCCTTGCTCTGCCACTATGTACTATGTAGGTAACTGCTTTTGAAGTTCTGAAAGACATCTAGTTTCCATGTAGTAAAAGTAACGGTTATTATTGAGCATTAATGGCTCTTTACCTTCCCTCGTTTTGAATAAAATACACAGCAGAGCTTTTCTAAATTAACTCATTTACATATTCCTGAAGTACTTTATTACAGCAAATTGCATCATGATCATAGTCTTAATAATTCATTTGCAGCTCGTGAGCAACGACAAATTCAAGAGCGTTGAGCATCGGGTTTTGGCCCTCCCAAATGGACCTAGAATTTCTGTGGCTATGTTTCTTATTCCAAGTTCAGATGAACAGAAGCTTTATGGCCCCGTCAAAGAGTTGTTATCTGACGAAAGTCCTCCACTATATAGAGAATTTCTAGTGAAGGACTATATGGTGCACTACTTTAGCAATGGAATCACAGGATCTCCCCTTAGCCATTTCAAGGTGTAATTTGTTTATGAGGAGATGATAATTGATACTTTGTCTCATGTGAGATGTTTTAGTAATGTATTAATTCGCCCTTAGTGGTTCAAACTAATTGTGAAATCGTTAATAATTTCTCTAAACTTAATAGAGAAAATATAAATTACTATTAATAATCCATTGTTTGAGTAAATATATATCTTGTACCTATATGTTCAAGATAATTAGAATTATTAAATTTGAAGAAAATGATACAGTGAGTAAATTTAATGAAAGGAGATGAACAACTATTACATTCTGATATTCATTATGGTGGAATAAATTTACTCTAATAATTTTTATTTTAATTTGTACTTTCTAATTAAGTTTGGATGAAAAAGTTAATAGTTTTACTTAGTCTAAATCACAGGAGGAAAAGTAATATAGATAAAGTTAGAAGGTTGTTTGATTTTATGCAAAACGTTGGGGTAATTTATAATTTACCCAAAGTTTAATTAGAGGTATAATTAGAATCGAGGAAAAGTGATCAAAATAGTCTGACGTTGAGCCGACACCATACATCTTGGACTTGATGAGTGTGCATCAGCTGGAGCTCTCGATGTAGGGCTCTGATAGATGTGCACCAAATTTAGGACTCTAATACACTTAGTTAAGAGTCTTTTTTTTATTGCATTAGGATAGTTTAATTTGACACTGAAAATGATTATTCTTTTGTGTCCGATGCATTAGAATTCTAAAAAAAAACTATCATCGTGGAAATATTTAATTAGTGTTATTTTAAAATAAAGATAAATTATAAAAAGGTAGTAGTATAAACAAGCAAGTTTATAACAAAGAAGTTCCCACCTAAAACTTGCAAGGGAAGCCTTGTTATGAAAATGCTAGTATGTAATTTAAGGATGGGAGATCAATAAAGACAAAAGGTAGAAAAGCCCGTAAATTATAGAAAAAGAAGAGTAACCAAGCAAAAAGACTTACTGATAGAGGAGCAGTAATGCCAAGAATAATATAGAGCTACATGATATCGATATAAAAATTACGACCACGTCACAGTTGAAAGAATATATTTTTATTTTTATTCAAGAGACCGAAGGCTAAATATAGAGCTAATCCTTCTTAGATATAAAGGCATTAATATCTCATCAAGCTTTAAGCAATATACTAGGTTATTTGCACCCTTGAACTATTGCTCTGAATTAAACGCTTGAGATATTGCTATAAATTATCAGTACTATCAAACTGTTTCTTTAAGCCAACCACACTATGAGTCATCAAGTAAGCAAAATCATTGATTCAAACCATCATCAATTATTAAATAATTTTTTCCATAATAATTATATAGAATTAGAGTCTATTCAATGACTTCCTTAATTATGAGGAAGTACCAAGTCTACGAGTTAGGTTGGTTGGTAGCAAAAAGAATATTAGAAATGAAGTTATTACAATTGATATGGAAGTACTCCTACTCAAAGTAAGAGCTTGCACATTAATGAAATTTAAACTGAGAAATGAAACCTTATAGTAGTATGCTTTAGTCTCACATTAGTATTTTTTAAGTCAGTATTAGCTCTGTCAACCGGTACTCCATACGTGTGTCTATATATATATATTAATACTTAAAAAGTAATTCAAATTAACTTCTAATATGTTTTGTCCACACCTCATCAATCAAAGTAACTTATCTATCCAATACCTGGTGGTCACATTGAGGTTAACCCGAATTTTCACATAACTTTTTAGTACAAGTCTTAACCAATCTCATTCATGGACTATGTTTCTCAACATATCCAAACCTTCAGCACCATAATATATATATTTTTTTAACAAACAGGCTGCAACTCTTGTTTCATTAGAAACTTAAAAACATAGTAACCTCCTCTCTAGATTATTACAACAAAAAATATTCAGAAATAACAAAACCAGTAGATGGACCACACAAGGTCCTAAATTTCTATCCCATCACAGATGGTATCACCACTCCTTCAAACAACTACAAACCTATCACATAATTCTCTAGAAAGTAAGTTATCAAAGTTCGCAAGTACATCACAGAAATAACTACATAACAAGAGAAGACAATATAGAATGCTGCAGCAGCACCCCATCAATCCTCTTTCATGTCCATGATCACCTTAGCTTCCTGAGTTAAAAACTGAACTTTCTTCACAGCTTCCTCTTTCTGGATTCCTGCCCAACAGAGAAATGAGGTAGTCACCTTAAGGGTAAAGGCTTCATAAGTTTGAATGCAACTATTAAATATCCAATTATTTCTTTCTACCCATAACCTCCATAGAAAAGTACTAGCTATATATACCACAATTTTTTCTTATCGCTCTCCAGACGAGATTTAGCCGAAACCAATCTTTGACATGTTTATGCACTTTATACCCAAAATCCTCTTCATTTGCCTTAGCAACTACCTTCCAAATCTACATCTCAAGAATAGATGATCCACTGATTTAACTTGATTAAAAAAGATATAAGATAAATTACCCATCTGTTACGAACTAGATCTGAACTAATTCGAACGTAGAAAATTATGAAAATTTAGATAATCTTGTGAATTAGAGTTACAACAGCTCTAGTTTCATTTAAATCAGAGGTCAGTATAAAAAGTTAAAAATAAAATAGTGGAGATAAGTCAGAACAGAGCAGAATAGTAAATATCCGACGCCATAGTTAGAGCCTTAATTTAATTGATTTGTAATAATAGGGTTTAATAAGAGACAATTTATTGAAAAGAGGGTAGACGTTGTTACAATCTAACCACGTGGGTTAAATCGAGTCAAGTTGAGTCGAGTCTATTTATCTTTTAATTGATTCATGCTTATGTAAGCCCTTAAAACAAATCCAATTAAGTCATATAAACCTCTAAGACAAGTCTTTGTTTAACTCTTATAATTCTTTAGAGTTAGTTTAAGATAAGTATTAGCTCGAGCCGTATAAGCCTTTAGGAATAGTCCGAGTAAGACTCATTGTACCACATCTCATGAGGGTGTCTTGAAAACTTATAGGAGGATATCTCAGAGTTGCACATGGCCAGGATTAAAGTGGAATGTGAGGAGTTTAGTCCGTGCTTGCGAAGTCTGTCAAAGGGTTAAAGCAACCACATTGAAACCGGTCAGATTACTACAGCCTTTACCTATATCGGACAGTGTTTGAGAGGACATTTCTATGAACTTCATAGAGGGTCTTCCGTTGGTATGTGGTTATTCTGTTATCTTTGTGGTGGTTTATAGATTGATCAAGTATGCGCACTTTTCGACATTGTCACATCCGTTTTCAGCCAAGTTGATGGATGAAATTTTTGTTAGAGATGTTGCTCGGTTACATGGCATGCCACGCACGATTGTCTCGAATCGTGATCGTGTATTTATGAACGACTTTTAGATAGAGTTTTTCAAATTGTAGGGGACTCGATTGGATTTCAGTTCGGCCTACCATCCATAGACGAACGACCAAACCGAGGTGGTCAATCGAGGCATTGAGCAGTATTTGAGGTGCTTTGTGGGAGAGATGCCAAGGCGATGGTTGGAGTTCTTACCATGGGCAAAGTGGTCTTATAACACCATCTACCATAGCAGTATTGACATGACTCCATTTGAGGTGGTGTATGGGCGCACGGCTCCAACGTTACGCGCTTATGATCTAGTGACATCTGTAGACCGGACGAACTTAGCGTTGATCAATAGAGATGCTACATTGAGGAGGTTGCGTGCTCATCTTAAACTTGCTCAAAACCGCATGAAGCAAGTTTATGATCATATTGATAGGAAGCAGGAGTTTGACATCGACAGTTGGGTGTTTGTGAGGGTGCAACCATATCGACAGGTGACCTTATGTCCGATACGTAACCAAAAGTTAGCATATCGCTACTTTGGTCCGTTTTGGGTGTTGGAGCGTATTAGTCTGGTTGCATATCGTTTGGAGCTACCGGAAGGGTCGAGAGTGCATCCTATCTTCCATATTTCATTGTTGAGGAAGCGGATTGGAGATCACGAGGTCATTGGATCAGTTCTACCATAGATATTGGAGGAGATAGAGATCATAAAGCCAATTCGAGTATTTGTTAGACGCCAACGACGACATGGTACTAGATTGGAGATGGAGATTCTAGTTAAGTGGCTTAGCAAGCCATCTGATAAGGCGACATGAGAGTTGGAGACTGATATCTTGGAGCGTTTCCCTGACTTTTCACCTTGAGGTCAAGCTGGGGAAAGCGTGGTGGGCTGATACACTTAGTTATGATCTTTTCTTATTATATTAGGTATTTATTTTTATTAAAATAAAATTCCTGTAGGTCGTGTTCGAACGCTCTTGTGCATGCCTGCATCAAGTTCGCAAATACAAAGAACGCATATTGTGCGTTCGAACACGGTGGGACGAGTTTGAACGCTTGTAACGCATTCGCACATCTAGAGATGGAGCTTTTTAAGTGCGTTCGAACATGCTCGGGCGCATTCAAACGTGATCGATAAGAATCCTCTAGATAGATGACCCTGTACAGGCCAAACCCAAAGTGCAAGAGCGTTCTTGGGCGTCTGTCGCAGCAAGCCGGCAGGTCTCGCCTAGGAATACGGTGAACAACATACCGACGGAGGTCCTGGCAAAGATCCGGTCTCAACTCGAGGACTCGGTGGTGATCGAACCTGAGATACTGGAGCGCTGTAGAGCTAGATGGAAGCTTACTCTCTTCGGGAGGTTCCTAGGGAGGGGCATACCCCTCATGAGGTTGAAAGGCATACTAGCTAAGCTCTGGAACGGGATAGAGGGATTCTCGATGTCTGATATGCAAGAAGGCTTCTATGCATTCAGGTTTGAAAGGCAGGAAGACCTAAACTATGCCCTCTTCAACGGACCGTGGACAATCATGGGCAAGGTGTTGAACCTGATCCCATGGAGAAACAACTTCAGGCCGTCTATGGAAGCCTTTGCAACCGCACCGGTGTGGATCCAACTTCACAACCTCCCAAAGGAATACTGGGAATTAGAGGCCTTAGTTCATGTTGCCGCCTTCTTCGGGAAGCCGCTACGTGTTGACGAAACAACGCTCGACCACACCCGTAGTTGGTTTGGTAGAGTGTGTATTGAGGTGGATCTCCGGAAGTCGCTGAAGACGGCCGTCTGGCTAGGACCGAAGGAGGACCAACTTGAGCAAACAGTGATCTATGAAAGCCTACCAAAATTCTGTTACCGATGTGGGATGATAGGACATATGGCGGAGGGATGTCCGATGGAAACCGATGTCGGTAAAGGTGATGGGTGCACCGGGGGGGTCCAGGAAGCTCCACCGGAGCATGGCGACCAGCAAGCGGGGCCGTCGAAGGCACCGGAACGTGGTGATCAATGCACGGTTCCAGAGCAAGCGCCGGAGGCGCCAGGCTCGATCTACGGGCCATGGTTCACGGTTCAACGTAAAGCTAGAAGAGGCAACTCATTTACTGGCGACAACATGCGAGGCAGAAGGGGTGACATGGGGAGACACAAAGGTGCTGGAGCCTGCATGCAACCAGGTGGTACGGAGCCCTTATGTGGACCGAATGGCAACGGTAGGAAATCCAATCCGCCAATGACGCAACCTGCACGATCAGCTAGGGGTGGAGACTTTACCAAAACAAGAGAAAGAAAGGATCAGTTGCCGAGAAGCACTCAGGTGGGCCAGAGTTCGAAGGTTCCCACGCAAAGTCAGCGACTGAATGAGAAGGTATCGGGCAGGCGGGCCAAAGAAGATCTATATGCAGCAGGCAAAGGGAAAGATATCATGGGGGAAAGCGTCCACAACAGCACCAAACCATTAGCAGCCAGGACAGGGCCAAGCGCTAAGGTCCAGCCTGTGGCAGCACCACAACAAAGCTGTACGGAGGATCCAAAGCCAAATCCTGGCCAGCAGCCTACTACGCCCAGCCAAACGTCAGCAGGGACAGCTGTCGCAACCGGGATGTGCAGTCTGGAAAATGATAATAACTATATGCAAAGCATCGGGACAACCGTCATCAACGGAATGGCTATCAAGCTGGGAACAGGCGGTCTACGGACCCAACGATCACCTTACGTGAGAACTATCCAACAGAGAAGCAACGGGGGCATGCTGGAGGCCGAGTTTCCCAAACACATCATGCAGAAAGGGCTGGCTTCAATCCAGGTGAGGCCGGAGATGGAGAAGATGGACGAGACTCCGGACCATCATGCCAATGTGGTGGTTAACCTAAAACAGGCCCTTTGCCATGATATAAGCCAAGAAGGCCCAGTGGCAATGGTGTTAGGAACGGAAGAGACACGATTGGCGATCATGGAGATAGGTGACAGGCGTGTGGACAATCTTGAGGTGGCCATGGGAGAGTGCCCCGGAGAAGGCAGACCAGGGGCCGCCAAGCGGGGGCGACAGGCCTAGCAGCGCCCTCACACTCCATCATCAAGATATGTTTAAGGCTGTAACTTGGAATTGTCGAGGTGCTCTTAAAAAAGATGCACTAGACAGATGTAGAGATTTGAATAGAGAACATAACCTGGATATGTTGGTTCTGTTAGAGACCCATATCAGCTGGGGGGGAGCAAAAAAAGTCGCCAAAGCCTTGGGGCGATGTTGGAGTTGGTTTGCCAGTCCGGCGCTGGGGGTCTCCAGTGGCCTTATGGTGCTTTGGAAGACGGACTTAGGTTGGGTAGATGAAGTGGCGGTATCCCGCTATGCGATTCACCTGGTGATTACTAGTCGGAAGGTGGGGACCTGGATGTGGACTGCTGTGTATGCAAGTAATAATCAACTTGCGCAAACTGAATTATGGGAGGAGTTGGCTTCCCTAAGGCGCCTGGAGGTGCCGTGGATCATCGGAGGAGACTTCAACGCCTATATCTCGGTTCATGAGAAGAAGAAAAAAGGTGATGTAGAACTGGGCCCGAAGTGTAAGGCTTTCAAAGCCTTCGTCGAGAACACCGGGCTGTGTGACCTAGGATATGTCGGGAGTCCGTTCACTTGGTGTAATAACCAGGCCGGAGACAACCGCATATGGGTCAGGCTTGACCGGATGATGGCTAATGCTAGATGGGTTGGGGAGAACCCACACTGCACGGTGTTCCACCTCGACAGGTCGGCTTTTGACCATGCTCCACTGCTCATCACGGTGCAAATCAACCCCGTGAGATCACCACGTCCTTTCCGGTTCGAACTGCTGTGGTTTGAGTATGAAGGATGTGGTAAAATCATGGAGCGTGTTTGGAGGCAGGGGGATAGTGCCAACCCTATGCTTGCCTTCATGCACAAGATCAATAACAGTCATGGTGAGCTTAAGAGATGGGCTAAACATGGTGTCGGTAACCTGGACCAACGACTCAAGTGCACTATGGAGAAAATACTGGAGATGGAGAGCAGAGATGCCGCAAGACCGTTAAGTGCGACGGAGCTGGCCGGGATGAGAAGCTTATACAACCAGAAGGCGGCCATCAGCAGGCAACTGAATCTAAAATGGTTACAGAGATTGAGGCTGCGCTGGGTTGAAGAAGGAGATAAAAATACCAAGTTCTTTCAGATTTTGGCTACGATCAGGCGACACCGCAACCGGATTCCGGGTGTATGGGATACCAACGGCATTTGGATACATGAATCGGAGGAAGTGAGTAGGTAGTTCGCAGGGTTCTATCAGTCCTTGTGGGGGGAAGGGAGGCAGCCACCCCTCCGGCAGAAGAGGCCTGGCCAGTGCTGCCGCTGCTGGCCAGGGTCGATGCTCAGAAGCTGGAGGCTACTGTGACCCAGGAAGAGATCAAGGCTGCATTGTGGAGCATGCCCCGCGGGAAAGCGCCGGGGCCAGATGGCATGCAAGCCGAAGTGTACATCCAGTTCTGGGATATCATGGGTGCAAGCTTGTTACGGGCTGTGAACCATTTCTTCACGCACTCCTCTCTTCCGAGTGCATGGGGGCAAACCTATATCACTCTTATCCCTAAAAAAGACCACCCACCCGGGTGCAAGATTACAGACCGATATCGCTTTGTAATGTGGCGTACAAGGTCATTGCTAGAATCCTTGTTGGTCGACTCAAGCCGGTGTTGCCATCCCTGGTAGGACCAGAACAGGCTGCGTTTGTTGCTGGGAGGAGCATAGTGGATAATACCCTGGTGGCGCAGGAGGTGGCGCATTCCATGACAGCCGACAAGAGCTCCCCACCGGTGATGATGGCGAAGCTTGATATGGAAAAAGCTTATGACAGGGTGAGCTGGGAAGCTGTCGTAGGAACTCTGAAGAGGATGGGCTTCCCGGAATCCTGGCTGAAGTGGATATGGGCTTGTATTGCTTCGCCGATGTACACCATCATGATAAATGGGCGGCCGTCGGAGTGGATCCGACCTCACAGAGGGTTACGGCAAGGTGACCCTCTTTCCCCGTACCTCTTCATCCTCGTGTCTCAGCTGCTATCAGGTCTGCTCAACAGCAAGGTGGCGTCGGGCGAGTTGCTAGCCTTCAAGGTTGGGGAGGTGCAGATATCTCACCTATTGTATGCAGACGATCTCCTGATCACCGCGCAGGCGTCGCGGACCAATGCGACCTGCTTCATGGAATGCCTTCGGCGATACGAGGCCCTGTCAAACCAGAAAGTGAACCTCCAGAAATCTGCGCTCTATCTACCGAACTGGTTACCCAGGGTGCAGCAGGATGAGATCAGCGACAGGCTTGGCCTGCCGATTGCAGGCCTTCCCTTCGTCTACCTTGGGGTCATCATATCGGGCTGTCGGGTTAAAATCAAGGAGCACCAAGCTCTGGTAGAGCGGGTTAGAGGGAAACTGGCGAACTGGAAAAGAGGAGTGTTGTCTACGGCGGGTCGGTGCACTCTCATCAGCTCTACCCTCCTAGCAATCCCAGCTTACTGGCTTGGAAGCACTTGGATCCCGGACGCGGTGCTAGAGCAGATCACCAAAATTGCCAGATCATTCCTCTGGGATAATGCCTCTGGCCGGGGGTTGCACCTTATCAGCTGGGAGACGGTGTGCAGTCCGAAAGCCGTTGGAGGTCTGGCAATTAGAGATCTCAAGAGAGCGCGAACCGCACACATTGGGAAGCTGGCATTACAGGTTCTGAATAGGGAGAGCGTACCATGGGTAAGCCTCCTTATTGCTAAGTATGGCCTTCTCGATCCATGGTCCCGCATGGAAGGGCGGAAGGTATCTTGGCTTTGGAGAGCAGTCTGCGGGGTGGCTGGAAGTTTGAAGCTCGGACTCAGGAAACTGATAGGCAGCGGTAACACGACCAGCGCGGTGGCAGAGCCTTGGCTATCTCCAATCCCATGGTGTAGACAGCCGAGAATTATGAACGGAAGCCTGTTGGATGAGCATGTCACGGTACGGGACTTGCTGGACCGCCAAAGATGGCCTGAACAACAGATTGTCGATGCGGTGGGTGCTGATCTGGCATTCGACATTCTGTCGTATCAAGCCGGGAGACCGACATCTGCAAACCGTTGGATTTGGTGGCCGCACCCGCAAGGCACGCCAACGGTGAAGTCCATCTATACCTTCCTACGACCAGCAGTGGAGGATAACTGGACGGGATGGAAGCAGCTGTGGAAACTTCAGGTGGCGCCGAGAGTTCGCTCCTTCGTGTGGAAACTTGCTTGGAGGAGACTGCCCACCAAAGCCTGGCTCGGTGGTTTAGGCCTGAGATACGGGGGGCTGTGTGCTCTGTGTGAGGTGCATGAAGAAACCATAGATCATTTGTTCTTCTCATGCAGATACAACCTCGAGTGCTGGGATGAACTGCAGGCCTGCATGGGGGGGCTAGTGGCACCGGTGGAGGAGAGCTGGCTGACTACGACCTAGAGTGCAAGCCAAGCGGAAGATGGGAAAGTGAAGGCCTACATCGCTTCATTGTTGTGGTTTATATGGAAGCAAAGAAATACGGTCACCTTCGGTGGTGGGAGAGAAAGACCTAAGATAACCGTGGGAAGGGCGATGATAATGGCCAAAGAATATGCCAAGGAGGAGACGGTAGCAAAGGCGGTCATGAGTAGGGCGAAGGCCAAATGGCAAGCGCCGGAGGCCGGCTGGCTAAAGCTTAATACTGATGGGTCCTTCGTAGCAGATAGCTATCAAGGGGGTGTTGGCATGGTCCTCAGGGATGAGACTGGCAAAGTGCTTCAGTTGGCATGGGAGCAGTGTCCGAATGAGAATGCATTATATGCGGAAGCGTGGGCGGTCAGATTCGGTCTCCGGTCGGTGGGCAAGGTGAGCCGGTTAGCGCTGGAAGTCGACTCCCGGGAACTCGCTGGAATCCTGCGGAGAGAGAAAGCTCCTCCGTGGTGCATTAGAAACATCATGGACGAATGCCATGGCCTACTTAGTGAGTGTAGGGAGTGGACTGTAGTAGCTGTTTTCAGAGAGGCAAATAGGGTGGCCGACTGGGCGGCTTGCCGGGGGAAGGTGGCAGGGGCCCCGGGTGGGCTGGACCCAGCCAGGCCTCTTCCCTCGGATCTTTGTACCATCTTGAGCCTGGACAATCCGGGTTAGCCTGCTAGCCCGGATCCGGCTTGCTGAATGAATATTATAGTATTTCAAAAAAAAAAAAGATAAGAATCCTCTAGAATTAGGGTTTCATATTGTTTTAGGACTTGTTGACTAACCTCTATAAATATGTGGATGGCAACCAACTTCATTATGCTATTGGATTATTAATTTCTTGCATTCTATCTTCTCTCTAGTATTCTCCCTCCTCCCTTTTCACCATTCTTTCATATCTACCGTTGACAAGGTTTCTCCTCACTTCTAATCTTTCTCGACTGTCGAGCTTTGGGATCTCGACCACTTTGTTCCCTTAATCACTTCCATAATCCACCCTCATCTCTATACCCATCCATAACCCTAACATCAACTCTACCCGTTACCACCACCATCACCCACGTTTTTTCATATTTTCGTCCTAGTTGTAGTTTGAATATGCAAAGGACGTAAATACAAAATTTGTAGATCAGAAAATTACAAATTTAACCCAATTAGTTTTATAATTTTCTGACTACCGGAGAATATCTGAAGAATATTTTACCATGATTGTACGGACTAATTCTTATAATACATTCAGATCTTGAAGGAATCTTAGCGTAGCCTATTTTTGGTTTCAGATCTTAACAAGTGGTATCAAAGCTCATCAAATTGGTATTAGAGCCTATCAGATGACTTGTGCCTAGACCTGCGGTAGGTGTTGGGAGAGAGACGTGACCGTTGCCATAGGCGAGATCAAAGAGGCCACCCTATACCTCAAGGGGTCAAGCTAGTTCACGGCTCGAGGCTTGCTAGTAGCCTTTACTTTTCTACCACGTGTCCCTCTCCATCTTTTTCACCCAATTAACCACTTTTGCTTAGCCCTAGGCAGAGCAATAAATAGCTCTTCCTCGGTAAGGGTACTCACCCCTTTACTTAGGTTTTTAGTAACCTTACTAGAGGTTGTGTTAGGCTTACCATAGCTCTTGGTAACCTTACCGATCCCACCTACACCCATGTCCGCTCTCTTGGCCATCGATGAGGAGGCCTGCGCTGTCGAGTCACCACTAGTTGTACTAGCGCTAGTGCCATCCTGGCGGCAACCTCGTCGGCCCCTCTTTTGGACACAAATTCGAGGACCAAAAACTATAGAATCGATTAACATATCAATGCCAGTGTAGGCCAAAGATTGGGCACCCTGCTTACTTACCGTTGCCTCTGAAAAGAGATCAGTAACCTTTACTTGGGCAGGCGAAGCTTCCATGGAGGCAATCATATCTGGGCAAATAGTCAATCTGTGGCCAACTCTACCACACCAGAAGCAAACCGTCGGGAGATTTTCATAAGCAATTGCTTGTTGCTTTTGCTCTCCTAACAGTCCGACAAGAGTTGTTTGATTTAGGGGCTTTGTTAGATCGATCTCTACCACAAACCCTAGCAAACCAGCCACGAGATCGATCTACGGTATACCCATCAATTTTTAAAAGCCGGATTAAATCCGAGGCCACCTCCAAGAGGAGGTCCTTAAGCTAGTACTCCCCTGGTAGACCAACTAGTTAAACCCACACAAGGGTTGAGAGAATTTCCTTGGTGAGTGACTAAAAATTAGGCCGCCAAGGAATCAGGTTAAGAACCATACCTCTAAAGGTTCAAGGGCCACCGGTTAACACATTTATCATATCACCTTCAAAAGAGAATTCAAAGGTAAAAAAATCCAAAGGCCATGTCTATCACCTAAAGGGTTCTAGATGGTTTCCAGTGCCTAGCAATTTCCTAAATGAGATAAGCCAAGGGAGGCGGCCATCCGAGAAACTTACCGATGAGGCTAAACCGTCATTCTTCTCGACTTTGTTTAACTCTCTCTGGATCCATATCGTCCCTAACCGAGGATGCACCTTGTATTCTTTGTAAGACTAGATGCCTCTTTACCCCAGCAAGGGGCTTCTTGATGGGAATAGTATTAACTCCAGTATTAACTTTCAATAGGGTATTTACTTCCCTACCTATTCGAGATAAGTTTGAAGGGTGAGGTGGAGTAGCAATGGGGAGAGAGGGCAAAGGTTCTAGAATCGTCCCAAGTGGACCGCTCAATTTTTTTCCTCCGCTGAGGACTTGAAGCTATTCAGCCTTTGTGATATATAGTTAAATATTAATTGCTTATACCAATATTAGTTCTCTTCTTCTAATATAAAATATTAAAATAGTTCTTTTAAAATTAGCTTATTCCACGTGGTGGCATTTGAGTACATAAAGTGTGGCCATAGTGTAGTTGCCACAGCCATTTAGATTAATTTTGTCTTAGAAATAGACTTGATCATTAGGCCTGACCTGCCCAAACTTGCCCCGATTTTAATCGGGCTAAGCCTAGCTCGCGCCTAATTTAAGCCCAAGCCCGAGATGGTAATGGGCGGTATGGGCTAAACCTTTGTCTGCCCAGCTTGAAAGTTCGATCAACTACTCTCATCTATGGCCCAACTCATAATACATACATATTTCTATAATTTTTTTAGTCACATATTAGATATTTAGTAAACTATATAACAATATATAAGTATGTTTCCATGAAAGATAACTAAAATATTTTCATATAAGCCCATTAAATTCAGCTCAATGAAATATAATATTTTTTATATTTAACCTATTGTGTTAGACTCATTATTTCCAATCCAAGCTCAGTATCTAATAGGCCAGTGGGCAGTAATAGGCTAGAATATTTTAGCCTAATTCAAACCCGACTTGGCTCGAGTGATTGGTGGGTCGAGATGTGAAGAAATATTTAAGCCCGATTAGCCCAAAAAGTCTAGCTAAAAGAGTTAGTCACGTATTGTTCAACCTACTGATTAAAATATTCAAACATCTAATGTCAGTAATTACGATATCTTAGTGTTGATAGCTCCTTTATTAGAATGACATCTAATATTGTTGCAACATTGTCGGACATGAAGTTGAGAGGATACCGTCCAAATAAATTAACTTTGTACCACCAACTTTAAAAAGTTGGAAGGGTACTGTCCACCTCCAAATAATTTATGATAGGCAAATTAATTAGGTGTTAGTAATTTAATTTGGCTTTAATTTAGCGGTGCATTGGTTAAAGTAGCACCACCATGGTTTTGATATTTTGGCTTGTGAATGTCGTGACTTACCGTTATACATTTGACTCTGTGCCCTTCCTATAGCTGATTGACTATCGCAATGTATGCAAATTGCGGACACAGGTTTTGGCCACATAGGAATATCTTCTAAAAAATTTCGAAGCCATTCTGCTTCTTCTCCAGCCTTATCTAATGCTATGAATTCAGATTCCATAGTAGATCTAGCTATACATGTTTGTTTAGAAGATTTCCATGAAATAGATGCACCTCCAAGTGTAAAGACATATCCGCTCGTGGATTTGGTATCTTTTGTATCAGATATCCAGTTTGCATCACTGTACCCTTCAAGTACTGTTGGATATTTTGAATAGTACAATCCATAGTTAGTGGTGTATCTCAAATATCTGAGTACCCTAACTATCACCTTCCAGTGATCACTGTCTAGATTACTTGTATATCTACTCAATTTACTCATAGAATACGCAATATCCGGACGAGTGCAATTCATGACGTACATCAAACTGCCTATTATCCGAGAATATTCTAACTAAGATATACATACACCTGTATTCTTTGCGAGATGAAGATTCACATCTATAGGTGTTCTGGCTATATTGCTACTATTTTTATCAAATTTGTCGAGTATTTTCTCAATATAATGTGATTGAGATATAACATACCCTTCAGTTGCCTTAGTGATCTTTATACCAAGAATCACATCTGCAACTCCCATATCTTTCATATCGAACTTGTTAGCCAATATGTTCTTAGTAGCTTTAATGACATTAATATTGCTAACAGTTATTATCATGTCATCCACATATAGACATATAATGATATAATTATCTGAAATGCATTTCACATAAACACATTTATCACATTCATTAATGTGAAAACCATTTGACATCATAACTAAGTCAAATTTTTCATGCCATTGTTTAGGTGCTTGTTTAAGCCCATAAAGAGACTTAACTAATTTGCACACTTTTCTCTCTTGTCTTGGAGCCACAAACCCTTCGGGTTGTTCCATATAGATTTCTTCATTTAATTCACCATTCAAGAATGCAGTTTTCACATCCATCTGATATATTTCTAGATTATATAATGCTGCAAGAGCAATTATTAATCGGATAAACGTTATTCTTGTTACAGGTGAATATGTATCAAAGTAATCTATTCCCTCTGTCTATCTATATCCTTTGACTACAAGTCTCGCCTTGTATTTGTCAATTGAACCATCTGATTTCATCTTTCTTTTGAATATCCATTTGTAACTCAAAGGTTTACACCCTGGTGGAAGATCCATCAATTCCCATATATGATTTTGCAAAATGGATTCAATTTCACTATCAATGGCTTCTTTCCATAAAGGAGCTTCAGGAGTAGACATTGCTTCCTTATAACTCTGAGGTTCTTTTTCTAACAAATATGTTAGAAAATCTAGACCAAAAGACGTAGAAGTCCTTGCCCTCTTACTTTGTCTAGGTTCATTATCATTTCCTTCTTGCATGGACTCTTGGTCCTGCTTATTTTCATAAGTTCTTTTGAGAGAACTTATTTCAGATGTAAATTTATATAGAAATATATTCTCAAAGAATGATGCATTCCTAGATTCAATAATTGTATTCTCATGTACCTCAGAATTATCTGATTTGTGAACCAGGAATCGATATGCACTACTATTATGAGCATAACCAATGAATATACAATCAATAGTTTTAGGTCCAATTTTTGTTTTTTTAGGAACTGGAATTGCAACCTTTGCTAGGCACCCCCACACTCTTAAGAATTTATAGCTAGGTTCTCGACCTTTCCATAACTCATAAGGTGTTTTATACAATTTCTTATGGGTAACCGGTTGAGAATGTGATTTGCAGAAAGCAAAGCTTCCCCCCACAAATTCTGGAGTAAACCAGAACTTATTAACATGGCATTCATCATCTCTTTCAGAGTTCTATTCTTACGTTCAGCAATACCATTTTGCTGTGGAGCGTAAGGAGCCGTTGTTTGATGAATAATTCCATTTTCTGCACATATTTGTGCAAATGGTGACTCATATTCACCACCTCTATCACTTCTTAGCATTTTAATCTTTCTGCTAAGTTGATACTCAACCTCTATTTTGAAATGCATAAACATTTCTAATGCCTCATCTTTGTTTCTTAGCAAATACACATAACAGTATCTTGTGCAATCGTTAATAAAAGTAATAAAATACTCTTTTCCACCTCTAGTTTGAACAAATTTCAAATCACATACATCAGTATGTATAAGTTCTAGAGGTTCTGTACTTCGTTCGATGGAATAAAACGAAGTCTTAGCCAATTTGGCTTCAACACATGTTTCACATTTTTTATTTAAATCAATTTGAAAATTAGGCAACATGTTAAGATTAATTAATCTACGCAATGTACCATAATTAACATGTCCTAATCTACCATGCCAAATTTCACAAGACTCAAGCAAGTAAGAAGAAGATTCCCCTTTATTTATTTTTGGAGTTACAGTCATTACATTCATCTTAAAGAGGCCATTTGACAAGTAGCCCCTTCCAACATACATGCCATTTTTGATAAGTACAAACTTATCAGACTCAAACACCAACTTAAAACTTTTCTTACTAAATAATGATCCCGAAACCAGATTCTTTCGAATGTCGGGCACATGCATTACATCATTAAGAGTAAGTTCTTTTCCTGAAGTCAATTTTAACACAACCTTCCCTATTCCTTCCACCTTGGAAGTTGCTGAATTGCCCATATAAAGTTTTTCATCTGTTGTAGTTTGATAAGATGAAAACATCCACCTATTGGCACAAATGTGTCTAGTAGCTCCAGTGTCTACCCACCATTCTTTAGGATTACCATCAATTAGGTTTACTTCCGAGACAATAGCGGAGAGGTGCATATCATCGACATTAGAACGAAGGTGTTCTACTTTAGTTACATTGGCTTGTGGCTTCTTCTTTTCAAAGTTCTCTTCCTTTGAGTTCTCCTTTTTTCTCAAGCGGCAGTCCTGAGCACGATGCCCTTGTTTGTCACAGACGTAACATTTGCCCTTGAACTTCTTTGCATTGCCACTTTTAGAGCCTTCACCAGTATGCTTCCTTTTCTTATCCTTTGTGGACTCCACAACATTTGCCTTTGACACATATTGGCTTCTAATTTTTTTTTCAGCAGTACGATTGTCTTCTTAAATTCTCAATCTGACAATAAGTTCTTCAAGTGTCATTTCCTTGCGCTTGTGTTTTAGGTAATTTTTGAAATCCCTCCAAGAAGGAGGCAATTTTTCTATAATAGCCGCCACTTGAAATGATTCATTAATTACCATTCCTTCAGCATGAATCTTATGAATTATCACTTGAAGATCTTGCACCTGGTTAATCACTGGTTTAGTGTCAACCATCTTGTACTCAAGAAATTTACCGACTACAAATTTCTTTGCACCGGCATCTTCTGTCTTGTACTTCTTGTCTAAAAATTCTCGTTTTTACTAAACTATACACGTTATACAACGAGTTGTCCAATCCATTGAGGATATAGTTTCGGCAAAGGAAGTCGGTATGCTTCCATGCATCCACTGCAGCAACTACTTGCCTATCAGTTTCCTCCTTTCGGAGTTCAGGCACATCTTCATGTAAGAATTTAGCCAAATTCAAGGTGGTCAGATAAAAGAGCATTTTCTATTGCCATCTCTTAAATTTTGCACCATAGAATTTCTCAGACTTTTCTCCATGAACTGTAGGTACTGGAGGAGCAGTGATAGGGGAAATAGTAAACTATTGGAGAGTCTAGTGTTGGACACTATCTCCTTAAAACCAATTCGCCCTCCATCGAACCGAGCCGAGCCGGGCGGCGCGTGTGTGTGAGTTAAGTTGCATAGTAATCTTTACCCACAAAATAGGTACCTCTTTTGGGGCCCAAAGCCCATAAGAAGTTTGTTACTTATATACTATACTAACATTTCTTAAATATCCAATATGGTACTAAACTTCATTTTCTTTATTTTCCATTGCCATGATACCCACTTTAGAGCCAATTTTCATTCACTTCTCTTCATGGATTTGACTAAGGTGAGAGTTGGGTAGGTGATGGCCATTCTGAAGTGATGGGTGAGAGTTGGGTAGGTGATGGACAAGGTGAAGTGATAGATGAGGGTAATGAATATTGAATGGGTTATGGGTGAGGTTAGTGAAGGACTATAGCTACGTGTCCTTAGTTATAGCTAGTCAGACTATCGAGCCTATCGAGTCGAGCCTGAGCAAGCCTCGGTTCAATATTAATTTCGAGCCTATTATGATGGCTAGGGCTCAGCTCAGCTTTGACCGAGTCGAGCCGGACTCGAACTTCACTCGAGCCAAGCCCGAGCTACTCGTCAAGCCTAACAGCCTTAGATATTTCAAAAATTTTATTCAAACAGAGAATAAAGATATCCGATTAAGTACCACTTATTCCATTTTCCTATTGTAAGAGCTTATCCTCACTTGGTATGAATGCACAAAATAAATAAGGTTTATTTGAGATAACCTCCCTTAATTCAGTTGAAGGAAGGATTTGACTTTTGTGAGAATAATTTAGTCTCTCTAAAAATAACTTGCCATTTACATTCACATTATTGGCACATGACTTGTGGCTGACTAACACATGAATATAGTTGTAGCTTTTTAAAAACTTGAGGCATTTATACACTTTTATGATACATGGAGCAAAATAATATTGAGTCAAAGTTAATTAAGCCTTGAAATACATAAACGCAAATGCCCCATAGAGCCTCAATAGCAGAAACATTTGCACAGTTGAAAAGCTCATAATACACGAGCATCGTTTTTCAGCTTATCAATGAGCTCATCCACAGAAGAAAGAATAACTCCTGCTTTCCTTTTTGGAGGTTCTGTGACTTGAATAACCTCTAGGTCGGACTTGATCTCCACATTCAGCTCTTGGGGAGTCACTTTCTTGATAACCTTTGATTTTGCTTTCATAATGTTGGGAAGCGTTGCATATCTTGGTTGATTCAATCTCAGATCAGTGCTGCGAGAAACATTTACGAAATAGTTGAAATTAGCAGGGAACTAGATTGAAAGTCTTGATTTGCCATAAGTTATATATATGTCATCAACTTTCTGCTGAATAGCATACAGAAAGAGTCCGAAAGATTCAATATCTTAGAAACGTTTCTTTCCTTTACAAGCTGAGGTTAACAGGAATCCTTTTTCTTTCTTCTCTTTCCTCATGAAGATAGTTAGCTCATGCCTAGAACTCGCTTAATAGCTAGTTCCTGTTTCCAGTGTATGATTAATCATAGATACATAGGAAAGGGAGCCCTGTGTAAAATGAAAGGAAAATCAACAATGAATTAAGTCTGATACCATTTCCCCCCTCTGTCTTGGATCTATTCCAGCAACTTAATTGTTCTCTCTACTTCTACCCTTTTGTATACCTGAACCTAATACTTTGGTTCCTTTACATTTTGGTTGTCCTCCAATTTCCTGATTATTCTCACCTAATAGATCCAAGCATCAGACCAACGTGTAATCTTGCTACATATTGTGCATATGGACCATGTCGGCAGAGCTCCATACTTGTAGAATACTATTGATTCCTAACTTTGATACTGATCTAAGATTCTGCTCCTTTGAATAAAGTTAGAAAAAAAAATCTATCATAAAAAAAAATCTTTTATATGAGGATTTGAATAAGATGGTGAAGCAGATAGGGAAACAAAGAACAGTGGGAACACGGAACACGGAACATGTGAACTATATTTGCAGGAAGCTAATGGACTAAAAAAATCTATGTTAGTTCCTTCCCCACTCAACATCTTTGAACAATTTCATCTCCTATTCATCTAAAACATTTAGCTACCAAATCATTTCCACTAGACAATTCATAACGGCTATAAGTAATAATATCTTTGTCATTATTATAATCAAAGAAGAACTAATTTGGAACGTGAGGGATTGAGAAACTCAAAAAGTTTTCTATTTGGCATTACTTTTAGATATTGCTACTCATTAGGCATATATAGATAAAGGTTCCACTTTTTGATTATGTAATCACTTATTAATTGGTAGTTACAAACTTAAAATGATCCACAGCCCTCTGCTTCAAAGTGCGTGACACTTACTCTAAAGCAATTAATGCTTAAGCTGCAAATAAGGCATTGGCACTTCAAAATAGGCACGACACTTGATGCGCCAAAAAAAAAATATTATAAGGTTGGAATGCCAAGACGAGTCGAGCAATGTCATTGTGAAGTTCTGTATAGTGATTATTCTCCAAACATAACCCCAAAGATGGTGTCTAGATAACAAATTTCCTACAGTTAAAGTATCACATTAACTAAAGAACTATACAATTAAAGTCACTTTTTTATTTGCCTCGTCACTTAACAACAAATCAGTTGATTTATAATAAAAAGATGAGAGTACTATTTAGAAGTGATTATATGAAATGGATATCAATTTAGTGGAATGGCATAATGAATGCTCTCAGCCTCTCATATTATCCTTTGTTTTGAAAGATCCAACAGCAGTCCAATTTCTGATGTGCTTAAACCGGTAGATCAAATGTTAACCAAAAATGACAGGCCAAAAAGCAAAACAATTTCACAAGCAGCAGAAGATTTAGTAAGATGAAACATACGTGATTACGGCTGGAAGGTCTAGGGAAAGTGTTTCAAGGCCACCATCAACCTCTCTTTCAACAGTTGCAACTTTTTTTTCTTTGTCCAATACTACCTATTAAGTGGCAAAAAAATGACATGCATATTATTAGCATAAACCTGCACACTAAAAAGAAAAAGTCATAGAAAAGTTGACAAGCAAATGGCAGACATTAGAAAAAAACTATCAAGAATGAAATTTATAGACCACCTTTTATTTTGGACATGTAAATAAATTACAGATCCCTATGGAGTAACTTGAAAATGATTTTCTAATGCAGAACAATAGAAGTGCAAATCAGATACGAGATACCATTGCATAAAAAGTTCAGGGATCGACAAGGTTCTTGATGTATCACAGATTGCTGATTCTCAGATAGAAACTATCTAGAATCAGATAAAATAGAAAATAGAAGTTTCTGTTCAAATTTCAATGTGTTATCCATTCAATACAAGCTTTATGGACCTTTTAAACTTTCCATTCATTACCAATTTTCACATGTCAGCACAAAACTTCTTTTAAAATCACAATTGGAAAGAATGATCTTAAAAGGTACCAAAACCTGATATTTGATTCATCTCCAACCATTGTATTTTCTTATAAAATTCTATAAGAGAAGTAATGACAATAGTTGAAGAAAGAATATCATCTACAAAAGAGAACATTTTCCACAGAACATAAGGGAAGCAAAAGTAACCTATAAAAGTAAGATGTACTAATACTCTAGCTAATATAACATGCCATAGTCTAGAGCACTAGTGGAACAGTTGGATTCTGGCTTAGCATGCACCCAATTTGAACTCGACCATCTTTCAAGGTGGCCAAAATACTTTACACAGTGGAGAAGGCCCCAAAAGCCATGACAAGCACTATGACTTTTCTTAGAGCAATGCTCTGAAGTCCAACTGCCACCCTCCCTCTATTCCTTTCATCCACCGCTCTCCTCACACCCACTCCAAGCTTAATTCACATCATCTTTCTTATCTTGTCCTCGATCTTTCTCCCCATTCATAATCCCAACCTCCCACCTCTCTCCTCCATTTTTGCACCTTCCTAGGATAGGCCCTGACCAGATGTCAGCCCGATATTTTAGTTTGCACCCGGGCTGGACCCTTGAGCATCTCTATCTCCAAATAGGGGCATATTTACAATATGCATGATCCAAGAACTGAGTTATAATAGGCTGCAATGCTATTAACAATGGATCGTAGAGGAAAATACTATCATGTCATTAACCTTCTATATACTGTTCAGTTGATGCATAACTATATCTTCTGAACATTCTCTATTTATTCTAGCAAGCTTGCACCTTAGGTTTCAATATCAAACTAACACATCTGCAGAAACTAATGCCAAACATTTGGCAGCACGTCGTTCAAAAGTTTGACAGCCCTTAAGCCTCTTCCTCCCTCCCTCTTCATAACTTATTCAAGTTTTTCTTAACCAGCTAATGTAACAGTATAAATATGTTCACTTCTTTTTATTACCTCAACATCTATTCCAACAATTGTAATTTTGTTTGAGATTGCATCATACCATTTTATGTATCAATTTACAAATGAGTAAACAACAATAATAGCAAATGAGAACTTTAAAAACTAAATGATCTACCACAAAGGAAACCAATATGAAATTTGTAAGTTTGGTAGTATCCCTATATATTTGTGTGATTGATAGTTGCCCTAAATACATCAAAATGAAAGATCTCGATGGGTAAATTCTCAGTGCAATCTGCATCTTACTTTCCTTCTCTGTACGTATGTTGAATAATAACATCTTCTGAACTTTGCAAACTATCCGAAGTTTCATATTAGTTGACAACTAAATATCTAAATGGATAAATATTGATACATCCATCTCCAAATGTTGATGAAAAAGAAATTTGTTCGTACATGTCATCCTTCATATGTTTTATAGAAGAGCTTGAATTACAGCAAGTGATCAGTAGCTTACAATGCATTAGCTATGGGATTAGTTTTAGTAAATTATACTGACCATGATAGTCAATAAAGAGTTAGACAAAAAAGGTCAGTAACTGAAGTGTGATTTTTAAGGTTTTACAACTCAAAAGGACATATAAATAGGATTAATAAGTACCCAATGAAACTTTTCATTCTAAGGCAACAAAGTTAATGTTGGATTATTGACCTAGATAGGTTTCTTAGTCATTTTCATAATTGAGCATGACATGAGAGAGAGAATTGCAAAATAAAATCATTTTGTAAACAGAATGATATATAATGAACAACCTTTGAAGCAAAGGTTCCTTGTGGCCATTTAAGCAATCCAGCTACCATCTGCCCTGTTTGATTGCAATCATCATCAATAGCCTGAAAACACCAATGCAGAGTAAGCATGAGAAACACTCACAGGAAAAACAAAAAGGTTGTGAAAGTTTGCTTGAAATCTATTGAGAATAAAAATGTAGTGGAGACTACATAATAGAATAGTACTATAACATTATAACAGGTAAGGGATAAAATGAACTGAGTGAATGGTGTGAGCAAGGATAGGAGAAAACTCTGGATGCACCTAAACTATTGAAAAAAAAAACAGAAAAAGGAAAAAGATATTGTTCATGATTCAATTACTCAATTTAATCAAGGAAGAAGATGGTCAGGAAACCTTTTTAATCCATGCCTTGTTCCAATATTCTTGTATTTAAGAGGATTGAGTATAAGTTGTGTTTGGTGGTCATTGCCAAATATCAGGAGTATATACAGTAATAATAATAAATGACAGTACAATCAGAGGATAAATATTGGGATAACACAATTCAATTCCTATTAGTAGAATCAGACTAGCTATCCTGAAACTAGTCAAGGCCCTTCCAAATCTTCTACTCTGGCAAAAAGAAGCCCCATCAAGCTTGATTAATCCAATTATTGCCCCTTATTTCTTGCCTAGTGTTAGTTCTCTGCTTTTCCATGTCTCTCCATATAAAGCTCTAGCATGCACTCTAAAAAGATTGTTTTCATCCTCTGTTGATAGAGGGCAGGTCTTTGGAATCGCAACCATCAGAAATGCAATGTAAAGCTTTCGCTTAATTTTTCATTATAAATCAACCAGATGATAACATCAAACCGGTTTGTCAGATTAAAGCAGAGGATCAGCTTTTAAGAAAGCAACCAATTAAATGCATATAATCATCCTAACAAAGAGACACAACCCCACGAACTAATTCCAATTTCTCTTATGACAAGACATAATCACAATCCAAGCAAACCCACCTCCGAAAATACCACCTGTAGCTCGCAAAACCAAACGTCAAGCAAACCGACCTCCCAACTTTCCATTACGGATCCCCTAACTTGATAAAATCAAACATCTTTCCTTCAATTCAAATATCGAAGAAAACGCACTTACCCGTACGATTTCCTCTCTCATGTCCCACAACCTAACCAGAAAAATCACTATCCACCACCCAAGATCCCAACTTTAGCTCAAAAATCCAAACACCGTTACCTGTTTCCCAAGGATCAGTAGCCCAGTCTGCTCCACCTGGATGAGTGCCCGGAGAATTTTCGCCACCGAGAGCGGAAGCACCGGCGACACGCCAGCGTCCACGTGGACCGCGCGGTCGGCCCCCATGGCGAGGGCGGTGCGAAGCGTGTCGGCGCACTGCGTGGGGCCCACGGAAACAGCGATGACCTCGGAGGCGGCGCCGGATTCGCGGATTCGAAGGGCTTCCTCTAAAGCGATCTCGCAAAAAGGGTTCATCGACATCTTGACGTTGTTCGTCTCGACGCCGCTCTGGTGGAAGGCATGGAGGGGATATCAGAGCCGTCAGCCGTGCGATGGGAGTAGACAGTAATTAGAAGAGGAGGGAGGCTGAGGCTGTGTACCTTGTCAGGTTTGACGCGGATCTTCACGGCATAGTCGACGACTCGTTTCACGGCCACCATAATCTTCATCGCCGGTTGCTTCCTGAGCTCAATTTCTTCCCGTTTATCTAGTAAGAGTTGACGATGATAAAACAAAGCTTATGGAACGATTAGACTCGATAGAGTCGGATGGCAATAGAACATGCGGAGTTAAAAAATAGATAAGACCGTATCGAACAGTTTCGGCTGTTTGGGTGACTGGCATCAAAATTGAAATTTAATTTTTTATTATTTTATTTTTTTTATGATAAAAAAGATAACCGGCTATCACAAAATTCAAATCTATCGTGTGAGAATAAATCTAGAGATTACTTAGTTTCCCTATAAATTTGATTAAAAGTAAATTTTACAGAATATATAAATTTGATTAAAAGTAATTTTTACAGAATATTCCTTAATTATCAAAATGTCTTAGATAATGTGATGTATAGTCCATGTTTATCCAGATCCTTCACAATGATTAATGAACTTTAAACTTTGAACTTTGAACTTTGATACGCTACATGCCATGCTCCCAAGCCTTTGGTAAACCAACTTTATCGCCCAAGTTTCGGTGAACAGCAATGACACCGCTTATATAGGGCAAGCCCAACCGGCTAAGTTTCGTAAAATAAATCTAGCCAAAGCTTTGTTAGGCAGATTATCAAAAGCCTCTTTCGAGTTGAAGGTCTGCTATCTGCTCCCATCGGGAATCAGATTACAACTATCCTTGAAGAAGGCAACAATTTTTCTAACCATGGTGTGTGTGCATGGGGATGCTCAGTAGTTTATTCGAAAATGAAATCATTCCTAGCTTTCCATAAGTAACAGAAGTAGTTAGTAATAAATGAAGGAATGAAGGGGCCACCATTACCTTCAAAGTTTCAATCTGCATCGTCCCAAGAGTTACAAAGTTGAAATAAGGTATTGTGATCTCAAGGCAGATTCTGAGCTTAATAGCATAGCAACACTGAAACAGGATATAGGCAGAAGACTCTTCTCAAGGAAACACAAGTGACAGAGGGTGAATGGACCCACAATAATCCAATACATATAATCCATTGTGGGGAGACGCTTCCAAAGAATCTTCCACAAAAAGGCAATTACTCTAGGGGCAGTATGTTCAGATCTTCCCCCAACTTTTTCACTTGTCAGTAAATTTTGTTTCTCTTTTAACATCATAACCTAATTTGGATTATCTCTACCCATTCTTTACTTAAAGTAAATCTTTTTTAATCTTCTCTTTTTTTTCTTTTTGAGGAAGAGCGACAAGCAGAGCAGGGGGTGGCAAAATTGACTCAACCTAATAATCTGACACGATAATATAACTCTTATTCAAGTTTGAGTTTAATCTAATCGGATTCGGGATGTAAATGGGTCAACCCACCTAACCCAATTAATAATCGAGTTGTGTTTGAATTTATACCACTGACCCATTTTGACACATTTGACTCGTTTAAATATACAGATCGAGTCAAATCAACCCACCAACCCTTAACCTAATATATATACTAAATTTCTAACCCTAATCCTACCCTAACTCATCACACTCTCACATTTTCCCACTTTCCCTCAAATATCAGCAATCTCCCACTCTCGTACTCTCCCTCAAGCATTAGCTACTCTCATCACACTCTTTCTATTGCCTCCCAGGCTCCCACCATCTTTCTATTGTTGCAGCCTACTGCCCTCATCGAAAGCCCTCTTCCTCCCATGCCGTTACCGCTACCTACCGAGCCTTCACTGCCAACTCTTTTCTTGCCAAGCCCTAAGTGCTGCCACTATCTTCCTTTCATCGCCTACTGTCCTAAAACAAAACCCTCTTCTTGTCGAGCCCTCACCGATGCTCGTCGAGCCCAAGAGTCATTTTTTGGGCTTACTTTCTTTAGTTAATAAGTTATTGCACTTATTCTTATGGAAGATTTTGATGTTTAATTGGTTTTTAATTGTTAGATATGCTTGACCATAAATTTAAGTGCTTTCCCTTATTATTACTGAAAAAACCCCTAGACACACGTATGTATCTAAACACTAGGCAATGATCTCGCTCGTTCGCTTAAGTAAAAATCCGAAAAAATATTAAGAACGAAAGTAGAGATGAACGCCAAGATTTTAACGTGGAAAAACCAAAAACGGGAAAAAACCACGGATCCAAACTCAGATCAAAACCAATCACTAGAATAGTAGCAGTTACAAGACTGACTCACAAAACAACCCGTCGATTCAAACGACTTTGTTTCTCTCAGTCTTGATCGCTAGAACCCACGATTCACTGCTTCTTGTGATTGAAGTCCAATCTCAGTAGCTCTCGAGATTGATCTTTCGTCTAGATCGCCCTTAAGACAAAAGATTAAATTCTTGTAGATGAGTAGAACCTTGTTGGTTAAAGAACCGATGTAGCCTCAAGAAGTCTCCTTCAATAATATTTCTTCAACCACCATAGAGATAGGGTTTCATAATCCTTATATATGATATTCAAGATAGAGCCAAATCCGAGTCTTATCCGGACTTATGATCTTCAAGATAGAGCCAAATCCGAGTCTTATCCGTACTCATGATCTTCAAGATAGAGCCAAATCCAAGTCATATTCGTACTCACGAAAATCCAATAAATTGCAAACTTCATAGGTGCGTTCGAACGCGGCCCGGGTGCGTTCGAACGGCCTGACTTAATCTCAGGTGCGTTCGAACGGGCCTAAGTGCGTTCGAACGTGACAGCTTGAATTCTTCAGGTTGCGTTCGAACGCGTTTGTGAACGCTGCTCTCGGTCTGTGTGAACGCAGTGCCCGTGTTCGAACTCGTTTGTGAACGCTGCTCTCGGTCTGTGTGAACGCAGTATCCGCGTTCGAACTCGTTTGTAAACGCACCGCGTTAGAACACGTTTGTGAACGCGGTGTGAACTCAACAGTTTTTCTCCCCTAATCTTGTAATTCTTCAAACCAGAGATATTCTAGACTTGTGTAAAGCTCATATACATGAAAAAAATACACTTAGAATATTTTGTACACAATTGCCAACAAATAAAAACCTAACAATTACTACAATGTTTTAGATATGTTTAATTAGTTTTGTTTATTGCATTGATATATTATATAAGTTTTGAGTTGAAAAGAGACTGTTTTGTTTGTATAATAGATCATCTATATATGGTAAATAAGCAAATGGTGATTTTTATATAGGGTAAATATTATTATATTATTTGTGATTTCGTGTCATATTAAATAAGTAATCATGTTACCTTGTTGTATTACACAGGTCGTGTCATGTTACGCGTTTAATAATCTAGATGTATTCATGTCTACCAAATGCAACCAGTTTGATAATTGAGTTGTGTTTGTGTTAGGGTAAATATAACCAAACCCAACTTCTATTGATGACCAGGTTTTGATTAAAAATGCTTTTATGAATTTCTATTGCTCCTTATGGGAAATCGCTGAGAATGCTATAGACCATCAGATCCCTTAGCCAACCACCCTTCATGATCTTGGCAGTGGTTGCTATGATGAGTTTATATCGCTCCAATAGGATGAACGTTCTACTTTTGTAGATTATCTTATCTAAGTAATTTGCGTTCATGGTAGGTAGGCATAATCATGATAATATTGTTCTTATGCATGAACTAGCCAATTCTATCTTTGCTAGTGCCGGAAGAGAAAAATATATCATGATAAAAGTGAATCCTGAGAATGCCTATGATCAAGTGAATTGATATGGATCGTACGTCCGTTCCGGATCAAGCTCAAATGTAGGAAATTAGTCTGCGCTGTCAGAGGAGAATAATCGCAAAATATTCTCCCGTAGTTAGAAAATTATAAAACTAGTGGTGGTCATTCCGTATCTTTTTTATCTACATTTTTAATATTCACATCCCTTGCATATTCTAACTGCATCTTGGGAGAAAATATCTAAAAATGGGGTAAATGTGGAGATGATGGGTGATGGTGATGATGGTGAAAGAGGGGTGATTATGATGATGGATTGGGTGGCATGTGGTGTTGATGGGATAAGGATGAAGGGGGAGAAGTTGGTCGAGATCCTAAGGAGGAGGGAGGACTCGACAGTCGAGGGGGATTAGAGGTAACCGGCGACAAGATGGCACATAGCTAGGGCTTCAACGAGGAGGGAGATGAGTTGGGGTAGAGAAGCAAGGGAAGGGAAGGAAAACCAATGTTCATTCATAATCATCCTTTAGGTTGCCATCTATATCTTATAAGGCTAACCTAACAAGCCAAAATGACCAAATAATGAATTTTTGTTGACCGTATTCGAACGGGGTCTTGCGCATTCGAATGTGGAATTAATTTTTACTGTCAATGCAAACGTATATAGGCATTCGCACGCGTGCGTTCAAACGGGGTCAAGCACATTCGAACACATAAATTGTATTCTTTGTCGATGTGAACGCCTATAAGTGTTCACAAGGGGCGTTCAAATGTGACATTTAGAATCCTTATTTTTTTGAAGAAAATAACTAAACAAAATAAGAAATAGATCCCATAGGTTGTATCCATGCTCGAGATGATTCAGTGTGGTTTGAAGACGTCATTTGTCAACCATTGGAAGGTGGAGGGGGCATTAGCGAGTCCAAAATGTATGATCTTAAACTCATAATACCTGTCATGTGTGCAAAATGTGGTCTTAAGCACGTCCTCGAGTCTTACGCAGATGTGGTGGTAGCCGGCTCGCAAATCTAACTTGCTGAAGTAAGAGGCCCCCAAGAGCTCATCCAAGAGTTCTTCAATGACAGGGATGGGATATCTATCCTTTACCGTGATGGTATTGAGTGCATGGTAGTCCACTCAAAATCGCCATATTCTAGCTTTCGTCTGCACTAAGAGCACTAGTGATGAGTATGAGCTCTGACTTAGTTGGATGATTTTGTTGTCCAGCATCTCCTTGACAAGCTTTGTGATCTCCTCCTTTTGCACAAATGGGTATCGTTAGGGTCGTACATTAGCCAGTTCAACTCCGGGAGTAATCTCAGTATGGTGGTCTTGGGGTCGAGTTGGCGGCATGCAGCGTGGTTCTTTAAACACCTCGTCAAATTCCTTTAGTAAGGCGGACAGATCAGTGGGTACTTTTTCTTCCTTTGTATAGTCTATTTGACTCTGGATTAATTGTATTAGATGTCCATGGCATCTAGCCTTTGGCAATCCCACCATCGGCTAAAGTTGGGCTCCAAATTGCAGTCGAATTCCGTCTAACCGCACTCATTTGCCACTTTGTTTGAAATTCATCCACATTTCTAAGAAGTCAAAGGTCACCGGGCCCAAACTTTATATCCATTGAGTCTTCAATACAAATGTCAGCTCCTCATAAGGTCAAGGGGTGAAGATTCAAGGTGAAGGAATTGCCTTGAATCTTCAAAAAAACCCCTCGGCATACGCTGTTCGTCCGGAGCATCGTGCCGTCTCCCAAAGCTACATTGAATCCAGAGATAGGGTCTATAGCCATTCCTATCTTCTTGACCACACGTTCATCCATGAAGTTGTGGGTGCTCTCGGTGTCGATGAGGATCCTCAATGTTTGATTCTTCAAGGTGCCATTGACCCGAAGCATCATAGGTGTATTAGCACTAGTATAGGCATGTATGGATATCTCGGGATGGACCTCCTCACTACTCTCCAAGGCTTCATGGTCTTTCGCCAAGTTCTCTAGTTCATCTTCCACTACTTCCTCTTCCTCCGCATCCTCTACTTCATCCAACACCATCATAGTGGCCATCGGTCGAGCACATTTGTGCCCGGGAGTGAATCACTCATCATAATAAAAGCACAACCCTTTAGGTCTTCTTTCTTCAACTTGGGCTGGGGTAAGTCTCCTCATGGTAGTTTGGGGAGGTCCCCTCACCTTTGGTTATGGTCGTGGAGGCAATCTTGCACCTATTGTCCTCAGTGGAGCTATTGACACATGATGTGTGGCTACAGTTTATTGATGTGCTCTTCTAAACTCTGTGGTGCTCCAACCACCTTTTGCCACCAACCGAAGCTCTCAAAGTTTCTCTTCCATCAATTGAGTTGTTGCAAAAGCCTCAAGCAATGTGGTTGGTCGAGTAGCTTTCACTTCGGCTTCAATGTCTCGTCTAAGGCTACTAATGAATGTGCTCTTGAGTTGAAAATTTGACCAGCCCCACACTCGATTGCTAACACACTTGAACTCCTCTTGATATGCTCTCACCGTAGTACTTTAAGTTAGCTTGGTAAGAACAGCTTGGAAATCTTCATAACTAGAGGGCCCAAATCGGACGCAAATAGCATTAGCGAACTCCTCCCATGTTCGATAGGGCTGAGCTCGATTTGTGGCCTAGTACCATCGAATGGATGTGTCTTCGAGATGAAAAGATGCTAACAACACCTTTTGTGCATTAAGTATTCGTTGGTACTCGAAGAATTGCTTTGCTCGATAAACCTAATCGAGTGGATCTCCTTTATTAAAGGGTAGGAAGTTGAGGTGAACAGTCCCCGCACGGACGCCACGTTCTTTTTCTTCATGTCAGTTGGGCCTTCTTTCCCTTGGGTTTAATCCAGCATCCCTAAGATGATATCAAGGGGTCGTTGGTTCTTCGTAATCCGTGCACTTGTCATCGTCATTGTGGAGAGTGAATCTATTGCTCGGTCGTGATGAAAAGCCGGCAATGGTACATTGTGCCTTTCGGGCGGCGTAAGCAGCAAGGGCCCCCTTGTGTGACCACTCATGGGGTCTTCATGATCTTCCTCCCGCCTAGTACGGAATGGTGGAGGCGGTGTCACTTGGCAAAAAGATGGTTCCATCGGTGGTGCAGCTCGTGCTCGTGTAGGGAACTTGGTTGTCACCATACCCCTTGGTGCGCCTAAGAGTACTTGAGTCATTACTTCTATCGACTCTTGCATGGCTCGTTGCGTTTCCATCATGTCCGCAAACATCTTGATCAAATATGAGTTGACCGTGGAGGTCATTGGAGAAGTCTTGACAGGTGAATTTGGGTTAGCCTCTGATCTAATAATATCTGTGGCCTCCCCCCTCAACGAAGGTGCCTTCATTGGGTCTCGATGCCGTAGATCTAGTTGTTGGCATGGCGTTCGAGGAATGGTGGCTCTGATACCACTTGATATGGATCATACGTCCGTTCCAGATTAAGCTCGGATTTAGGAATGCAGTCTGTGCAGTCAGAGGAGAATAATCTCAAAATATTCTTCTGTAGTTTAAAAATTATAAAACTAGTGGTGGTCATTCTATAACTTCCTGATCTACTTTTTTGGTATTCACGCCCTTTACATATTTTGATTGTACCTGGGGAAAAAAATATGCAAAACTAGTGAAGGTGGAGATGACAAGTGATGGTGATGATGGTGAAAGGTAGAGATGCAAGGGAAGGGAAGGAAAACTAAAGTTCATTCATAATCATCCTTTAGGTTGCCATCCACATCTTATGAGCTAATTTAACAAGCCAAAATGACAAATAATAATCCTAGAAATAATAAATTCTCACCAACCGTGTTCGAACGGGGTCTTGCGCGTTCGAATGCGCAATTAGCATTCACTATCGATGCGAACGTATGCAGGCAGTCGCACGCGTGCGTTCTAACGGGGTCGAGCACGTTTGAACACACAAATTACGTTCTCTGTCGATGCGAACGTCACCTCCCCGCGTTCGAATGCGACATCCAGAATTCTTATCTTTTTGAAGAAAATAACTAAACAAAATAGGAAATAGATCTCATAGGTTGTATCCATACTCAAGATGACTTAGTGTGGTCCGAATCACATCATGAACTAGAGTTCGATCCGAGAGGCTATGCTCCATATGTGGTTTCCTCGACTCATTATTTTGTTGCATTTTTTTGATCTCGTACATAGCTCTTATCAATGGCTCTCCATCGCATTGATTTTTGGGGCAAAGGGGTATCCACCACGCGAACCTCTTTCCCCATATCTATTTATCATTTTATCTTAAATTTGTTTTACTAGTTTTATGAATGAGGCAGTTTCTCTTGAGCGTATTATGCCATTAATGAAGGGTAATAATTTTCCATTACTCACCTTATGTAAGCTGACAATTTTCTTATTACTATGAAAGTCAATCTTGACTCTTGTAGAACCCTTATGGATATTTTTAAAACTTATGAGAGTTTCACTAATCTGTGCATTAGGTTGTCCAAATTTGAGATGTTCTTGCCCCCAAATCCTCCTGCCAACATGATTAGAGATTTCAAAACTATTCTCAAAATTAAAATTGACAATTTCCATTTCAAGTATTTGGGACCAAAAATCTCCTCGGAGCACCTTGCTCATCCAAGATCATGAGGAGCTTTTATCTCGCATTAACTAGCATCTTGCGAGATGGAAGCAGTACTCTCTTATTCAAACAGGTAGATTAACTCTTATCAATCTAGTGCTTAATGTTGTCCCAGTGCTCGTCCTCTTATGTACTTAAACCCCACTTTCTATTATTCATCAGATCTTTAGGCTAGCTCGTTAGTATTTGTGGGCCCTAGAATAGAGCCACTAGGGTCCACACCTCCTAGGTAGAAGATAGCCACCTGGCCAAAGGATGATAGTGGGCTGTCCATCAAGGAGTTGCAGCTTGCCAAGCTGGCACTTGTTGCCAAAAATGTTCTGAAGGTTCTTAACAAAAATGAGAGTGTGTGGCCTCCGACTCGTTCAGACTAAGTATAAGCCCCCACATCCTTTGGGGGTGCCAAAATTAATAAGCGGCTTAGCTCAACTTGACTCATTTTGGCTTGAGCTGAGCCAAGCCTAAGCCTTATTTTACAGCTCTTTAATTTGAATTTCGACCCACCTCTTGTCAATGCTTGGATTGCTTTTTCAAGCCTCACAAGAGTGTATATCACTTCTTTCATCAACTTGACCACTCCGGATCTTAATGTTGGGAGGGCTAGAGAGTTATCTAGGGTATCCTAGTCCCTACCAAAATAAATATCTCTCTTTGAAAGGTGTGCTGGAATAAGTTTCCGACTTGCCTCACGTTGCACCACATTAGGTTGTGTTCAGACCTAGTGTGTGGGTTATCTGATAAATCCTTTGAGCACCTATTTTCTCAGTGTAATTTTGCCCATGGCCATCTAGTCTTGTGTTTCATCCTACTGGAATCTTAGTCTAGAGCTGTGAAAGAGGGAGGATGGATATTGGCTCTTAGTGGGAGGGGACCTACCTTCTCCTCGAATATTCCTTCTCTATTTTATGATTATCATATCCCTCGGTCATATCTAACTTCATTGCAATGACATAGCTTTCAATGGTGCTAGGAATTTCGTCTTTGTCACTTGGGAGTGAATTGTTGCCCTTACTTATGAGTATGTTAAGCTCTAGAGCACCAAGCCTGTTAATCGCCCTATGTAGATCACCTCATTCATTGGGAACCTCTTTTGCCAGGTTTTCTCGAGCTCAACACTTATGGTTCATTTTTGGGTCTCATTGAGCTAGGGGTGGGCTTCATCTTGTGCACCCCGTCTAGTTCCATGATCGTTTGTGGTCGCTTTGCATCCACCTTAGTTACCAAAGCTTTTGGTTTTCGCGAGAGGCTAATCTATATCTAGCACCACAACATCCCTACTCTTATGATCGAGCCAGATACCTTACTCATCATCAACACAATTACGGGCATCTAAGAAGGACCCTTGGTCTATTGCTCCAATTATTGTATTGATCTTATTGCCTTGTTTTCTCCTGCCTTGATTTCTTATGTTTATTATGAAGCCAACCGTTTTGTCAATTAGCTAGCTAACATGGGTTGTTGGTATTCAGGTTTTGGATATACTCGGGAGGGGCTCTCCCCGACCCTCTTATCTTCTTTATGTTGCTGATGTTAACACCTCATTTTGTACTCGAGGTTCCGGGTTAGTACAATTTTTTTCTTAAAAAGAAAAAAGTCTTGGGCTGCTCTTTACTCATATCTACTTTCCAAAAATAAAATTTCTCCCCTTCGTGACTTTGTTTATATTTATCCATACAGAACTTTTTAAGTTACAAGTTTATTAGAATTACTCATGTGATATCTTTTTTATTATAAAGATACTCCGGTCTGCAATATTTTAGGATTCCATTAAGTGATTTCGATCAGAGAATAAGATTTGCCTTCCGCCAAAGGTACCAAGGGCTAGGGGGTAATAACCAAGGATCGTTTTTAAGATTAATGGAGTTGCAGTTACCCACCACCCAGCAAACGTTGGCAATGAGGGAATCCTTGACCGGCGAGATTGCCGGCCAAGTCCAAGACCAAGACCGAGAAGGTGAGAGATATGTAGACTATTGAACATCATCGCTGGTCTGCAACTTTTATAATATATTATTTTTTTCCCGAAAAAGGGTGTCGTGAACTGCAACATCTGAAGCAGAGAGACGACTCTGTGTCTTCTCTGAACCACCACGTTTTGCTTGCGGAAATTGGCTCAAGAGGACGTGGGGAAATTGGCCAAGTCTTATATTGGCTCGATTAAAAGTACACCTCTCTTGCGTAGGCAGTGGACTTCTATTGCAAAACCGTAGAATTCCACGTAGCTCTTCACATGCACTAAAGGGTATTGAAGTAGTTAACTCTAAGTGCATGCCCATGAAACTGGGGATTATGTTACCTCAACTAAGTACTGGTCGGACAAGTATATGCAGTAGGTGTAGGGGTGAAAACGGATCAGATACGGATCGGATAGTGTTCAATCCATATCCGGATCCGTATTTTTAGTTCGGATACGGATTCGGATACAAATATTGGACGGATAGCAAAATTTAAAACCATATCCTAACTAAACGGATACGGATAATTTTCGGATAAAGGATCGGATCTTAAACGGATATTGATTAAATTTAAAATAATTATAATATTTTATTTAAATATAATTAACATAATATTATTAAGAGTTTTACAATAAATAATTTTTTTGTATATCAAATATATAAAATTAGAGAAATTAATCTTTATAAATAATATATAACGTATTATTAGTAATAATATTAATACTTACTAAAAACTGTAAATCATTTAAAAAAATATGCGGGTAAACGGATATTCGATATCCGTATCCGAATCCGAAAAATTTATCCGACCCGTATCCGAATCCGTATCCGGATTTTTTTCAAAAATTCTATCCGTATCCGGATCCGAATCCGAGTCGAATAAAATTTTTTTATCCGAATCCGATCCGAGTCAGATCGGATAGCGGGTCGGGTCGGAGTTAATCCGACCCGTTTTCACCCCTAGGTAGGTGAGTTGGACAAAAGCTTTTACATAAACCCCAGAACTCTATTGGGCTTAGAACAACATAATAAGCTCAGTTTTGACTATGAAATCCTTGTTGTCGATCCTAAAGTTCCTCTCATTGGTTCTACTGCTACTCTTAATTCTCTCAACTGCTGCAAATTCAGTATCACTTGATTCACAAGGAAACCAGCCTTAAGAGTCATAAAACCATAGAATCATGTAATCTTATGCTCATCTCTTTTGATCTATCTGCCAGCCAATTCAGTGGAATTATTCCTTCAGAGATTGGTGCACTTGTAATGCTCAACACCTTTTATCTCTATAAGAATTAGATAAATGGTTCCCGCCCATCTCTCGGTAGAATAATATTTTAGGTCCTATCCATAGGGAACTCAGAGATCTGCATAGTCTATTAAGCTTGGAATTGTCTATTAATGTCTGAGTGGACTCATTCCCCGTAAAATATGACATCTCTCCAACATGAATGAATTAGATTTCTCCATCAACATCCTATTAGGTCCAATACTTAGCAAAACTCACTATCTTATACCTTTGGGGTAATAAGTCTTTTGGTTCTATTCGTCTTGAAATAGGAAATCTAGTGAATTTGACGAACTTAGAATTTTATCATGACCAATTAATAGGTTCTATTCCAAGATGTTTTGGGAACTTGACCAATCTCATTAAGTTAATTATTAGGGGGTAACTAGCTTTCTGGTTCCATTCGCATTGAAATAGGCAATCTAGTGAACTTAAAGGACTTGAACTAATTGAAAACCAACAAATAGGTCTCATCCCGAGAATTCTAGGGAAATTGACCATGCTTGAAATCATGCACCTAGATAATAACAAGTTCACTGGTGCCATCCCTCAAGAAATAAGAAATCTAAAAGTTTTGGTTAGTTTAGATATCACCAAAAGTAGCACAACCGGCTTAATTTTCCGCAAGTCTTGGGAACTTGGAAAAGCTCATTATTGTAGGCCTTTAGAGTAATTAGCTCTGTGGTTCCATCATTTGTCAATTTGAGGAATCTAAAGCACCTTATACTATTTGACAATAGTTTGGGTGGTTCTTTACCTCAAGAAATGGCTAATATCACAAGTTTAGTTCGGATTAGACTTGAAAAAAATTAGCATACCGGAGATATCTCTGAATTAGGAGCGACTCCCAATTAGTATTTATGAATTTGAGTTCCAACAAATTCTTTGTTGTGATCTCACAAAATTTGAGAGAACGCTACAAATTGACAAGCCTACAAATCTCCAACAATAAGCTAAACGGACGAATTCTTCCAAGTATTGGAAAACTATCTCAACTGCAATTGCTTGATCTTTCATCAAATAACCTAAAAGGATAGATTCCAAGGGAATTAGAAAAGTTGTTTGAATTGTTTAATTTGATTTTGAGTAACAACTTACTCTTGAGATAGATACCTCAAGAGTAGGGGTGTAAACGAGCCAAGCCTGAGAGAGCCGGCTCTAGCTCAGGCTTGGCTCAAAATTAATTTCGAGCCTTAAAATTGGGCTCAAGTTTGCTTAACTCAACTTGAGCTGAGCCCGAGCTGGGCCAGACTGAGGTCAAGCTCTATTATTAAGCCTCATTCAAACTGAGCCAAATCGAGCCGGACCAAGCCAGATTGAGCTCAAGCCGAGCTAAAGAAGAAGAAGAAGAAAGAGGAGGAGGAGACGAGCTAGCGGGGCACTGCGATGGCACGCAACGACTTGCCGCTACCAAAAGAGGAGGAGGTGGCACCGCAGTGGCACACGACGACTTGCCGCTACTGAAGGAGGAGGTGGCGACACCACTGTGGGACCACGACAGCTTGCTGCTGTCGAAGGAGGAGGAGGCGGGCCATCGTGGCCGCTATCAAAGGAGGATGAAGCAGCACCGCTGCAGCTTGCTGCTCCCAAAGGAGGAGGAGGCACGACTACAACACCGCAGCGGCTTGGCACTATCGAAGGAGGAGGAGGTGATAGCCGTGGAACCGGTGCTAAAAAGGAAGGAGGAGGCAGGGAACTACGAGTAGGGGTGTAAACGAGCCGAGCCTGAGCGAGCCGGCTCTAGCTCAGGCTCGGCTCGAAATTAGTTTCGAGCCTCACAATGTTGCTCAGGCTCGGCTCAGCTCAACCCGAGCCGAGCTCGAGCTGAGCCTAACCGAGCTCGATTAGAGGATAAGGCGGTGGCGACGTGGGCGGTGGCGACGTGGGCGGCGGCTTGCCGAAGGAGTCGGAGACAAATGGAGGAGGCCGACGACGAAGGAGGAGGCCGACGACGGAGGAGGAGGAGGAGGAGGAGGAGGCCGACGACGGAGGAAGGTGTGGCGCCGTTGTGGTGGTTTGCCGTCGTTGCCGATGGAGACCGACGGGGAGGGAAGAATGAAGGTGATCGGGTGGATGAGGGTGAGAGTGAAGGTGAGGGTGGGGGAATTGATGATGGGGAAGGTGATGTGATGGGAAATGTGAAGTAATTAATGAGGGTGGGGTAGGTGAGGGTGGGGTAGGTGAGGATGATGAATGTTGAGGTAGGTTACGGGTGAGAATGAGTTAGTGAAGGACACGTGGCAATATTTCCTTATGCCACATGTCCTTAGTCATAGGGACTCAGGCTATCGAGCCTATCGAGCCGAGCCTGAGCGAGCCGGCTCCAGCTCAGGCTCGGCTCGATATTAATTTCGAGCCTATTATAATGGCTCGGGCTCGGCTCAGCTCTGATCGAGCCGAGCCGGACTCGAGCTTCACCCGAGCCGAGCCCGAGCTGCTCGTCAAGCCTGACAGCCCTAACTACGAGCGCTTGTCGCTACTAAAGGAGAAGGCAACACTGTTGAGCACTGCGATGGCTTACCGCTACTAAAGGAGGAGGCGGCAGTTGCGGCACTACTGCTGTAGAAGAAAAAGGAAGAGAAGGAGGCGACATCCTTAACGAGCCTATCAAGCCGAGCCTGAGCTAGGCTCTAGTTCAGGCTCGGCTCGATATTAATTTTGAGCTGATTTTAGCGGCTCAGGCTCGGCTCAGCTCTGACCGAGTTGAGTCGAGCCTAAGCCAAGTCTAAGCCGCTCGTCAAGCTTGACAGCCCTACTCAAGAGTTGGGAAACCTATCAAATATAGAGATTTTGAATCGATTAACAAACAATCTAAGTGGATCGATAGAGAGAAAATTTGGGGATTGTCGCATGCTTCTCTTTTTAAAATTTAGGTAATAATTATTTAAATGGAAGCATCCCCATTTAACTTGGAAATATAGTAAATCTACAAGAATTACTAGATCTAAGTCACAATTCATTTTTGGAAACATGCCATCCCAACTAAATAGACTAATGCTACAAGTTTTGAATCTCACTCATCTTTTCAAGATATGATTAGCTTATCATATAATGATCTGGAAGGGCCTCTTCCTAATAGCCAACTTTCTAGGAAAGCTCCAATAGAGTGGTTCACCCATAATAAATATTTATGCTGTGAGGTGCTTAGATTGACTCGATGTAGTTCAAGTCTTTCAACTAGAAGTTCTAAAACTAGACGAAGTCACATCATGCTACTAGATTTTTTCTTCCCATTCTTGGATCTTTGCTTCTGTTTGGTGGATTTGCTTTACTCTTATGGAAGAGGAAGAAAAGACATGATACAAGTGAGATTGTTAGAAATGCATTCTTCCTAGGAAACTTTGATGAAAAAGATTCATATAAGGATATCATTGAAGCAACAGAGAATTTTGCTGACAAATTTTCATTAGCTTTCGTGCATATGGAAGTGTCTATGAAGCTACATTACTAAGAGGAGTAAAAATACGAGAGGTTACACTACCAAGAAAAACAATTGCTATAAAATTTTTTTTATGAAATGAAAGGAGAAAGATCAATAGACAACCAACATTTCTCTAAGAGACAAAAACACTATCTGCAACTTGACATCGGTATATTGTGAATCTTTATGGCTATTGTTCCACTACTCAACATAGGCTCAAATTTTATTGATAAGTTTTTATCAGAGTTTGGATTCATGGCTTTTTACTCAATTTGAGTTTTTTCACATAAAATCTTTTGCATTCATCTTTGCTTATGACTTATTATTTCACATTCATAATTGATTAAGCAACATTATGGGAAGACATACCTAGAAAAATTATTATTTTTCAATATGTATCAAAGCATGTCTCTCTTACTCTTAAGAGAGATACTGAAGGCTGTAATTACCCCCAAGAAGAGCAATCCACTGTTAGGCATCCCTTACTCAATGGATCCAATTATCCATATTGAAAAACTAGGATGAAAGTTTTCTTAAAAATCTATTGATAAACATGTTTAACTCTTTCCAAGTCATCACTATTTAGCTCCTAGTTTGACTATTAGAAGAAAGAAAGTAGAAAAAACATCTTGATAAGTGGGAAAATATATTTTGGTTATGCTAGTTGAAAAGTAAGGCATGTATGCTATCTTTAGTGGGTTTACTTCCAATGAGTTTAGGCGAATTTGCACATGTCAAATTGCCAAGGATACTTGGGGCATCCTTGAGACTACTTATACGGGTACTTCTACTGTAAAATTGTCCAAGGATCAAAGGCTTCCATAAATTTTGAAACTCTTTGCATAGAAGAGCATGAATCATTTATTGATTTCTATGCTGAGTGACATTGTGAATTTCATTTCTAACTTTGGTGAAAATATTCTTGAGAACATGATTGTTAGGAAAAATTTTAGATGTTTGCATGAAAGATTTCAGACAAAATTTATTGCCATAAATGAGAGCAAGGATGTTGACTTGCTTAAAATTGAACAGTTAGTTGGAAACTAACAAATGTTTGATTTGTCTCTTTGTCAACCTCGAAAGTCTAAAATGATTGTCTTTATAACTATTAGGGATGAGGAGTAGGATGATATGATTCGGACTTCACCGACGTCGTCTCGAGTATGGATTCACTTTAGGGGTATTTTTGTTTAATGTTTTAGTGTTTAATTTCCATTAAAATAAGTTTTCTATAAGTCGCGTTCGAATGCGGATGAAGTGAGTTCGAACGCGGTTTGTGAACGGGGTTGTGAACGTGGGTGAAGAGAGTGCACTGTGTGTTCGAACGCAGTGCGTTCGAACGCACTGTGAACGCCTGCATCGCGTTTGCAAATACCGAGAGTGGCGTTTGATCGCGCGTTTGAACGCGGTTTTGTGAACAGGGTTGTGAACGTGGGTGAAGACAGTGCATTATGCGTTCGAACGCACTGTGAACGCCTGCATCGCGTTTGCAAATACCGAGAGGGGCATTCGATCGCGCGTTCGAACGCCTGCATCGCGTTCGCAAATCCAGAGGAGTTAACTCGGTGCGTTCGAACGCCGTCGGGCGAGTTCAAACGCGGTCGACGAAAATTATATTTTTAGGGTTAATTATGAGTTGTTGGTTAGCCTTTAAAAGGATATGGATGGCAACCAAAGTCAAGATTGATTATTGAGATTGAGTTTTGCCTTGCCTCCTTTGTCTTCTTCGCTCCCATTCTCTCAATCCCCGGTGACGCCGCTTCTAACCTCCCTCGACCGGGCAATCACCATAGTCCCTTAGGAATGGCCCTCTCTTCCCCCTTCTTCCAATCTATCCAACACTTGCCCTAACCTTTCCATCAACCATAACCCTTCCATCACCATTTTTTCACCAGTGCCATCCCATTAACGCCAGTCCTCCACCATCCACCATTACCTAGGATCACGTGCCTCCATCCACGGATCCAAAACAGATCAACCTGACGTTCGTCCACTAAACGGACAATATCTCAAGATCCCCAACCCCGATTCGCCTGAAACTTGATTTGTTGGAAAGCTATTTTATGGAACTACAACATATCAAAATTTCACATCGATCCGATGGCAGCATATTTTGGGATCTTATTTCAAAGTTCCGTGCCAAATCTAGTCTAGATCTGATAATCGGAAGAGATCGATCCTTAGCCCATAAGGAGAGATCGTATCAAGCTTGGTATTAGAGCCACCGTTCCTCGGACAAGCGCTTCCTATGACAACCATCAGATCCATGGCTGCACGGCTTGATGATGAAGAAGAGATTCTCCCAATAGAGGAGAGAGAGAAATGGTTGCAGGGACTTCCACCCACTGAACCGCCCGATCTAATCGGAATACGGAAGAACCTAGCGTTCAAGCCGTGTTGGGGTCTCTTTCCGAGCAAATGGCCATCAATAATCAAATAATGATGGAGATGATGCGGAAACTACGGGCGACAAGGGAAGCAATGGCGAACGGGAACGCACCCTCGACCCCACGACACGAGTCCACCCCCTTGAACCCACCGCCACCGGTTCAGCCTTTGCAACCACAAGAGCCGCTGCTACCACCACCCTATGGGCAGAAGCAAGCAAGGATGGTTACACCAGGTCCAGTTGCAGGTGAACCCATCCGACGAGCAAACAACTATGGAGACCACCTTGCAGATCAAGATCTGTGGGCAGGTTAATACGAACCGGAACCACGGCGAATTAATCAAAACCGAAGGAGGGATCATCAAACCTTCATGGTGCATCCTCCCCCGGTTAGATAAGGACTTGGACATGATCCGGAATGAGACAACGGCATCCGTGGACAAGTCGTGCGTCTTGAATTCCCCAAGTTCAAAGGTGGCGATCCGATCGATTGGTTGTATAGGGCGAAGCAATTCTTTGCATACCAAGGTACGACGGAAGAATACAAGGTGACGCTTGCGAGCTTCCACCTTGAGGATGTGGCGCTTCATTGGTTTCGAGCAGCCAATGCCATTCAGGCCATCGAAACTTGGGCTGAATTTTGCGCCGATATCATACGACGATTTGGAGCATCGGGATATGAAGACTTTGATGCTCTCCTCTCAAAGACCATGCAAAAGACTACGGTTGGGACATACCAAGAAGAATTTGAGAGGATTAGTAGCAAATTTCATCCACCATGGACGGATCAGCAACTTCGCAGCACCTTCATCTCCGGGCTGCGGGGTGACATACAAGCCGATGTGAGGGCTTTAAGGCCTAGAACCTTAAAGGAGGCCTTCGAGGATGCAATGCTTATGGAAGACAAATATAGGGCCATGAAGATACACCTGAAACAGAGTTGGATGAGCCAAGGAAGCCGCAATCAATCCCAACCAACCATAACGGCAGGAAACATCACCGGAGTACCAAGAGTTGCTGCTACAGTGGTACCTCCTCGAGCACCCTTGAAGCCATCCCAAGATGTGAAGTATGCACCTAGAGGTCTGGGACGAGCACTCACACTTGCCCAAGTAGAAGAAAGAAGGGCCAAGGGCCTATGCTTCCGTTGTGATGAGAAGTTTGTACCCGGGCATCGCTGCGTTAAATCGATGGGATCGATGATGCTAATCGATGGATTGGAGGAAGCTGAGGATGAGTTTGCAGCTGAAAATACAGATGTGGCTGGACATCAAGGAGAAGAAGCTGAGGAGCAACCCGTGGAGGACATGATAGCCGAAATCTCCCTCCACGCCTATTCGGGGACAGCTGCGCTAAAGACCTTGCGGGTGAACGGTGTTGTCAAGAAAACCATAGTGAGAATCTTGATTGACACCGGGTCCATCCACAACTTCATTGACAAGAGGCTCCTTAGGAAGATTGGGCTCGAGTCGGAACCCACGGAAGGGTTCGATGTGACGATTGGAGATGGCACCACATTGCGAGCAGATTTTATTTGTGGAGGTGTGGAATTGAAGGTGCAAGGCCAAACCTTCACATTGGATCTTTATCCGTTGGCCTTGCGAGGTGCCGACATTATTTTGGGTACTCAATGGCTTCAAAGCTTGGGGCCCGTAACATTTGATTTCTCAAACCTCACACTGACATTTCGAAGGAATGGACGAAGGGTGCTGCTGGATGGAAATCAACCGCAGCAAGGGCCAACATTGCAACCACTTGTGGGTTTTCCTTGTGCAGGGGACCGAGCTCTACTATTGCAAATGGTTGTTGCTAAACCAGAACATCCACCACCAAGGGAAGTAGCCTCTGACATGGAAGAGCTGCTGCAGGAGTTTCAGGATCTCTTCAAGGAACCTCGAGGACTACCGCCGAACCGTTGTCATGACCATCGCATCCAGATCATTCCAGGGGCTGAACCTGCAAATGTCCGGCCCTATTGATACCCGCATGTCCAGAAGGAAGAGATCAGTAAATTGGTGGAGGAAATGCTCGAGCAAGGGATTATTCAACCGAGTCGAAGTGCCTGCTCATTGCCGGTGCTACTGGTTCGGAAGAAAGACCGGAGTTGGCGGTTTTGCTTCGACTACTAAGCCTTGAATGCAATTACTATCAAGGACCGGTATCCAATACCGGTGATCGAGGAGTTGCTGGATGAGCTCACAAGGTCGGCCTACTTCAACAAACTTGACTTAAGAGCGGGATACCATCAAATCCGAGTCGACCCTGAAGATGTACACAAAACGGCGTTCCGAACTCACGATGGCCACTATGAGTTCCGAGTCATGTCGTTTGGGCTCACCAATGCACCGGCCACCTTCCAAGGACTGATGAATGACCTCTTCCGCCCACTCTTGCGTCGATACGTGCTTGTCTTCTTTGACAATATTCTAGTATACAGCAGGAATTGGAGTGAGCACTTGCGGCATGTGCGGGAGGTATTAAATATCTTGCGACAAAACCAGTTAAAAGTCAAGATAAGCAAGCATCTTTGGGGAGAGTCACGAGTGGAGTACTTGGGGCATATAATCTCTGCAAAAGGAGTGGAAGCCGACCCAAGCAAGATCAAGAATATGCTTGATTGGTCGATTCCTACTAATCAGAGGGAATTGAGGGGATTCCTTGGATTGACAGGGTACTACCGGCGATTCGTTGCCAACTATGGCAAAATTGCTGCCCCGCTGACCTCCTTACTCAAAAAAGGTGGGTTTCAATGGACAGGAAAAGCAACAGAGGCCTTCGAAGCCTTGAAGACAGCTATGTCTACCGCTCCGGTTCTAGCACTACCAGATTTCGGCAAGCCCTTTATGGTGGAGTGCGACGCTTCGGGTGAGGGCATTGGAGCAGTTTTGATGCAAAAGGGTAGACCTGTGGCATATATGAGCAAAGCATTGTCAAATCAGTCGTGACAGCTTTCCACCTACGAGCGCGAAATGCTAGCGATTCTACACGCCGTCACCAAATGGCGACCCTACTTGATTGGCCAACGGTTTACTATCCGCACGGACCAACGTAGCTTACCTTACTTCATGGAGCAACGTGTGCACACCCCAGCCCAACAACGGTGGGTCACGAAACTCCTTGGGTATGACTACGAATTAGTCTACAAAAAGAGGATTAAGAATCGAGCCGCCGATGCTCTTTCACGCCAACCGGACACAAGTGAGCTTGCCTCATTTTCAGCACCAGCATTTCCTATATCTTTAGATATGTGGGGAGCCAATACAGAAGATCATACTATGGAGGAACTTGAGTCAGAGTTCAAAGATCGCTTCACAAACTTCAAACCTTAAGGACAAGGTTGCGAAAGCGTGGTGGATTGAGACGATTCGGACTTCACCGATGTCGTCTCGAGCATGGATTCACTTTAGGGGTGTTTTTGTTTAATGTTTTAGTGTTTATTTTCCATTAAAATAAGTTTTCTATACATCACGTTCGAACGCGGATGGAGTGAGTTCGAACGCGGTTTGTGAACGGGGTTGTGAACGTGGGTGAAGAGAGTACACTGTGCGTTCGAACGCACTGTGAACGCCTGCATCGCGTTTGCAAATACCGAGAGGGGCGTTCGATCGCGCGTTCGAACGCCTGCATCGTGTTTGAAAATCCAGAGGAATGAACTCGGTGCGTTCGAATGCGGTGTGTTCGAACGCGGTCGGGCGAGTTCGAACGCGGTCAGCGAAAATTATATTTTTAGGGTTAATTTTGAGTTGTTGGTTAGCCTTTAAAAGGATGTGGATGGCAACCAAAGTCAGGATTGATTTTTGAGATTGAGTTTTGCCTTGCCTCTTTCGTCTTCTTCGCTCCCGTTCTCTCAATCCCCGACGACACCGCTTTTAACCTCCCTCGACCGGCCAATCACCCTAGTCCCTTAGGAGTGGCCCTCTCCTCCCCCTTCTTCCAATTTATCCAATACTTGCCCTAACCTTTCCATCAACCATAACCCTTCCATTACCACTTTTTCACCGGTGCCATCCCATTAATGCCGGTCCTCCACTATCCACCATTACCTAGGATCACGTGCCTCCATCCACGGATCCAAAATAGATCAACCTGACGTTTGTCCACTAAACGGACGATATCTCAAGATCCCTAACCCTGATTCGCCTGAAACTTGATTTGTTGGAAAGCTATTTTACGGGGCTATAACATATCAAAATTTTACGTCGATCTAACGGTGGCATATTTTGGGATCTTATTTTAAAGTTCCATGCCAAATCTAGTCCAGATTTGAGAATCGGAAGAGATCGATTCTTAGCCCATAAGGAGAGATCGTATCATAGGACTATTAGAAGAATATGAATTTTTTCATAAAAATATTTAAGAATTTCTTGAGAAAAGCAAAAGGTGCCATAGGCAACAAACTTGAGGGTAAAGCCATTGAGAAGAATAAAAATTCTTGTGAACCCTCCACTAACCCTATTTATAAAGGCTCAAAGCTTGGGAGCAAAAATCAAAAGAGAGTAGCTCAATGATATAAATACCAAAGGTATGACCACATTGAATATGAATGCCTAAATTGCTTTAAGAAAAAAAATGTTTCAAGCTAATGTGATCTGGGCCTAATCAGGTCATCTCATGAGGGAGATTCAGTTCACCGAGCTGAACCTACTTATTCTTAGTTTCAATAAACTTCTTGCATAGGGCTTATGTGGTCAAATGCCCAACAAATGGTGTTTGAATAGTGAAACAAAGAGCAGCCTTCATTGAGGCGTTCGAATGCCTAACTAATGACGTTTGGATGCCACAATCTAAGAGCAACAAAACGTTAAGGTGTTCAAACCCTAATATGAGAGTAGTCTTCGTCCAACAGTATTCAAATGTTGTTTAGCAACGCTTGAATGCCCTTACCTGAGAGTGTAGCCATCCAATAGCACTTGAACGCCCGACGCCGAGGTTATTTCATGTTAGGGTAATTTGAATATTTTTGAATTTCTGGTTAGCCTCTAAATATATGGAAGGCAACCACTTTAGTATTAGTGAAGGTTATTGCCATTGTTCTACCTTCTTTCTTCTCTAGTCTTCTACCCTCTAGATCTCTTTCCCTTTCATTTCTTCGATCCAAAGCTGACGCCGTGAAGCTAACGCCAACCCCTTCCTCCTCAACCATCGATCCCCTTAGTCTCGAAGGGCCGGTAATCTTCTCCCCCATTTCTCAAACACTAGCCGTTGGCTAGCTCCTCCCTTGTCATCAGTCGATCCACCTTCTTCTTTAGAGGTAACTATCTTTCCCCCTTCTTCCTTTCTAAATCACAGATCTATCCCTACGCTATCATCATTTGCATTATCCTTTCCTCTCTTATCCTCTAGAGCTCACCATCTTTATTAATTCCACCACCATCACTTTAGATAAACTACCTCAGCCCACTACATGATAATTGGTACCGAAGCTTGAGTACCTCCTAGTATCGGTACACAACACAAGCCACTTGGGATGATCCTAATGATTAATTGTGTAGCTTTTATTATTTCTTTGTTATCTATTGAATTTTCTAATGATTCTTTGAGTGCAAATGAACAAGATTTAGACGAGTCGGATTTTGACGATGATTTAGAATTATAAAAAACATTCGATAAGTTATATCAAGAGTCATATAAGCTGCAAACAACAAATGTGAAGCTCTTGTCCAAGTTGAAAGATGTCATATTTGATAAAGAAAAACTTCAGCACAAATACAAAGAAGAGCATATATGTTTAGTCGAGATAACAAATTAGTTGGACAAACTTAAAGAGATTAAAAGATGTTGAAGAAGAGTGAGAGCACTTAATGAAAGAAGTAAAATTTCTGTGTGTGTGTGTGTGTGTATATATTTTAGGATTGTTTGGTCATTGTTTATTTTCAAGATTTAGTTATTTTTGGTTGTTTCATATTTCTTGTTTTGTTTTATTTTAACTTCTTGAAAAATAAAAGAATGAGAAAACTAAAATTTTGATGCATCGTTTGGATTGGTTACCTAGTTGAAAGCAAGTTTGTTCGTAATGGTCATTATTTAGATGACTGATTTATTTGTACCAGTAATCTGTATATTATCCCTAAGGATTGTGAGCAGACTTAAAATATATTTATCCCTTATTGTTTTGATCACTGTAGTAATCATGTTTGTCTCTTTGTGTGGGCATTAATTTATGAGTAGTTTTGTTTGACAATTATAATATTAGCTAGACGCACTTTGATTGACTTAATAATTTAGTATCACATGTGTTCTTGTCCTTAAATTACAAAGATCAATAATTAGGCCTACCACATGTTTAGTGTGAAATTCGCCTTGAATATGTCCTGTTGACACCATGCACTGTTTTGAAGTATATTGGTGAACATCGCCATTACACTGATATCTGTTAAATATTAAAAAAGGATAATAAAAAATTACTGAACTAAGTTTGGTTCCAAGTAGAGTTTTCTTTTGCATTCTTCCTTCTGTTTAGAAGTGTTTTATACCTCGCTAAGAGTGATTATTTGAGAATCTACAATTGATTGTGGTCACTGGACCTTAGATTGTGTTATTGCCTACGGGTGTAGTCGAGCGTGACTCAGATCAAGCTTGAATTAAAATTGATTTCGAACTTATATTTCTAATTAAGTTTGAATTAAATATATCAATTTAAATCAATTTCAAGCTCGTGCTTAGAGTCGATCAATAAATAATTTTAAACTTTAATCAATTCAAGTCAAATTTTAAGCCTAATTAAGCTTGATTTAAGCTTAAATTAAGCTTAAAATAAAATTTAATTTAAAAATATAAACTAGTATAATTATAAATTTAGAACTAAAAAGATTAAAGTACATCTTTGGACAATTTTAATTGAAATGAATTGTTGGTCTACGGACTTTGTCCTAAAAAAATTAGGGTGATATTGCAGGATATGGGACTAATCCCACACAAAATGTGAAAAGGATATATGACAGAGAATGACAGTCCAACTTCAATCCATAGGGCAGGCAGCTGTATTTCAATTGCCTTTGTCCTTCTCACATAAGATGCCCCTAAGCTATCTCGAAAAGTTGAAAAAGAAACTATTCCTTCACTATGCCGTTAACAACAGATGCCCAAGGGAGAAGGCCACAAATTATAGCCTTCATATATATAAGCCCCTGAATTCTTTAGGACAGACCAATACCTTGGGCTTCAGTTAGATTTAGCTATGGATGCTATGTTGTTTTCCCTTAATTTCTTCTCAGTGGTTCTTCTGCTGCTCCTAAGCACCTCTGGTATTGCTTTAGCATCACTTGGCTCACAAGGGACAACCCTCCTCCGCTGGAGAGCGAGCCTTCTTAAGGGCCATGAAGCCATAGATTCATGGACCCTTGCGACCACTCCGTGCAACTGGACTGGCATAACATGCAGCAGCACCGGGCATGGAACGGGGAGTATGATCGTCGCCATATCTTTGCCGGAGATGGGTCTTGAGGGGACGCTTGACGCCCTCAATTTCTCAGCATTGGTCGTGTTAACAAGTCTCAACTTCACCCTCAACCAGCTGCACGGATCCATTCCAACTTCTATTGCTGCTCTTACTAAGCTCACCTCTCTTGATCTCTCTGCCAACCAATTCAGTGGGATTATTCCTTCAGAGATTGGCTTCCTGTCCATGCTCAACTACTTACACCTCTATGGGAATCAGATAAGTGGCTGCATACCATCTTCTTTGGGTAACTTGACCAAACTTAGAATCCTAGAATTGTATCAAAATAATCTTTCAGGTCCCATCCCTAAGGAACTAGGAGGCCTGCAATGCCTATTGAGCTTGGACTTATCTAGCAATCTCTTGAGTGGTCCTATCCCTCTAGAAATAAGTAATCTAGTGAATTTGGAGGAGTTAAACCTAGGTGAGAACCAACTGATAGGTCTTATCCAGAGAAGTTTAGGAAACTTGACCATGCTTGAAACCATGTACCTAGGTGATAATAAGTTCACTGGTGTCATCCCTCCTGAAATAGGAAAGTTAATAAGTCTGATTGAATTAGATATCTCCAACAATAGCATGACAGGCCAAATTCCTTCTAGTTTTGGAAACTTGGAAAAGCTCACTTACTTGAACCTTTGGGGTAATCAGATCTCAGGGTCCATCCCTCCATCATTTGGCAATTTAAGGAACATCAAATACATTGCACTCTTTGACAATCTTTTGAGTGGTTCATTACCTCAGGAAATGGCAAGTATCACAAACACTGTTCGATTACTGTTATCTAGCAATAATTTCTCCGGTGTCTTACCACCGGATGTGTGCAAAGGGGGCTTGCTTCAAAAATTTGATATTTTTGACAATAACTTTGAAGGGCCCATACCAAGAAGTTTGATCAATTGTACAAGCTTAATCCATGTTCGACTTGATGGAAATCAACTTACAGGAGATCTCTCTGACTTAGGAGTGTATCCCAATTTGGTATATATGGATTTGAGCTTCAATAGGCTCTCTGGTAGGATTTCGAATCATTGGGGAGAATGCTACAATTTGACAAGCCTAAGAATCTCCAACAATGAGCTCAACGGACAAATACCTCCGAACATTGGACAATTATCTCAGCTACAGATGTTTGACCTTTCGTCTAATAACTTGGAAGGGGAGATCCCAAGGGAATTGGGCAAGTTGTCTGAATTGTTTAGTTTGAGCTTAAGCAACAATTTGTTCTCTGGAGAAATACCTTATGAGCTTGGAATCCTACCAAACATAGAGATTTTGGATCTATCAGCAAATAACCTAAGTGGATCAATTCAGAGGAAGTTTGGGAGGTGTTTGAAACTTCAGTTTTTAAAGTTAAATAATAACAATTTAAGTGGTAGAATCCCCCTTCAACTTGGAAATCTAGTAAGCCTGCATGTTGGAAACATACCAACCCAACTAAGTGGATTAATTATGTTACAAGCTATAAATCTCTCGCACAATGGATTGACAGGTTCTATCCCGATCTCCTTCACAGATATGTTAAGCTTGTCATTTATAGACTTATCATACAATGATTTGGAAGGACCTCTTCCTGACAGCCAAGTTTTTAAGAAAGCACCGTTAGAGTGGTTCACTCATAATAATGGCCTTTGTGGAGAGGTACTTGGCTTGACTCCATGTAGTTTAAGTCCTTCAATGAAAGGTTCAAAAACTAAAAGAAGTCGAGTTATTTTGTTTGTTGTTTTATCTATTTTTGGTTCCTTGCTTCTTTTTCTCGGGATTGCAATACTCTTATGGAAGAAAAAGAAAAGCAGTAAACATAATGCAAGTGAGATTAATAAAGATGTGTTATTCATCGGAAGCTTTGATGGAAAATATTTGTACAAGCATATCATAGAAACAACAAACAATTTTGATGACAAATTTTGCATCGGCTCTGGTGCATTTGGGAGTGTCTACAAAGTCACATTACCAAGAATAGTAAGAGTTGGCGAAGTTACACTACCAAAAGGAAAAAAAATTGCTGTGAAAAAGATTCTCGAAATAGAAGAAGAGAGGTCCATAGATGAGCAGCTTGAGATACAAATACTAACACAAATTCGGCATCGAAATATCGTGAAGTTTTATGGTTACTGCTCAACTACCCAACACAAGTTTCTTCTCTATGAGTACATGGAGAAAGGAAGTTTGGCAACCATGCTCAATACTAGAGAAGAGGCAACTTTGCTGGATTGGATCAAGAGATTGAATGTTATTAAAGATGTCGCTCATGGACTCTCTTACATGCATCACGACTGTTCACCACCCATAGTCCACCGGGATATTACGAGCAACAATATTCTTCTTGATTCAGAATTTCGATCTTGTATATCGGATTTTGGAATAGCTAGAATTCTAAACCCCGGCTCATCCAATCAAACCATGCTTGCAGGAACACGAGGATATATAGCACCAGGTAAATGCATCTCCTTAGTCCTAATGATTGAAGGTTTTTATTAGCATTACATTTGCACCGAGGACACTTTTTCTTTAATGGAAAAAAAAAGTTTGTTCTGTGTTCTAATAGCTCATGCAACTGCATGGAACTACGTATAAATGCTCCAATTGATAACTTCACAATATTGAAGTGTATTCAAAGTAATTAATCATAGTTTGATGAAACTTATCTTCTAATGTTTTGCAGAGCTTGCCTACTCCATGATAGTTACTACGAAATGTGATGTTTATAGTTTTGGAGTAGTAGCACTTGAAGTGCTTATGGGAACCCATCCAGGAGATTTTATTACAATTTTATCGTCCACTGATGTGGGACTTGCACTAGCGAATGATATTTTGGACCAGCGACTGTCATTCCCATCAGCTGAAGTTGCAGTCGAAATTTTAACAGTCATCAAGATTGTAATTCAATGCTTAAATGCTAGTCCAGTTTGCCGTCCAACAATGCAACAGGTATCTCAAAAGCTATCTTCTCTTTTAATACCTCCAATCCTCAATTGAGATTATTAATATGATCAAACCTATGCTTTGCTTTGCTAAACTTATTTGTGTAAAGGTGAGAACTCTTACACCTTTCAGTGATTGTATTATATATATATATATACAAAGGAATTTACACTAGCAATTATGCTGCAACCGTCAAGGAGCAATTAAATAGATGTTTACAAATGTAACTAAAATTTGAACATTTTCTTAATAAGTGATTATCCTATGATGGAATGGTTTCAAATTCGTATCATATCATAGCACGAAGATTTTGGGGTAATTTATATCCAGATATATATATGGAATGCAGATTAATTCATTCTGGCATGTGGGAGAATTTGAATTTCAACATACAGTTGTGTCTTTAGATTTCTCTTTTTTCTTTGTTTCTTTGAGGAGGTCTGTAGACTGCATTCATTAAAAGCCAATGTTACACAAAAGATCAATCTCAGCCCCGTACCAAATTTTACATGCAAGATTCATAAGAGCAAATTGAGTCGCTAAAAATCCAAGCTGGATGAATACCACTAATCTTGTTTACCTCCTTCTCACATAATAAAAGAGATAGGGCTTCGAAATAAAGAGCATTTGTGCAGTAATTTAGAAACATAGAACTCTCTCTTATTTCATTCGAGAAATCGTGTTGAAAAAATCCCACGCCAACTAAGTTGTTCCCTTTCTTGATGGAGTCTACCTATGTAAAAGTGTCTTTAGAGTAGGCTCACCTTGTCCATTTTATTCCTCTTGAGCTCTTGAGTAGTTCTAAGTTCACATCATCATAGACTTAACCCTTTTTATTGATTTGCTTGTCCGTGTGGGACTTCACCTTCTTCACAAGATAAGATAAGCCCCGAAGTAAAAGTAGATGCAAGAAAAGAGAGATTCTTTGTAAATTTCTTACTTCTATTTTAATTCATTATCTTTTAATCCTTTACAAATAAAATGCTTGAGCCTTATATAGCGGCAAAATAAAACGTAGCTATTAAGGTTCTTAAATATCTCCTCTAAATATTTAGGGGGTTAGAAATAAGACGACGGCTTATAAATATCTTCTCTGGATATTTAAGGGACTAGAGATAAGACCAAATGCCCTAAATATCTTCTCTATCTAGACCATGGGGTCGAAAAATTTCATTAGGCACGGATATGGATGAGTTTTTTTTTTTTTTTTTGAATAGCAAGCTATATTATGCTGGGCCTATCTACCTGACGGGGATAAAGGCCTCCTCCAAAATAAGGATACATAGTTCCAAGGGTATGGGGTTCGTCGGCTCTAGCCTGACTACCCCCAAACTCCGCTCCCCACATTTGGCCGCCCAGTTAGCCACTTTGTTCCCCTCTTGCCTCACATGACTCAGACAGCAGTTTACAAAAGAACTGAGTAAACCATTACACTCAATAGTTAAACCCTTCATTCCCCACGGACAACTGACCATATTCTTCATGATTCGGACTAACTCCATTGAGTCGGACTCCACTTCCACATTAGTGTGGCTTGCAGCAAGTCGCAGTCCCAACCGAAGGGCCTGCCCCTCGGTTCGTAGCGTCAATTCGCCGGCGAACAGTTTCCAAGCTGCCGCTAACAAGGAACCATCCACGACCCTTATTATTGCCCCTGCCCCTCCAAGGCGATCCCCACCCGAGAAGGCTCCATCCACATTGACCTTGACCTATCTCTCAGCTGGGTGCGTCCACCTCGTCGCCTGCGGCCTAGCCGGATTGTTCCTCGGCTTGCGTTGTTTTGTGTAGTCCTTAGCTAGTTGCATTGCCCGCTAGACTAGCATGTCAGCATGAATCACAGTGCCTCCAAACACCTTTGTGTTGCGCTGCTTCCAAAGCATCCACAGGGTGGACGCCATAATTGCCTTGCAAGCCAGGTTCTCCTCTAGGTCTTCATTCCATGACGTAGTGATCCAGTCCTCCAACAACTTGCATTGCCACTCTTCACCCCATCCTTGACTGGTTGCCAACAATCCCCATACCTTCTTCGCAACTCTGCACGTGAAGAATAGGTGCACCAAACTCTCTCTATGAAGCTCACACAGGGTGTAGTTCTCGTCTGGCTCAACCCAAATTGCATGAAGGTGAGCACAAGTTGGCAACCTCCCCCAAAGTAGTTTCCATGCAAACAAACGTACTCTCGGGGCCACCAGTAGGCGCCAAAGAGTGCTCCATCCTTCCCATCCGTCTTGGCAACCTGGGTGGATGAAGGCATATATTTATTTGGCCTTGGGTTCACCAGCCCGGTCTGGCCTCCAGATCCACCTATCCGGCTCGGCCACCTCCGTCAACTCTGTGGTGCTAATCTGGAAAGCAAGGTCAAGCCTGGCTTCCTCCACTAGTCGATCCGCCTGCCTCCTGGACTCCGCTACTAGATCACTAACCAGTAGTTCTTTGTTCATCAACCTCGGGTGAATTTCTCGTGGCTGTCGATTCTATGGTACCTTGAAGAGCCACGGTTCACTAGTTGCTTTCGTCATTCTTCCATCGCCTATCTACTTACGGCACCCGTCGCGGATCATGACCGCCGTGGTAACCAGCACTCTCCATACCCACAATGCTTTACCTAGGATAAGAGGGGCCCAAGGGTTAAGCTCGCCATATTTGGCTCTCAAAATTTTCACCCACGGGCTGTCTAGCCAATTCATCACTTTGAACACTAGTTTTCCAAGGAGCGCCACCCGTGCCTCCTTCAACTTCCTAATGGCTAAACCTCCTTCAGCCTTTGAGATCATCACTGTGTTCCAGTTTTGAAGATGGAGCCCACAGCCAGCCCCGTTTTCCCATAGGAAAGCCTGAGCTTTCTTCTCTATTGCCTCTAGGGTAGTATCTGGCAGCCATGTGCATCCCAACCAATACGTGGGGATAGCCATAACCATGGCGTTTATCAAGGCGAGCTTTCTGGCGGTGGAGAGTACCCTGCGCTTCCACTCGCCTAGTTTCCTACCCACTCGGTCCACCAGCGCCTAATGTTTGCGAACTCTGACTCGGCGGTCCGAGATGAGCACTCCAAAGTATGTAAATGGCATGGTCGCCAACGGTATACTCGAACGGTTGTAGAGAGTCATCCCCCTCTCCTTATCTATCAACCGAGGGAGGAGAAGCTGAGATTTTTCAAGGTTAACCTTCTAGTTGGTTAGTTTGGCATAGTCGACAAGGCACTCTTAGATAATCACTGCATTTGACTCGGTTGCCTGTACCGTGATGAGGAGGTCGTCGGCATAAAGCAGGTGGGTCAGTTGGGCATCTCCCTCTTGAAAGCCCGTCAGCTGGCCTCGGTCCACTCTATCATTTATTAGACTAGAGAGGTTTTGAGATACCAATATGAACAAGTATAGAGAAAGTGGGTCCCCTTGGCGGAGCCCTCTGAATCGATGCAGCCACTTCGTTGGGGTTCTGTTGATGAGGAAGGCGAAAGACGAGGAAGAGATGCATGCCTCTATCTAGGAGCACCACCGAGCCGAAAAACCCATTCTTGTTATCCTCCTCATTACCGCCTCCCAGCTAACCCAGTCATATGCTTTTTCCATGTCTAGCTTGAGCATCATGATCAGCGGCACTCTCCTAATGGTGGCCATTGAGTGCACCACCTCTTGCGCAGCTAGAGTGTTATCGACTATGGCCCTCCCCACCACAAAGGCCGCCTGCTCTAGCCCCACTAGCTTAGGGAGGAGGCACTTCATTCGGCCTACTAGGATCTTTGCTATGATATTATAGCCGACGTTACACAATGATATAGGCTGAAAATCCTTCACCCGGGTGGGGTTTGCGATCTTCAAAATAAGCGTAATGAAGGTTCTTCCCCATTGCGGCGGCATGCTGGCCTGGGAGAAAAAGTGGTTCACGGCGTCATAGAGGCCATCCCTGATCTCTTCCCCAACTTGACATAAACTTCGACAGGTATGCCGTCGGGCCCTGGAGCCTTGCCCCTCGGTAGACTCCATAGCACTCCTTTGATCTCCTCCCTAGAGATGGGCCCAACCAGTTGGTCTGCCTCCTCCCTTGAGATCTTCGCTACTTGTGGCCATGTCAGGTTGGTGTCCATCCGTGCAGTGTTCTTCCCCCATAACTTGTTGTAAGTGATTCTGAATGCTTCTACCACTTCCTCCTAGCTGTGAACCCACCTCCCATCCTCGCTGAAAATGCCTGTAAGGGTTCTCCATTTCAGACATGGAAGAGGGTTACTACGTCTTTAGGTTTGATAATGAGGAGGACATGATGTATGCCCTGAGCAACGGGCCTTGGACGATCATGGGAAGGGTGCTCAACTTGATCCCTTGGCGAAAGAACTTTCGGTCGACCATCGAGGCGTTTACAACGGCGCCAATATTGATCCAACTGCCCAACCTCCCAAAAAAAATACTGGGAGCTGGAAGCCCTCATTCCAGTGGTGGCGTACTTCGGGAAACCTTTAAGGGTAGATAAAACTACCTTAGACCACACCCGGAGCCACTTCGCTCGAGTCTGCGTCGAGATAGATTTGGCCAAACCTCTCAAGATGGTGATATGGCTTAGCCCGAAGGAAGATGAGCTAGAGTAAGTAACGATCTACGAGGGTATCCCGGCATTATGCTACCGGTGCGGTAGGATTGGGCACATGGAGGAAGCATGTCCTAACCCTAGACAAGAGGGCTCGAGAGGTCCTAAGGCTCCAGAAGAGGAAGATAAGCAAGGGACGGAAGCAAACGAAGCCAGTTCTGTGGAAGAAGATTCCGACGAAGGGCCCATCTACGGGCTATGGGTCAAGGCCTAGCGTAAACCAAGGAGGAAGGTGCACCCCACACCGGCGACACCAAATCGCGCTATAGGGCAAGGCAAAGCTCAGGACTGAAAGACATAGAGGCCACACCGGCAAGGCTGCGAACCTAAGCTGGCGCCGGGATTGCGCGAGGCAAACGGAGGCCAGTGACAAACCCATCCCTCGAAGGAGGCGAAGGAAACCACAAGCAACGTCGGCAAAAACTATGCAGGTGCAAGAGGGATGGAAAGCCACCGACGTACCCCGATTGAACCTAGGGGCCCACAGCAACCGAGAGACAGGCCACCAAACAGCACCAAGGGGAAAATCAAAATAGGGGGAAAGGACGGCATGAGGGATCAAGTCGCGTCGAGCAAAAGTGTGCCAGCCCAACCCCAGGTGGACACGCCAGCAGTCGATAAGACAGGGGGCCATGAAAACGATGTAACGGGGGGAGCGGCGAGCCAACCACAACTCGACACGTCAGTAGAGGAGTTAATGCAAAAAGAGAGAGGGGCACAAGGCGAAGCAAGCAACCACGCCGGGGAAGGCCCCTCGACCTTGATAGGCACGGCAAACATCAACGGGCTTGCCATCAAACTCGAGTCTGGAAGTGTGGAAGTGACGGTACGCCTTGCTCTGCATATGTTAGAACGCTAAAGAAGAACGAAGCAAAGGGCAAGAACAACTGTCCATACCCAGCAGAAGTCTTCTAGGGCGGGTTGGTAGCAACAGGTACCAGCCTAGCAAACGCATGGGACACTCAACAGGCAGAGTGCCATGCAGGTGTAGTCCGGGCTATCAAGCGAGCCTTATTGGCAGCCCCGGGAGGGGAGCTGACTCAGTACATGGAGACTGATGAGGCCAACTTGCAGATGGTTGCCGTCAATCCACGCAATACATGGCGAAGGGGCGCCAAGGACATGGAGGTGGAAGGACCCAGTGAAGCTACTGCGGATGGCGCTGTCCAGCTGCCCTCCTCCAAACGGGGGAGGACAAACTGAGCACTGGCCGCACCCAACCCACTATGTTATCTAATGAACAAGGCCCTAATCTGGAATTGCAGAGGAGCAATGAAGAAAGAAGTCCTTGACAGATGTAGAGATCTGAACAGAGAACACCAACCGGATATTATGGTGCTGCTCGAGACTCATGTGGATTTGGATAAGGTGACTATAGTAGCAAAAGCATTGGGTATATGCTGGTCCTGGTTTGCAGTTCCGATAGTCGAAGTATCTGGAGGCCTTATTCTGCTGTGGAAGGCCAAACTAGGTCAAGTAGATGTCGTGGCACTGTCCCGATATGCAGCACACTTCATAATCACCCCGCCAACCAAAGAAACGTGGAGGTTGTTGGCTGTCTACGCCAGCAACCACCTAGCAGAGCAGAGGAGCCTGTGGGAAGAACTAATGTAGCTCGCTAGCATCGGCAGCCCGTAAGTGGTGGCTGGCGACTTCAATGCCTACCTCCATGCAGAGGAGAAAAAGAGCTACAATACGGTGGAGCTGGGACCAAAGATAAAGGCTTTTGCGACCTTCGTCGACTCGACACGACTATGTGATCTAGGGTTCACAGGGCTACCATATTACCTGGTGCAATAACCAAGTGGGGAGCCGACGTATATGGGTCCGGTTGGACCACGTGTTGGCTAACTCTAGGTGGATCGGATTGCATCCATTAAGCCAGGTCAAGCACCTAGATCGCTCTGCCTCAGACCACGCGCCACTCCTACTAACTCTCCCCACCGAGCGAACACAACTAGCTCGGCTCTTTCGGTATGAACTATACTGGCTGGAATACGAAGCCAGCGTGAGCATTGCCGCGGAGGTATGTTGGAACCGGAGGAGAGGTGACCCCATGCAGCTCTTCTCACACAATATGGGCATGCTGTAGAAAGCCATGAAGAAATGGAGCAAGGAGAAGGTGGGGAATATTGAAGCCAAACTAATGGAGGCCAGACAAGAGATGGAGGAACTCGAGGAGCTTGACGCGGAGGCGGGACCGGACGAGCCCGGGATGCGACGCCTGCGAGGCCTCTATAATCTCAAGTCGGCTCTTAGCAGGCAAATAAACATCAAATGGTTGCAAAGAGCACGACTTAAGTGGGTGCAAGGCAGCGACAAGAACACAAAATTCTTCCACCTCACGGCCACTATCCGCCAACACCGCAACCATATCGTAGGCATTTTCAGCGAGGACGGGAGGTGTCAATAGCCAGGAGGAAGTGGTAGAAGCTTTCAAAACCACTTACAACCAGTTATGGGGGAAGAACACCGCGCGGACGGACACCTACCGAACATGGCCACAGGTCGAGAGGATCTCGGGAAAGGAGGCAGACCAACTAGTCGAGCCCATCTCTAGGGAGGAGATCAAAGGTGCGCTATGGAGTCTGCCTAGGGGTAAGGCGTCGGGACCCGATGGCATTCCAGTCGAAGTATATGTCAAGCTATGGGAGGAGATCAAGGAAGGCCTTTGCGATGCTGTGAATCATTTCTTTTCCCAGGCCAGCATGCCACCGCAATGGAGAAGAACCTACATTACGCTCATTCCGAAGACTGCAAACCCCACCCGGGTGAAGGATTTTCAGCCTATATCTCTGTGTAACGTCAGCTATAAGATCATCGCAAAGATACTAGTAGACCGGATGAAGTGCCTCCTCCCCAAGCTGGTGGGGCCAGAGTAGGCAGCTTTTGTGGCGGGGAGGAACATAGCCGACAACACTCTGGCAGCGCAAGAGGTGGTGCATTCGATGACCACCAACAGGACAGCGACGCCGATCATGATGCTTAAGCTAGACATGGAAAGAGCATATAACTAGGTTAGCTGGAAGGCGGTAATGAAGACGCTCCAAAGAATGGGTTTTCCGACTCAGTGGTGCTCGTGGATAGAGGCATGCATCTCCTCCCCGGCTTTTTCCTTCCTCATCAATGAAACCCCGACGTAGTGGATGCAACCATTTAGAGGGCTCCGACAAGGAGACCCACTTTCCTCGTACCTGTTCATACTGGTATCTCAGAACCTCTCCAGCCTGATTAACGACTGGGTGGACCGAGGCCAGCTGACAGGCTATCAGGAATGAGGCCCAACTCACCCACCTGCTGTATGCCAACGACCTCCTCATCACTGTGCAAGCAACTGAGTCAAATGCGCTAATTATCCAAGAGTGCCTCGCCGACTATACCAAACTAACCAACCAGAAGGTTAACCTTGAGAAATCTCAGCTTCTCCTCCCCCGGTGGATAGATAAGGAGAGGGAGACGATGCTCTACAACCACCTGGGTATACAAATGGCGACCATGCCGTTTACATACCTTGGTGTGCTTATCTCGAACCGCCGAGTTAGAGTTTGTGAACATCAGGTGCTGGTGGACCGTGTGGACAGGAAACTAGCCGGGTGGAAACGCGGGGTACTCTCCACCGCTGGAAAACTCACCTTGATAAACACCATGATCATGGCTATCCCGACGTATTGGTTGGGATGCATGTGGCTGCCAGATACTATCCTACAGGCAATAGAGAAGAAAGCCCGGACCTTTCTATGAGAGAGCGAGGCAGGCTGAGGTCTCCATCTCCAAAACTAGAACACGGTGACGACCTCGAAGGCCGAAGGTGGGTTAGCTGTAAGAAAGTTGAAGGAGGCACGGGCGGCGCTCCTTGGAAAACTAGTATTCAAAGTACTAACTCGGCAGGAATGCTCGTGGCTGAAGATACTGAGAGCCAAATATGGCGAACTTAACCCCTGGACCCCTATTGTTCCATCTAAAGCATTGTGGGTATGGAGAGCACTGGTTAACACGGCGGTTACGATCCGAGGCGGGTGCCGCAAGCAGATAGGCAACGGAAGAACGACAAAAGTTGCTAGCGAACCTTGGCTATCTAAGGTACCATGGAACCGTCAACCACGACAAATGCACCCGAGGCTGATGAACGAAGAAATGCTAGTTAGTGATCTAATAGCTGAGTCCAGAAGGCAGGCGGATCGACTGGTGGAGGAAGCCGGGCTTGACCTTGCTTTCCAGATTAGCACCACGAAGCTGACGGAGGAGGCTGGGCCGGATAGGTGGATCTGGTGGCCGGAACGAGCGGGTGAACCCAAGGCCAAATCCATATACGCCTTCATCCACTCGAGATGCCAAGATAGATGGGCAGGGTGGAGCACTCTTTGGCGCCTGTGGGTGGCCCCGAGAGTATGTCTGTTTGCATGGAAACTACTATGGAGGAGGTTGCCAACTCGGGCGCGCCTCCACGCAATTTGAGTCGGTCCGGACGAGAACTGCGCCATGTGTGGGATCCATAGAGAGAGTGTGGTGCACTATTCTTCACGTGCAGGGTTGCGAAGGAGGTCTGGGGAGTGTTGGCAAGAAGCCAAGGATGGGGTGACGAGTGGCAATCCAAGCTCACGGAAGACTGAATCACCACGTCATGGAACGCAGACCCGAAGGAGACCTTGGACTGCAAAGCAATTATAGCGTCCACCCTGTGGATGCTTTGGAAGCTGCGCAACGTGAAGGTGTTTGGAGGCACTGAGATGCACGTTGACATGCTAGTCCGGCGAGCAGTGCAACTAACTAAGGACTACGCAAAGAAAGGCAGGCCAAGAAACACTCCGGCTAGGCCGTAGGCGACGAGGTGGACACACCCAGCGGATGGGTGGATCAAGGTCAACGTGGACAGAGCTTTCTCCGGGGTGGATCGTCTCGGAGGGGCGGGGGCAGTAATAAGGGCAGCGGACGGTTCCTTGGTAGCGACAGCGTGGGAACCGTCCGCCGGCGAGTCGACGCTACGAACCGAGGGGCACGCCCTCTAGTTGGGACTGCGACTGCTGCGAGCTACGCTAAGGTGGAGGTTGAATCCGACTCATTGAAGTTAGTCCGGATCATGTAGAAAAGGGTTAGCTGTCCGTGGAATATTAGGGGTTTAGTTTCTGAGTGTACGGAGTTACTCAGCTCTTTTGCAAATTATCGTCTGAGTCATGTAAGGCGAGAGGGGAACAAAGTGGCCGACTGGGCGGCCAAATGTGGAAAGAGGAGTTTGGGGTCGGTTAGGCTTGGACCGACGGACCCATTACCCCTAGAATTATGTAACCTTATTTTGGAGGAAGCTTTTATCCCGGCAGGCGGATAGGTCAACTTAATATAGCTAGGCTATTCAAATAAAAAAAAAGCACGAGGATGCAATCTCCCTCCTCTGCCTTTTTTTATTAATTTTTCCCAGTCTCCAAACCATTTTCTTCCTCCCATTCCTCTCTTTCTCAATGGAGCTTCTCAACCCTCCACATCTGAACAAATTAACAAGTGAGAAAAATATAATGCTGACCTCCCTCCCCTCGGTGTCGCTCTCGCTAGTCCAACCTCGATAAAAACCCCTATAAGCACTCTACCTTTCTCTCCAATGTCATTCTAGTGGTGTGTCCAAGCATTTGGTCATTCATTGTCGTCCTCCTCCTTGGAATGTGGCGACCTTCCTCTCATCTTTCCCTTCCCCTTCTTGTCTATCCTTCCTAGCTAGCGACCCGAAGGAGGAAAATACTTGGGCTTTACTGCATAGCCCTGCCAAGCCCTTGGTAGGATGGGCTGGCTAGGCTTAGCTCGCACTTATTTTGCTTACATAATAGCATGATACTAGCACATGTTCATTATCTTGAGGGGTGTGATCTCTACATCTTGACAGTACAGAGTAATGGGCAAGAAAATATTTTTTAATAAAGCCCACTATGAAGCCCTATTGGTATTTTAGCTGAAATCGCAATCCCAAAGGCATCAGCAATACAAATGGTTAAGCTGGACATGAGAGAGGATACTATGATAATTAGGCAACTCAAGCTTATCCACTACTGGACAGGCCTCAAGCTTATCTACTGCTAGATTGACAAGGGCAAAAGACGACACATATTTGATCTTCTCCATTCCTTTCTAAATATCTAGAAAAGATATTTATTAGGTTAACTTAGTAGCTAAGTTTTTTTCCTATATAAAGGCTTAAATACATTACTTGTAAAGACATCTAATGTTTGAGTAAATGAAAAGAAATGAAACTTCCTTAAGAAAAAAATTTCTCTAAGTGTCAATGAAGGCTCTTTTTTCCTTTCTTGCTTCTATATTGACCTTACTTCAAGGCTTACTTTATCTTACGAAAAAGTTGAAGTGCCTTACGGACTTGCAAAAAAGTTGAAAAAGCATAAGTCCATGACAAGTGGTATCAGAGCTAATCGACTAAGTATTGCTGCAATCGACGATACGCTATTGCGATCAACAAAGTGCTACTGCAATGTCGTCTTGCAAAGCCATAATCGTCGACGTCATGCCCAAGAAGAAGAAGCACCCGAAGCGCAACAAAGAAGCACCCCACCTCCGCTTAGGACTTACCTATTTACCTTTTCTCTATTTTAGATTTTATGCTTTAGATTAAATATTAATTTTATTTCGTTTGGAAACTCAAACAATAACATTGTTTTATGTTCATTGCAATTAGTTTAAATTTAATAAAGCAGATCTTCTTCGTTTATTTATTCTTGCCATTGTACACTTAGGAAGTGTTAGTAAGGTTTCATGTATCTCAAGCATATTGAGATGCATGACAGGTCATGATTTCGATCTCGGGTCATAGCAGTAACCTGTTAGATAGAAAATTAAATAATAAAACCATTGCCACAAGTTTGACAATTACTTCCCAGTCAGCTTGGGTGATGAAGTGATGCAAATCTAGCATGCATACAATATTTTAGAGAACAATCGACCCAAATAAGTAACTAAAGTAAAATAGTAAGCAATAACTGATAAAAAGTTAATTGACTAAAAGGATCACTACTAGATGGAAGGAGAGAAAACCACTCAAATAAGTAGCTTTCTCAACTCTCAAATAGGTACGTTGATAGTAGAAAGGCCTAAAATATGGTGTAAGAAAAAACTTTAGAGTTTAGGTTTACGAATAAATGGAATAGTAGTGCTTTTACTTTGAAACAAAATCCTCATCTTCACGTCCAGGCACCCAAAGATTCTCTTTCACTAATGGAATTTTCTGGACAGCAGTAGTAACCAACGAAAAAGTAGAGATTGAAGGAGAGATTTAGAGAGGAAGTAGAAGAGATTAGAGAAGAATCTTAAGACAAAGTAGGAGAAAGGGAGAGAAAGAAAGTGTGTGTGTGTGTGTGAGAGAGAGAGAGAGAGAGAGACAGAAGAAGAAGAAGACCAGGAGAGAGAGTGAGAGATCTCAAATAAATCTTGTTCCAACTTGTCTTTGTTTCTCATGCAATAACCCTTAAATAGGTTAACAACTTTGATTCTAGCTGATTTTAATAGGAACTTATTTCCTAATAGGACTCTAATTGATCATCTTACCTAAATTGACTATTCCAATTTAGGTAATAACTCGATACGGACATCCCCCGCATATAGGCAACTATATCTATCAATTGACTAATTCAATTGATTATTTGAATTAAAAATCAACAATTAGACCAAAAGTGGACTCAAGCAATTTTATTTTTGGTCAAATTGAAGATGAAGCCCACATCATGAAGTCTTTCTTGTTGTCGATATTAAAAATTTGGCATCATTGGTTGGTTGTCACCTCAAGGGAAATAGTAATACAAACAATAAGATCATTAATACAAACATCATTTAGCATCACAAAATATCAATGAAAATTAAAATAATTAGTAAAACTTTAGCATGAAGAAAACCACTACCACATCTCTAGTATTTCAGTCATATTGACAGCAATATTGGAAACAACACTAAAGATCCATAACCACTTCTACTAATTTCACTACCATTAAAACCTTTAAAACCAGCACTACGACTGTTATCTTTGGTATCAGTACTACAACAATCAAATCAACATAAACATTTCCGACAATGATAATATTATATAAGGCAAAAACTAGAAACAAGAAACAACAATATCATCACCACCAAAGACCTAGTAATTTGTAAATCACAACCTAAAAAGACTACACATCTGTGTCACTACGATCATCACCACTATAGCAATAAATCGATAAAAGCAACAATAACATCATTATCAACAATCATCACCGCTAACACCGGCATCATTACAGCAACAATAAAACAATCACAAACAGAACACAAGTCCATTACAATAGTAAAACAATATAATAGTTGTCCAAAATAGTAACATTATTAAAAACTAATAAAACTATAGGTTCACTACTTAAATCATCACCATTATGGCTACATCAAAACAACAATAACATCATCACTAACAAATTACAACTCCCAATACACCCCAACCGCCACCAACATTACATGAATATTAACAAGATAACATCAGCAATCACACAAGAAAGAAATTAAGAATGACTCACAATACCCCAAAATGAAAAATATAAACAAAAAACCATAATTAAAAAACCATTATTGTCATTTTCCACCACTACAACCAACATTGCAAAAGTAACAATAATATCATCAAATATAAAAACATCACCAAAAAAGAAATCACCAAACTATATTTACACTGTTCAAACCATCACCACTACTAGCACATCTACATGAACCACATCATCATCAAGTCGTCAACAAGCACCATCTAAGGCACCACCATCATCAGAGCAACATAAGAATAATGGAATAGAATCAACCACCAACGCAAAGATAACCACTATTATCATCAATACATAAACAATAATATCAATAAATATCACCACAAACACCAAAACAATAGGAACTGCAATAGAAACAACTATTGTCAAACCACTGTCAGCACCTTAACATAAAAAAGAAGAGCCACAAGTACAACATTTAAAGGAAGGCACACACACATACAAGGAACATACTAACACATGTATGCAAAGATAACCAATTGATGCAGACATCACTGATAGGACTCGATGGCGTGTGTACCAGCGTAGGAGACGACAACAACTGATGATCCCTCCTATAGGGATCTGGTTCTGATTTGATTTATTTATGGTGTCTTTTGTTTATTTTCTATGTAGGGTGTTTTTTTCTTATTCCATTGTAGGTCTATATATAGACCCGTTATATTTTCTTTGGAGGTTAATAAAAGTTTATGTGATTTTCCTTGTACAACGAGCAAGGAAATTACCGTCGACGAGAAACAAAAAGAGTCTGTTGTCATAACGGAATCACCACCACGTAAGATTCCAAGTCCTTCAAAAATTAATTGTTGTTGCATTATTCAGTGATCTACTGGTCCATCTTTATTTATTTTTTATAGATTGAAAAAAATTTTTTGAATTTCCAGTGTTTCAAAATTTCAAAAATTTCCATTTTTGACTCTAAATTTCTGTTAAATCCCAACCAATTCCTCTTTTCTCTAAACTTCCAACCAAATTTCCTTTTTCTTCTTAAAATCCCAACAAATCCCATCTTTCCTAGACTGTTTTTTTTTTTCTCCCTCCAATATTTCCAATTTTCAAAATTTTTCCTCCCTAACTTGAAACCAACCCCTTCAAATCAGCTCCAAATCCAATCTCATTAGCCACCCAACCCAAACTCACTCACACCCATTAACCCAAACACTTCCAACCCAACCCAACCCCATTAAACCCATCAAACCTGAATCCAAAACCCACTAATCCAAAACCCAAAACCTATTAGACTAAATCCTCAACCCGTTAGTCACCATCATCCCAACCCGTTACCCATCTTCATTTCCAACCTCTCCCTCACCTCATACCGAGTCCTAGCCAATTCCTTGTCACTGTTGCCCTGACGCAGCCCCGGTTTTGCCCCGCCCTGATGACACCACCCGACACTGTCACTCCACCAAACGATGTCGCCCCGGTTCTATCCCGCCCCGACGACGCCACCCAACACCATCGCTCCACCCAACGACGTCGCCTCGACGCCATTGCTCAACGACGACACTGCCTCAGCCCGTTTGCTCCACCCGACGAAGGCGACGCTGCATCAACGCCTTCCACCGACGACGCCACTACCAAGGCTTCTCGATAGCGACGCCAACCTTCTCCACCTCCGACGACTACGTTCTTCACTGACGATGTCGTCCCTTTTGATGCCTGCAACCATTATTGACGACGCCGACGCCCGTGCCTTGATCTCCCGTTACCTTAACTGAGATTGATCGCTACTATCGGAGGGAGTGATCGTCGTGCCTCGTTCCCCACCGTAGCTGACTGTAGACATCACCGTCGGACCGTCCGATCTTTCCACTATCTCAGGCCTTGCTGCCGACGTCGCCGACATTGCTGCTGACCATTCACTGGTGCTGACGGAAGAGACCTGTACCATAAGAAATTGTGGATGAAGAGAGGAGAAAGAAGGGTGAAAGAAAATAATTAAATTTCAATTCTTTTTTTTCAGATGGTCAGGTACATGCTCTTTTCATCGTATTAAATATTTTTGGGTCATTCTTTTCTAGTATCATCTCTAAACTTTTATCAGTTCCTGCTGTCCACATATAGTGAATGAGAGATTACATAGAAACCTTATATGCTTTAGTCCTGATATTAAGAGCTGAACTGTGTCGAATAGAATATTAGTATTATGTTAATTATTAGAAAGCAATTTAAAGCGCTTGGCATTTATTAAATGTGACTTTTGTTTAAAAACTATTAAATCTTGACATTAGTCTTTGAATCTCCTAAATGGAAAAATTAAGTATTCATTTTTAAGATTTTCTTGACTGCATAGCATATCATCTCATATCATTTAAATCAAGACATTTGTATTTGGATTAAATTTAGGAGATGTCTGCATTCCATTAGGTTAGAACACTATTTAATTTTATTTAAATTAGCAAGCATAAAATAAAAATAAAGCAATACCTAACCCATTCATTGCATATTAGTATATGCCAACAAGTAGAGGTAAGGCTTATCTCCTCAGTGATTCTAGTGAGTCCAGCAGTAGCAGTATGGATCCCGAACTTATTAAGAAGCTCGATGATATTATGGGTCAACTAGGTACCTTAGCTCAACAAGTTAGAGATATTCATGATACTTTACTTGGGTATCAATAGGTGACCGATGAACGACTACATAGGGTAGAAAGACCCCGTGAGCACAACGCTCCTCAAAATAATTACCGCCTTGACCTTGAACGTGGTGAATCTCCCACTCTTTTACCTCGTCAATACTTTCAAAGGAATGAACGAGATCGTGATGAACGGTACCTTCGAAGTATTAAAGTTGATACTCCGATGTTTGATGGTCGTTTAGATCCATAGTACTTCTTGAACTGGATCAAAAACATGGACCATTATTTTAAATGGTATGATGTTGAAAATCCGAAAGGTCAAGTTTGCTGCCATGAAATTGACTGGGCAAGCAAATCAATACTGGACCAACGTTGAGACTCTTTGTGAGAGTAGGGGTGAGCTTCTAATAGAAATTTGGGTTGACATGAAAAATGAGCTAAAACGTAAATATCTCCCACCTTCTTATTACCCTAAACTCTAGACAGATGGAACCGACTTACCCAAGGGAGTAAGTCAGCTAAAGATTACCTTGCGGCTTTTGATGAATCGCTTGTTCGGTGTAGCGTGATTGAATCAGAAACCCCTATGCAAATCTTGTCTAGATTTAGGGTTAGCCTGCGCGAAGAGTTGAGAAGTGAATTTTTTGCCCGTAACATTGATACTTTAGAAAAAGCCTACAGCTTACTTTGGAAAAAGCCCTAAATCTTATCCAGATTTAGAGCTTGCCTGCGTGAAGAGTTGAGAAGTGAACTTTTTGCCCGTAACATTGATACTTTGGAAAAAACCTACAGCTTAGTTCAAGACTTAGAGGAGTAGACCTAACCACATCTCAAGAAATTACGAAACAAGACCTCTAATTCATAAATCCTCCATAGGTCCTCATCAAGCCAAGTCTACCAATCAATCTTTTAACCGATCTGCCCCTAGCCCTTCATAATCCAAAGTAGAATACAAAGGTAAGAGTGTCGAGAAAGACTTTTCTAAGATTCATCCTTGGATCAAATACTATAAGTGTCAAGACTATAGACATGTTGCTGCAAATTGTGCGAGCCCGTATAAAAAAAGTTTAATTGAGGAACCCTTCGAAGAAGACTCTAAACAAGACTTTGATAGATATGTTCACCATATAGACGATGATGAAGTAGATTTTGAAGACGAAGAGAAAGAAACTACCATAGGATGCCTGAGGCACATAGACTCCACAAGGTTACATGTTGTTAGATATGCCCTCTCTCAACCTAAAGTCAATGATGATTGGAGGCGTAGCTCCATTTTCCACATGTTCACAAAAATTGGAGGCAAAAATTGTAAAGTAATTGTGGATAGTGGGAGTTGTATAAATGCCGTGTCCTCCACCATTATTTCAAAACTAAACCTGAGAGCGATTTCCCATCCTAATCCTTACAAAGTTTCGTGGATTAATTTAACCACGCTTGAGATAAAAGAGCGATGTTTGGTTCCAACTGAATTCACGACTTATAAAGATAGAATCTGGTGCAATATATTGACCATGGATGTGGGTCAAATTATCCTTGGAAGGCCTTGGCTATTTGATAATGATGTGTATATTTATGATCGTTCAAATATTTGCATGTTTGAACACGATAAGAAGATCAAAATTCTTCCATCGCAGCCTAGAAGTGGTAAGATGGAAAAGAAGTCTAATCCCATCCACTCGGACAGTAAAGTCAACTTGATTAATGTGAGGAGCATTGAACGCGAGATGAGTAAAGGAACTCCTATTCTAATTCTTGCTGCTTGAGAAATTCTGAACGAGCCTAATGAATCGATTCCTTTTGAAACCACTGCTTTGATTGAGGAATTCTCGGATGACTTTTTAGAGGATCTCCTGGATGAATTGCCACCAATGAGAGATATTCAACATGCTATCGATTTCGTCCTGGGTGCATCTCTTTTTAACTTGCCTCATTACAGACTTAACCTAACTGAACATGCTGAACTCAAATGGCAAGTTGACAAGTTATTGAGAAAAAGCTTTTTGAAAGAAAGCCTGAGTCCTTGCGTAGTTCCCGCATTGTTAACGCCAAAGAAAGATGGAACCTGGCGCATGTGCGTCGACAGCCGCGCCATTAATCGAATAACGGTAAAATACCATTTTCTCATTCCTCGTTTGGATGACGTGCTAGACATGATGGCAGGAGCCACGATCTTTTCAAAGATAGATTTAAAAAGTGGCTATCAAATTCGTACGCCCTGAAGATGAAGGGAAGACTGTGTTTAAAACAAAAGATGGGTTATATGAATGGACGGTTGTGCCTTTTGGCTTGACTAATGCTCCGAGTACTTTTATGAGAGTGATAACTCAAATATTACGACCTTTTATGAGACAATTTTTAGTCGTATACTTTGATGACATCCTTATCTATAGTCGATCTCGAGAGAAAAATATAGATCATCTTCGTCAAGTCTGCGCTGTCTTGAGGAGAGAGCAACTGTATACAAACCCTAAGAAATATACCTTTTTGACAAACAAAGTTGCTTTCTTGGGTTTTATTGTTTTATTTGAAGGAGTGTCTGCTGACCCTAATAAGGTCAAAGCTATTAATGAATGACCTGAACCTCGTATCATAAGAGACGTGAGAAGTTTTCATGGGCTCGCTACCTTCTATTGTCGGTTCATCAGGGGGCTTAGTACCATTATGGCTCCGATAACAAAATGCCTCAAGAAAAGTGAATTTGAATAGTCAGCAAGTGCCACTGAAGCTTTCACTGAAATCAAAAAGAAAATAGTGAAAGCCCCTATCACGCGACTCCCCGATTTTACTAAGTTGTTGAGGTTACTTGTGACGCTTTTGGAGTTGGTATAGGAGGAATCCTGAGCCAAGAAGGTCATCCGATTGCCTACTTTAGTGAAAAGCTGAATGAAACTAGACAACAGTATACCACTTACGATAAAGAATTTTATGTTGTGGTTCAATCTCTTCGCCATTGGAGACATTATTTGCTTCCTTAAGAATTCGTAATCTTCTCTGACCATGAAGCTCTTCGTTACCTTAACTCCCAGAAAAAGCTTAACGCTAGACATGGTAGGTGGGTTGAATTTCTCTAGAACTATACGTACACCTTGCGACACAAAGTCTGGAATAGACAACAAAGCGGCTGAGCACTGAGTCGTCGCATGATTTTTCTTTCAAGGATGAATGCAGAAGTAATAGGGTTTGATAAAATCAAAACTAATTATGAATCATGTTCGGATTTTCATGAAGTTTACAATTTATTAAGCGATAGAGCGACTGAAGAAGTAGATGGTTTCATCTTACAGGATGGCTATCTATTTAAGTCTCGAAAGTTACGCATTCCCAACACCTTGTTAAAGGAATTTTTAATTTGGGAATTGCATGCTAGGGGTTTAGCTGGACATTTTGGGCATGCGAAAACTATTGAAGCTACGGAACATTGATTTTTCTGGCCAAGCTTAAAGAGAGATGTTATGAGACTTATTAATCGATGCCATGCATGTCAACTTGCTAAGCAGCGAAAGCAAAATACAGGATTGTACACGCCTTTACCTGTTCCTAATTGTCCTTGGCAAAATGTTAGTATGGATTTCGTACTTGGACTTCCAAAGACCATCCGAAAGCACGATTCCATTCTTGTGGTGGTGGATTGATTTTCAAAGATTGCCCACTTTATACCCTGTTCCCGAACTTTTGACGCCTCTCGAGTTGCTAAAATCTATTTTGATGAAATCGTTAAGCTACACGGGCTACCAAAAACTATAATATCAGATAGGGATGTGAAATTCACTAGCTATTTTTGGAAAACCCTATGGCATAAGATGGGAACCAAGCTTCAGTATTCAACCGCTTTCCACCCACAAGCTTAGGTAACCTACTGAGAACTCTTGTCGGCGAGAATCTAAGAGACTAGGATCAAAAACTACCAACTGTTGAATTTGCATATAATAATTTCGTTAATAGATCAATAGGTCTAAGTCCAACTAAGGTAGTATATAGTTACAAACCTAGACAATCTATAGATCTCATTCCTATGTCCCATTATCATAGGTTGTCTGAGTCTGCATCTGCATTCGCATCACATATTCATGACTTGTATAAAGAAATCAGTAACAGAATTGCTCAAAATAATACTAATTATAAAATTCGAGTTGATCTAAGGAGATTCAAAGAATTTAATGTTGGAGACTTTGTGATGGTCCGGATACGTACGAAACGGTTCCCACTTGGAACTGTCAAAAAGTTGCATGCATGAAGTGCTGGACCTTTTAAAATTCTCAAGAAAATTAATGATAATGCTTATGTTTTAGATCCCCCCAGTGATTTTGGCATTAGTTCTACTTTTAATATTGAGGATCTAGTAGCTTATAAAGGTCCAAATTTTACCCCAGATAACCAACTAGATACTGAGCCTATCAATAAGCCTATTTATGAGAGATCCTCTTTACCTCCACTTCCTAATATTCTACCTAACACAGCAGACGAAATTGATAAAATTTTAGATGATGAGATTATTTCAACTAGAGAAGGTGGATCCCAACGGTATCTAGTACGTTGGAAAGGATGACCTACATCTAATGATACGTGGCTTGATCGCCACGATTTGGAGGTGCATCACCCTGATATCTTAGAGCAGTATGAGAGCAGCAGAGCAGTACACTCAACGGAGTTGAATTCTCTCCCACTCGAGGAGAATGATGCGAACATCACTGATAAGAATCGATGGCGTGTGTACCAGCACAAGAGGTGCCCACAGTTGATGATCCCTTCTATAGGGATCTGGTTCTGATTTTGATTTATTTATGGTGTCTTTTGTTTATTTCCTATGTAGGGGTGTTTTTTGCTTAATTCCATAATAGATCTATATATAGACCCGTCATATTTTCTTTGGAGGTTAATGAAAGTTTATATGATTTTGCTCTCTAGAGAATTTTGGTGTGAAACCATTTCTTAGGGTGGAGATATGAAACCTCATTCCTTCCCTTCTTATTTTTCTCTTTCATCTTTCTCCACCACGTTTTGTATCACCACTATTATCATCAATACATAAATAATAATATCAACAAACATCACTACAAACACTAAAACAATAGGAACAACAGCTACAGAAACAACTATTGTCAAACTACTATCAGGACCTCAACATAAAAAAGAAAAGCCACAAGCACAACATTGAAAGGAAGGTGCACACACATACAAGGAACATAATAACACATGTATGCAAAGATAACCACTATTATCATCAATACATAAACAATAATATCAACAAACATCACCATAAACACCAAAACAACTATTGTCAAACCACTATCAGCACCTCATAGCCAGAAGCACAACATTGAAAGGAAGGCGCACACACCCGAAAGGAACATACTAAAACATGTATGCAAAGATAACCACTATTATCATCAATTCATAAACAATAATATCAACAAACATCACCGCAAACACCAACCCAATTGGAGCAACAACTACAGAAACAACTATTATCAAACCACTATCAGCACCTCAACATAAAAAGAAGAGCCACAAGCCAACATTGAAAGGAAGGCGCACACACATACAAGGAACATACTAACACATGTATGCACATGCATTTATGAACTTGTGCTCAAAGAAACAACATTGTAACATGCACAGACAAACAAGCAGCCTACCAAATTCAAGTATCTGTTAAGAATAACTCGTGCACAGGTGAGCAATCTCCTGAATGCAACCACAGATTTATACATGCAAGAACATGTGCATGTGTGCAAGGATTCACACATGAATAGTCTAATTTCTTAAGCTGAAATACAAGCTCACGCATCTTAAGATCAACATTTCCAAAGAGTTAGTCTAAGAATGGGATAGTCTAGAGACGCTACACGATAGAGAAATATAACTTTTGAACATAGAGTCCCACATTACTATAGAAGTAATATTATTGAAAGAAAATGTGATCCAGTTGATAAGGTTCAATGCAAATTTCAAAATGTAAAGACGGATAGCAGATTAGATTCAATTTATGACTCAGATGAAGATCTTTATATTCGATTGATGATACACATAAGAGGAGCATCATCTACTAAATAAGATTGATGAATGGTTCTTTTAAATAATTGTTGCTTAAATTAGGGCAAAAAGAAGATAAAAATAATTGTTTAAAAGCAAGAAACTTTAATACATATACTTACAAGAAACATTGATAAAGAAAATCTGGTGTGGAATGAAAAGATGTACTAGATAGAATTTTAGAACAACAAAACTTTTGCAAATAAAACTGTAAGTTAAATAACTTATGCCAATATGATAAGAAAAAAAGCAGGACATAAGAATGCAGATTTGACTTGTAGATGCAAAATTAGAATTTTTGAAATCAACATACAAAGCATTAGGTATCGACATCAAAAAAAATTTGTTTATGCTACTATAAAAAATTTGAACCATTTGATAAATGGCCAGGACATAGATAACAAATCAATGGGGATAAGATTGCAGCATAATCAATGGTTACAATTAACACTCGAGAAGTTGGATCATCTAGATATTATAAATCATCAACATGGATTAGATTTAGCAATTAGCACCATGTGAGGACCAAACAAGATCATAAAGATGGCAGAAGACGTGTTGACGCAAATCAAAGCAAATATGATGCAAAAAAGAAAAGAGAGAAGGGCATACCACAGACAAAGTTCTGAAACCAGAATTCACCCAATCAATCTTTGTTTCCGCAAAGCAAGAACTAGAGAAGAATAAAACATTTACATCTCATTGATCTGAAGAAGATAATAAAAAAATCTAAGCATAAATAATTAAATATTTGATCCACCTAACCTGTGGATATCTAAACAGTTTTAGGTCATAACCATATTCATCATAACAAGATCTTGAGAATCAAGCTAAGCACAAATATCTTCTCTACAGATTCTATTTTGATCATAAATGTTAATCAGAATATATCACAGGAAGTAGCAGCTACAATGTAGAACCAAAGAATACCCAAGATTTTTTCTAGATCAAAGGAATATATGAATCTAGGATGAAAGCACTATCCTGTATTGAATACAGACAAGCAACGTTTATGTGTTCTATCTTATTTAACCAAATGTTCATTTAGTCAGAAAATATTGCAATATTCTTTTGCTTTGATCAAACAGAAAATTGCTTGTAAAGAATCATCAGTGAAATTGTAGAACTTAACTTTAGCTACCATTAGTGAAAGTATTCATATACCAAAAGTGTAGAACTTACGCTCCTCAATACATAAAATGAAAATAGAATCCTGTAATTTTCTATCTCTCTCAATCTATTCAGTTATTATCACCATGGGTTGAAATATCGGCCAATCTCTATCTGTATCACCGAAACGGATTGGCCGATATGGTCAACTTGGCCAATTTCCGATCCGAATCATCCGAAATGGATATATCGTATCGTATTTTCAAGAACTTGAAACCAATACTTAGAACCTTGAATATCACTGTTAAATTCTTTCATAAATAAAATTTTCTAGAAATATCATCATAAATAGGAATTAAAAATAACAAACAAGTTCTTCAAAACAGAAAACAACATCTTTCATAGGAAAAAAATTCTGTTAAAGATGATCCATTTCTATATCAAAACCTAATTATGGCAGAAAAAGGTTGTATAACAATTAAACCATTACATCATCCAATCAGTAGTTATTAGCTAATGCTCCTACCATCACTCTCCTTTCATCATTATAAGGGTTGTAAACTTGAAAAATATATGCACGCTATCCCCAACCTACATGAAGTAGATTCCAAGGACAGTGAATCAAATTAGAAAAGTGATCTTTTACTATCATATTGTAAGCTAGACTAAAAGATATATTGGTCCTTTTTTATCTATCTTATGTTCAGCACTGGGAATGCAACAATTTATTTGCTCATTAGCTCGTAGAGAGGAACCACAGAATTCCATCAACAGGATATTTTTTTTTTCTTTCACTAACCATAGCCTGTAAATATACTTGAAAATTGTTCTATTACATCACTAAAGTCAAGCTAAATAATCAATTAATCATATATGGTATTAATATGTACCATTGCATACTATATATATGTAAAACCCACTTTTATACAATGCATGCATGTTACATATACATTTATATGAAGCATTAAATTATCTTCTATATGGGAGTGATGTAGAACGGGAAAAATATAATAATATACCAATTTTTGGAATATTATAAAGTTCTCATATCATGAATTAATATTTTAATAATTGTGCCAATTCATCTTCAATAAACATATGTGTATGCGATACAAGTTTTAACATACACCAAGTAGAGATACTCATAATCTAGAAAGACCAAAGATTTTTTAAATATTTCCATATTTCATGAAGACATACTGATATAATAATAAAGTACTAATTATATTATTTACAAGTTTATGCTCAACAAACTCATTTTCTAGAGCAGTAACATATACTACTAATCTACTCACCTTTAAAATATTTGCTTAAGATATATTGAAGTAATATATGAAAATGCAGTTTCTTATATATATATATATATATATATATATATATATAGAGAGAGAGAGAGAGAGAGAGAGAGAGAGAGAGAGTGAGAGAGTAACATCCTAATATATCGTGATTATTATGTACTCACTAAACACTAAATCACTGATAACGTAAATCAATGTGCATCACAATGGATTGCATTAAAATAGATAATTCCTTGATACCTATACAGCAAGTAATTTGTCAGACTCATAGGAGTTCCTACTTTTGCACCAAAAGGTGATCAAAGAGATTATTTTTGCTAAAAGTGCTATGGAACAACATACTAATTGCAGCTTTAGGCTCACAATTAGGAAAGTAATTCTTATTCACAACAAGCAAAAACAGTCGCTTCATATATGCATCACAATAAAAGCTATTACGCAACTCTTCATAATATTTTTTCATAAGCTAAACTATTAAAGAAGCAGCTCTGAAAACTAGCTAGAAAGAGTGAGTCTCTGTTTTATAAAATATAAACTCTTTTAATGACTTAAAGGCACAGAAGAACCAATGAGCATGTTATGATCTTGGCAACTTTTACCATGATACCTGTCCTTTACAAACCCTACCTTGTCTGGATCTATTAGTTAATGGAGCAGTGCATCTTGGGATTCTGATGATAACAGGACCTAATTGTCTTTACACTGCAAAATTACATCATTTTAAGCCACTAGCTCTTAGTTTCTTACAAAATGATACTGACAGCAAAAGGAGATAATGTGAGAAATGTACCTGCCATTGCAGAGATAACCTTCTTAAGGCTTTGGTAGAAATGATCCTCAGGTAGATTTCAGCCACAGTAATACTTGCCTAGTGGGGACAAACAAATCAATCGGTGTGATTGGAAGAGCACAGGACTATGAAGTAACCTAGTACAGAAATGAAAGGCATCATCAATTCTTCCACGTGATTCAGTGAATGACTGCTATTGTGTGACTTATTTTCTGATTGTCACTAACAAACTGCATCAGATCAATACCAGTGCTATTATAAGACCATAAAACTTTGTAGAGTAACCTAGTACAGAAATGATCGAATGTTTCCCTCATCTCTTCCACATCTGATTCAGTAAAGAACAGTGAACACCTGACTTTCTTTTGATCGTCACTGGAAAGTAAAAAAGCCTGCATCAGTGATAAGTTATAGAAGAATACTGTGAAATTTTTTCATTACTAAAAAATAAAAGATGGGAATAAGGCAATTCCAAATTGAAAACGAAAGCCAATCTAGTCATGCAACAAACGTAGAAGTTCTAGTGTTTACCGGAGAGATTAGAAAAGCAGGGAGTTATTGTGGAGTAGACCTTTAAATTTTCTTAAAATTGCAATGACACTGCACAGGGAACCATCAAATACAGATCAGTTGGCTTAATTAGAGCTTGGTACTACAAAGTATTCCATATATAGAGCATCAAATATAGTAGTTGTACGTTGCTGAAATGTAGGGGAATTATCTTATTAACTTTAAGGTTAAAATAACGAGTAAATGAGGAAACAATGACATAAAAAACGATTAAAACCCACTTCACGAGGATAGGAATTATAAAGCGCGAGGAAAGCAATCTTGCCCGTAATCAAACCGAAGATGGCAAGAAAGAGAGAGAGGCTTCAGGAATTAGGCTATCCTCCTCGATCTCTTCTTTGTTGTAATGAAGAATAAGAATCTTGGATTGCAGGCATCGTGGGTGAAATGGAATATAAAATAAGAATTGGGGTAAATAGCAGAGAGAGAGGGAGAGAGAGCCATAATAAAATAACAAATTAGAATGGACAAGAAACACAATAAATACCATATTTAAATCGAAAACAGAAATTAAGTCTAAAGAAGATTGAAAGAAAGCCTAAGACTCGATTAAATAATCAAGAATTATTTCTACAAATGTTGATTAGCCATCTGAACCAAAGCACAAGAAAGATAGGGAGAAAAGATAACGAATAAACATGAATAAATTCCAATTTCGAATCTAAAGATCAGTTAAGACACACACACACACACACACACACAGAGGGCGAGGAATACCAGAATCCTTCTCTTCTTCCTCCTCCTCCTCCTCCTCCTCCACCACCACCACCACCACAACCAATGGAATCGCCATCTTCTATCTATGATAATATCGCGGAGACGGAGAGAGACGCTTGAATTGAGGAACAGAAGAAAGGAAAGGAGAAGAAAGGAAAGGAAAGGAAAGGAAAGGAGAGGAGAGGAAAGAGAAATGAGAATTGAGGAACAGAGGACAGAGGAAGAGGCTTATTTGTAGGCTCTCGAGTCTCGACTCGTCATAAAATGGTCGGGAAATTCAAAATTACTGAAGAGAGCCGTTTGAAAAAAAATAGGAAAAAGAGGAAAATTCTGTCTAACTATCGTTAGAGGATTATTTTTATTATTTTTTACGAAAATTTACGTTTAACATCCTGCTTTTCACCGATTTAACGTACACAGTATTCTTAATATTTATAAATTGAGCCCTCTCTTAATTTTTTTTTTTCCTTGAGTGAAGCTCTCTCTTAGTCTATTTTAGTCTATTTTTAATTTTTTATTAAATATACACAGAAAACATTCTACGTTTGTGTTAACATTAATACCTTTCAACAATCTATACACTGTAAACTATTATTTTTTAAAATATAAACCTGTCCCTATCCTCTTTTTTCTTTTCTCTTTTAGGGACAATGGGCTTTATCTTTGTCTAAAATTAAATCTTAAAGCCAAGAGAAGGCAACTTGGATCCGAGCAAAAGTTAAAAAGCCGAGTTCTTTCTCTTCCAATATCATTTCTCATCTGGTCTCATAGCGTGGTAAGCGTACTTCAGATTTGATTTGGTATCTTGGGTTGGTAGGGCATTTTAAGTTGGATAAAGTATTTTCAATTAGATAGGAGTATTTTGGTAATCTTTTGAGAGTCTGCCATTGTATATTATCTTGTGATTAGAGGTGGCAAATATTGTCCTGGCTTGAGAATCCGCATTTTAGTCGGGTTTGAGTTTAGTTGGGTGATAAATAGTTCAACATGTCTAACCTAATTAATAATTTAGTCATATTTAAATTTAAATAATTAACTTGTTTAACCCATTTAAGTGAACGAATCGAGTTAGGTCGGGTTGGGTCAACATGCCAACAAACCAAGCCTTACTATATAAACTAAACACTAAACTTAACCCAACCTTAATCTCTCACTCTCAATGCCTCACCCTCACACTGACTCATCTCGCCTCCACCGGTCGTTCCCCATGTCATCGCCCTCATCTCCCCATGTCGCCACCCTTAGCTTGCCTACCACTTGCCTCAACTCGCCTATTGCCGTCATCTTCCTCACAAGTCAACCAAAACCCTCTTCTTTACTCCTCCCACCAAAATCCTCCACCTCACGTCGCTGTCTACCAAGCCTTTATAGTGGAACGTTTACATGATTACATATTAATTGTGCTTACTTGTTGCTTGTTATATCTATTGTGGTGGACTGATTACTTGATTAGATGTTAATTGTGCTTACTTGTTACTTATTGTACCTGTTGTGGTGGACTAATTTCTTTATTATATGTTAATTGTGCTTATTATTACTTGTTATACCTATTGTGGTGGATTGATTTCTTGATTAGATATGGTTTTAGTGATTTGCAAGCCTCAGAGAGGAAAAAGATATGGTTTTAGTAATCACTTACAGATATTAGGTGTGTATGAAGTAGTCAATTGTTATCACGATGAAATGGTAAGTTACTGGCCACAGGACTATTGAATTCGTACTGGAAGGATTTTCTAACATGGCAATAAGATCTGAGCAGAATTTCTGATGAGCAAATTTGAAGGCATCAATAGAAGGTTGGAATATATTTACACCAGCTAACCATATTTAAAGAAAGCTATCTCCAAGGATAGCTCTAAATACAATTCAAAGGAGGAGAATATAATGTAACCCCCTCCCTAAATCGATGGAAGCACACCAAAAAGAAAATGGGTAGGAGGAACTAGCTGCCAGCTCTTGAGTGAACTCTAGAAGAACTTTCACAGCGGTTAATGCTTGTAAATTGCGTCATCCTTTTCCTCCTTCCAGTTTCTTTATGGTAAATGTTGTGCAACAACAAGCATAATGGACCTCAAGTTGCTCCTAGTATCCAGACTCCAGGGAAGTTGTCTTTCTACTCGCTTCCACTAGTCTTTGCCGAATCTCTTTAGGACTAGATACCATATTGACACTGGAGAAGAGGATCATACAATTATGTGAGGAATAATAGGAAAGGCTAAAATCAATCTTTCAATACAGATAGTCTGACAAATTACAGCATTTCTTTGGTAGATTTTTAAGAGGACAAAGCGTATTTAAAGTTGGCAGCACACCCCTAATTTTCAGCATGTAATGCAAAGCTTATGAAATGCAAATAAGATCATAGATCAGAGTTGCTCTGGCAGCTCCAGAATCCCAGATACAGACTCAACTTCCAGAACAATTATTCTTGCTACAAGTGAGTTACCATGTAACTCATAGACATCAAAGCTTTGAAGCTTCCTTATTGACGTCAAACAGTAGATGTTTATTATTATTTCACATAATGATAAAATACAGAATTTAACCTTTTTACTATACCAAATTATGGCCCTTGTACTAGAAAGCAGAAAGTGAATATAGACAGATCTAAGAATTAGTAAGCTCACCAGCAGAGAACATCTCCACTGCATGCAATCTTTTCTGAGATCCAATCTGGGACAAGTTCTTGCAACATTTTCAACTGTTCTTCGACTTCACCTGAAAATTCAGAATAAGAGTTTAGCTTCCAAGTTCCAATCAGCCTCATTTTGCATAGTCAAAAATGAATCTCTACTACCAGATAAAAGTACCTCTATCAACTATTTTTGAATGACCTGCAATTATCTTGTGAATAAGCTCTTGTTTTGTCATCACTGATCGCTTCATTGACTGATAGATGAGTATGATAATATCTAACATACTAGGTAAGCATGCTATCAACTTTTCTCGTCTAACTGCATCAGCAACACCAGCCTCCTTGTCCACCAAAGATTTCATTTCCTTCTCTCTTAACTATGAAGAACGAAAGCAATTATCGTCAGAAAAACTTATAGCAAGAAATGTTAAGTCTGTTATCCTTGAGCTTATTTCACAAAAGGTGCCCAAAACCACAGTAAAATGTACCAGGTAAATTTAGCATGAACTAGCAGATCATGACAGCTTCAGCATCTAAATATGTACAAGATATATAAGACAGGATAAACCATCAAAAGTTAAGAGCCAAGGAGAAACACCATTCAAACAAGCCTTTGTCTAAACTCAGTACTCATAACATGGAAATGATTGATAAGAGAAGATTCTACAGTCATTTGAATTGAAGCGATGTATTTATTAGAGAATCTTTTGAGAAGTAATTTTTATTTTTCAACTCTAAAAGTGAAGAACTCACAGATTGCAAGAGCGTCTCTGGTAGAAAACTGAGGATGTCGTCATCATCAGAAAGCAAGCTTCTATTTTGCTCTTCTTCCTTTGCTTTTGTAATCTTTGTCGGAGTTGCAAATGATATTGTTCGCTTTGTTGCCTTCTTCAGTGGTGGGGAATCACAAACCGTGCTTGGGCAATATCTCTTTGGTGCTTGAATTTCTGGTGTAGCAGCCATTAGCCTTACTGGAGTAGAAACAAGTTTGGCAGGAGTTCCCTCCAAGACATTAGATTCACAGAGTGGGTCATTCTCAGCCTTTACTAGCTCTTTCACATCTCCTGTAATAGTTCCACAAGTCCTGGATGGGCTGAATGAAACAGGGGAATTGAGTAATGACTTCTTGAGTATTGGTAGTTCTGGAGCACATTTCAAAGGAGATGGAACAGAAGCATAATTGTTGTCTTTTGACGAAGCACCTCTTACGAATGCAAGAGGAGTTTTGCCTGAATCAGGAATAAGCTTCTGGGAGAATCGCTGCCGAAAAGATTGAGACATGTGAGAGAGCATAACCGACTGCTGCTGAGAAGAAGCATTAGATGACGATTCAACAGAAGCCAAGTGAGTTAAGACTCTTGGTAGAGATGGAAGTATGCATGGTTTTGCTTGACTAAATGGATGAGGCAGTTGCTCTTCCGGAATGTCATCTCCCTGGCAAGCAAGACGTCACAATTAACATGAGGATTTACTTCACAATTAGCAAGACATCACAATTAACATGAGAAGCATGATCTCAGTCTTCATCTAAGAAAAGCTTTAGATATAAGTACATCATTCTTGCATATGAGCTAATCAGTTATAATTAAAATATATATGCAATAAAAGAGTCATAGATAAGAGCTCTGGTCATAAGAAGAGACTAATAGTTAAAAGAAAATGATAGTAATTAGTAAGGACAGTATAACACCAACAAAACAATATAAGTCTGGGCATAGTATCAGTACCTCTGGATGTTCTTTGAGGAAATTCACAAGCCTTTCTCTGAAAATTTTCCTCAATACTGAATACCTGCTTTCTCCCTTTCCCTTTGTATCTTTCCCTATTGCCTCAACCTGTAATATGACTTGAAGCTCCGGCTTCATGCAGCAAGTAGCCTCATCACGCAAGAGCACCTTCTTGATTGAAATGGCTTCAGGTAATATGTACATTAGCTGAGCCAAATGTCCATAGGTAAACCTCCTAAGAGACAAATCCCAGTACGAAGCCCAGTGAATTGATAATTGCATTGTTTCAATTTAATGCAGTAAACAAACCAGAATCTAAGTGAAAATATATGGCCTAATTTGACTACAGGAAGAGAGAAAATGGGTACCTTTCTGTCAAATGCTGAATACTAGTACAGATGTTTGGAAATGTTGTCGTAGATCCTTTCAAACGAAGCAACCGGATTGAGCTTTCCATGGAATTGAAGAACTCACAAAGAATCTCATACCTGACCGCCAAAAAACGATAACTTTTAATGGAGAAACTAAAAGTCACAGGTAATTCTAGGCCTACAGCAACAGAACTTACTTAAAATGCAGGGTAAAAACATATTGATGTCAAATATCTAAACTTTATATAACTCTAAGAACCCCCAAAATCTAAAATTACAAGAAAAAAAGAAAAAGAAAAGAGGATCCTCTATAAGAAATTTGGACCCAATTAAACATAGTAAGAACTTACTTCTCTGGTAGCTTGATCTGAGTTTTGGGTCTCGAAGAACTTGGACTTCGATCTGCCCCCGATCCAGCACCCAGCTGCTGTTCCACACGCAGGAGATCTTCATCGGATCCATCGAGATCTCGACCTCGATCGACGGATCCCTTCTCGGGCCTTTGAAGCCCGAGCGCCACCTGCTTCACCTCCTTGACCGAGAAAGCGACGCTCCGGTTCCTCGCCCGCCGGGGGAGATGGGCCGGCTTCTCCGGCGTCCAGATCTGGTTGCGGTCGTTGACTGCGGCAGGCGAGGGCTTCATCGGAGGGAGGGGAGACGACGGGGGCTTCTTGGTGGATCTGGTGGACCGCTGAGATGGGGCGAGGGGTTCCATTTTGGGGTGGGAGGACTCGGTAGGGTCTAGGGATTTTGGACCGGCGGAGGGAAAATGGCGGGATGGGGGTTATAAGGAGCGGGAAGCGACGTCGTAACGTTCCGTTTTGGCGGGAACGGGGCATTGGCGGGAAACGCTGGTGGTGTGGCCACGTGGCGAGGAGTTGATTCCCGCCATATGGTCGACGAGCCCAACAGTGAGTTTGGACTTATAAGAGAGCTGCTAGCTACGTGGCGGCTATCATCAAGCTTGACTAGAAATTAATTTCAAGCTTAACATGGCCTTCAAATTTAAATAAGTGGAATTCTACTCTACTTTAATTCAAGTTCGTGCCAAGCTTAAGCATTAAAGAAGCCGACTGATGTTAAGTTTAACTCGAGTCTAATTCAAAGCTTAATCAAATTGAGCAGCTCGAGTTTGATTTAAGCTTGGATCCAAGAATGCTTGATTCAACTCCATAGGAGACAGATTGAGATAATATATTTAAATTATTAGATCAAATATCTAATCCTTTCAAACTATCTATATTAATATTTTAAACTAAATTGATCCGAGTTCAAGCAAACCGGTTTCTGATCAAGCTCCACCCAAAATTAATTTTGAATAGTATTAAGCTTGAATCGAGTTGAATCCTAGTTCCTACTTTACCCGATAGAGTGGAAATAAGTAAGCTCTATATAAAGGTGAAAACGGATTGAATATCAGTATTCATGCATAAACAATCCTAGGAAATGAATCTACCACACACCAATATAATGTATAGATGCAAAATAATAAAGATTAAGTTAGGCAAATGACACAAGATATTTTACATGCAAAACACTTAAAGCTAGGGTATAAAAAAAACTATAAATCTTATCAAGGACCAAATCAATCATAAAATTAAATGTAACAAATATAAGATGCTTATAAACTACTTGCCGATCTTCATCACTCTATCTGTAATTATCTTATTCGACTCCTTCTCAATGTACTATATCTAGGGGATGTAGACAATTTGCTCAGGCTCTGCTCAAAATTAATTTCAAGCCAGAAATTATATATCAACTCAGCTATATTCGAACATAGCCTGAGTTATAAATAAGGATACACATTTGAGCCGTCGTTGCTATATTTAAGAACCCACAACATAACAACCAAGACATTTAAGTTGTGGATTTGAGAAGGGCAAGTAATAGGAGAGTTAGGGATTTAGGTGTAACATCTAACAGAAAAAAAAAAATTGCACGCGTGCTGGCCATGGGTGCCCCTTTTCTTCCCCTTCCCTCTCTCTTTTCTTTCTTCTCTTTCTTCCCTTCTTTCTTTTTTTCTTCTTTCTTCTCCCTGCCAGCGGTCCTTCCCCCCATCTTCTTCTTGTCGCGCTAGAGTGCCGTCGAAACCGCCGACCCTTTGGATTGAAGCGCTTGAGCTCCCTCGCCCTTTAGATAAGTTTGATTTGCAATTCGTTAGTTAATTAGAATTTTTCTTTGATTTTTCCCCTCCTCTCTGTCTTGCCGTGATCCAACCGGCCGATGACCTCGTGCCATGCCACGTCGGTCCGGTGAGCTTGCCTTTTTTTTTGTAAGGATGCCACCAGTGGCTTCCTTCGGTGCCCTCGTGGCCGAAGCAGTCAGATAGTCCCTCGCCTTAGCTAGTGGGGTGGGTTCTTGCCGTGGGCCGCCTCTAGCAGCTTGGCTTCCCCTCGGCTAGCTTCTACTTACCGAGAGGAGCGTGTCATTATCCTCCGCCCCCCCCCCCCCCCCACCCCCACCAATTGGATTCTTGCTCGTCAATGGGTGGTCCCTATTTTCCCCACCAGCTGAGTATGCACCGTGCACCCTTGGGGCCTTCCTCCGCTGGCGAGGCGTCGACCGGTGTGCCAACCTGGCTGCTGACGACGGTGGCCTCCAAAAGCACCCTTCCTCACTCCTTTCAGTCGAGGTGAGGAAGGAGGGAGGGGGTGCTAGGTGCGGCCCAAACTGAGTTCCAAGTCGGGCTAGGTGTAGCCTAGCCCAAGGCCCATGTGTCGGGTTAGGTGTGACCCAACCTAGGCCCGCAATCCTAGTCAGGCTGGGTGCAACTAAACCCGAGGCCTGCATGTTGGGCTGGGTGCGGCCTAGCTCGGGCCCGCGTTCTAGATCGGGCTAGATGCGGCCTAGCTCAAGGCCCACATGGCGGGCTAGGCTAGGTGCGACCCAACCTGAGGGCTTAGATGGTAGTATTGAAATGTAATATTGACTTATGTGATGGGCTTACGACTAAGATCCTTAGTCTATAGTGGTAGACAATTGGTTATATTGTTCGCCGAGTGTTAGGCTAGCAATTCTACCTCTAGGATCTACATTCTTTTTGGGGTATGCATGTGGTTGGGTGTGAGATGATAATGTGGCCTACGGGTGTAGCTTTGCAAGAGCCTAAGTTATAAACTTGATAGTCCAGATGATATGTGATAGGTTATTGATTGCTAATACATGTGCGCATTGGATGAACATGACGGGCATGTGAACTGGTGCATTCTATTTGATCATGAGGCGCATATTCATATTTACTTATTTTTACATTTTCTACCGCACTACTTTTAGACTATAGCAATGGATGCTTGTTAGGCTTTGTACTCACCACCGGTTGGTGGAATCATTTTCAGATTAATAGATGACCCTCAAGCCCATGGTGGATCTAGCAAAGACTAGCCTAAGTCTTCTAATTTTGATTATTTTATTCATGTAAATTAAGCTAAATGGCTTGTAGCTCTTACGTAGGCTTTGTCTTATTTTTGTTATGGATATGTATTTTGGGCTTATTGTGGCCTTAGTGTTATGGGCTTTTTTTGTCTGTATTATTTATGAAAATATGAGCTTTTTACTTGTATATTATGTTAAAATATTGACCAACAGGTCACGTTGTAATCATGTGGCTTCTACCCACTTGAGGGACACTTATTTGGTGGCGAGTGTTACATTAGGGTTTCTATGGGAAAAGATATTAAATATTAGCCATTAGATCAAAAATCTTAGAGTTAAAAATTGTCTAATAATTATAAATAATACATAATATAAATTTAATATATATGTGTGTCTGTGTGTTTGAGAGAGAGAGAGAGAGAGAGAGCTTATCAAGCTGAGCTGAGCTAGTTGGTTTACAGTTCAGACTCAACTCAAAATTAATTTCAAGCCTCAAATGAGGTTAGGCTCGACTCAGCTATATCAAACTGATTTTGGGTTGCTCATTTGTTTTGATAGTTTTACCTGATTCCCAACCTCAATAACCCTCAAGATTGTCTTATATCTTAATAACTCTCAAGGTGAAAACCTTTAATATGCATAGTAGGTAAAATCTTTAGAAACCCTTTCACCACTTTTCATCACAGAGTCTCTCAATGTCATACCGGTGATCTCTGAAAGCTCTCAAGTTGTAGTAGGAGAGATAACATAAGTTTAAGTCAAATGCCTCTTAAATATTGTTGACGCAAAAGGTCAAAAATGCCCTCAGAAGATCTCAAAATGGCATCAATGAAAAAAAAACCCTCATATGCTTGAGTGTTCGAACGCACTTAGAGTGTTCAAATGCCCGACACAAAATTGAGCCTTTTTATTAATGGATTCTCAACAACTTCTCCCAAACACATTCTAAATGGTTCTCAACAACTTAGTAGCAGCATCCTCAATGCAGTCATACATAATGTACTCGGTCAGATGTCAACCCCTGTAGCAGTGGCAAGAATCAACTAGGCATGATCCTTGTTAATTGTTGATTTCCAAATATTTTGGAGAGATGTTGAACAAACAAATCAAATGAAGCATTCTGTCGAACTCTCTCAACTTAGCTTGAAGCATCATGCTTATTGTCCATTCGTCATTTGGACCAAAAGGCACTATTTCAATATTTCATATAGAAGGATTCTTGTTAGATGGATATGGAAAACTGGTTGTAGGCTGAGGAAGCTGAAAATGAGGCAATATAACTAGTACCTTCGAGCATTGATTGCATCAAATTCTTTGATGTTCACTAGATGCTCACATGTAACCAGATGAGTTTTAAAAAATAAAATATGTAACAGGAGAACATTTTCGAGGACCAACCTAGGGTGTTTAGAAACGGCCACTTTCCTCCGAGGCATATTTATGTACCATAGAATTAAAAAAAGAAACAAATTATCACGAGGAAATAAAAAACCAAATTTGAGAGTCTCATCAAAACTGATTGGAATATAAAAAGTATAAAAATCACTTTCTCTAATAGCTTAAGTTTTTAGAGTGATTGATGATGAGTTAATATGATATTAGTGTCGGAGATCACCGGTTCAAAGCTTGTCATGCTTGTCTATGCCTAAATTGCAAAACTTCACATATTTAAATTAATTCCACTTTTTGAACTTATGACCGACCGTTTAGCTAAGGAGCCCTCACAAGCTCACAATTTTGAAGAAAGTCAATTTTGATGATTCTTAGAATACTTCAGTCATAAAATGTTAAAATTCAAACAAAAATAACATTTACACTTAGATTTTATCTTCAAACTTTTAAGAAAGATATATCACACCCTTCAATAACAAGTTCCAATAACAAAATCCATTCATAAAATATTTAATAATTTGAGTTCATAAAATATTCAATAATTTGACTAGTAGGAGAGGTACATGTATTCTAAATTTCATAGGAGACGGATACAAGTGAGCAAGCATAAATATATTAAAGAACCAATTATATAATCACACTCCGACGGTCTTAAAACACAATCAATTACAGTTTAAGAAAAATTTAATCCAGTAAAGCACTAAAATATAAGATCAAATTTAGGACATAACAAACAATAAGAGAAGACTCTACACTGAAATCAAGCTGGACTTATAGCACTTTCAACCTTTTTCAACATAATTTATTTTCTTTTTTCTTTTGTTTTTCTTTTTTTCAATCATATATATTTGTATAAATAGAGATTTCAGATAGGAGTTAGATAGTTATTTCTCTGCAATACAATATATTTACTTGCAATAATCATTAAAAATAATTTTATATAAGTGTATGATGTCAAACTGAATACAAAATCAAAAGTGGCAATCGGAATTCTACCTAAAAGAGCCAACTAGAGACTTAATAGTGGGTTTGATATTTTTGACTACAAGAGGAAAAAGTTTATCTTATATCCAAATCTCCTAGTCACTACTGTTGCTTCAGAGTCAACTTTCAATATTAAGAGAAATGTTATAAATACTTGTAGAAGTGAACTCAAGTCTATAATTTGTCTTAAGATTGGGTACATGCAAAAGAAAATCTAGGTACTTTTATTTACCAACTTAATTATTTTACAAAATTCTATTTGCCAACTTGGAGACAACTTGTGTTTCTTCTATTTGAGTAGGAAATAATCCGATATTATGAATTACGGGCTTGTTTTCTACTCCAAGTATAGATAGTTCTTCAAGCTCAGAAAAATAATAATGAATAAATTTAGACTCCATTAATCTTGCATGTCTTAACTAGGCATATTGTGCATTTTAAATTTCGTTGAATGTTAAATATTAAACTTGTTAATTTAAATTTATTTTTTTCCTTTTTTGAAGAATTTTAAATAATATTTGCTTTGAGGGTCAAGCGTTTGCAAGAAGGAGACAAATACCTAGGCAACCCCCTCATCCTCCCTCATTCCAAATGAACTGCTTATGCTTTTGTTGCTAACAAAATCCGGGAAAAACTCACAAGTTGGAAGGGCAATCTCCCTCTCTCACGGGGGGAGGCTAACCCTACTAAGATTGGCCCTGAGCTCAATCCCCATTTATCTCATAGCGCAGCACATTTACCCCAAAGTCCTCCTAGCAAAGTTAAACAAGCTAATGAGAGATTTTTGGTGGGGCTTCTCGGACAAGAAGAGGCACATCTATTTGCAAAGTTGGACAAACATATGTAGGCCAAAAGGAGTCAGAGGATTGGGCATCTGAAGACTAGATCTCATTAACCAGGCGCTGGTTCTTCTAGCTACCTTGGAGGTTAGTCAAGGAGTCGACATTAAACTGGGCTATTTTGCTGAAGAAGAGATATTCCAAACCTCAACATTTTGGAAAGCTAGAGCAAAGCTATAGGTGACCTAGACATGGAATTCTATTCTCAAAGTACGCAATCACTTCCACAAGTGTATCCTTTGGCAAGTGGGTAATGGACATCCTATAGGGATAAGTGACAACCCTTGGACCCCTCTAGACCTCTCAGAAGTCTCTCCCTCGGCCAACATATCAAAGGTGGGTGGCAAACCTAATGGATAGGGATGCATGGGACGAAGGCAAGCTTCAAACCCTCCTCAAAACAACATAGCTGCAGCTATCAAGAAAATATTTATAAGGCTAGCAACCAAAGCGATTCTGGATAGACTGATTTGGAAGAACTTCACATCAGGTGATTTCTCAGTGAAAACAACTTTTAACACTTTATTTATAGCCGAAGTAAAAGGAAGCTGTGGAAAGTTATTTGGCAATGCAAGCAAATCATGCTAAGGGTGCAAACGTTCCTTTGGTGCAGCTTCAATGGAGCTCTCACAGTTCGAGAAGAACTAAAGGAATGGTTATCACAACTTGTGTCCACTTGCTCAGTGTGCATGTTAGAACCAGAAAGTGTCAAGCACCTCATATTAGGTTGTCAGTGCGCCCGAGCCACTTGGTTTACGAGTGAGCTAGGTATTAGAATTGATAGAGCGCTGAAATGATTGGAAAGGTGGATCATGCTCATGTCAAAATGATTGCTATCGGAAAAGCTAGCTTATATGTTCACGGTAATGTGGGAGTTGTGGAAAGTAAGGAACGACAGTTTTTAAAGGGGTGGAATGCCGACTAGAAGCAGTTCTTAGTGCAGCCAAACAGAACACTACAACAGTAGATTAATTAAATGAAGTGTCATGCACCAACGGCTTAAGATTTCATGGCCAATACCACCCTCAAGAGAACAATCTATTCTATTGGGTTGATGCCGTGTGGTGGAAAGACATCTCTGGAGGTATTGGTATTGTCCTTTATAAATATCCTAATGAGTTTTGCATCACCAAAAGCATGTGCATGGATCACTGCCCAATACCACAATATAGAGAAGCCCTAGCTAGCCATTCTAGAAAGCCTGAAGATGATGGAAAGATACTCACAATAGGGACCCAGTTGGATCTTCAGTGACTATCTAACTATAGTTAAGGTTGTAAACGAGTATGTGGATAATATGGATTGGACCATTTACCATTTGGTGCTTGAATGTAAGAGGTGGACTTTGATTTACCCTAGGACTAGGGTCTATTTCATGAGCTGACCTAACAATGAGAAAGCTCATAGGCTTATCAGTCAGTCTTCTCAAGTTTGTAAAACTAGAATTTGTACTGATCCATCATCAGACTTTGACTTTAATTCACTTCAAATGCAAAATTAGATGTCCAAGGACCTTTATAAAAAAAATAATCAATTGGATTTGGGCACATAATATTTATTTGATTGCAAATTTTTAATGCTAGAAAGCTAGAAGTATGTAGGATGGGCTTGGGCCCAAAAGATAAGTAATTTTCTCAAGCTAGTCGGAGCTCGAATCCACTCAAAATAGTTAGACTTGGAATTGGGCTCAACCAAAACCAACATGGCTTGTCAAATGCTTAAGTCTAGTTAAAACTTAAGTTTACAATATCACTCAAATTAGCATAAAACTTATTAAATATTTCATGCTCTTCCATGCAAATAGTCTCAGTGCTAGTAGCAAGTCTTTGTAGAAAATTTGACTAGAGGTACCCTATGAATAGTCTCAAGGATGTCCTAAGCATTGTCGACAATTTCACAAATGCAAATTTGTATAAACTCATCGAGCGTAACCCCACTAAAGATAGCATCAATAGTCTTACTAATCCAACCTGAATTTTTTAAATCCATTTTATTCCATTTGTCAATAGGTTTCTCAACATCTCATTAATATATAGTTATAGTAGGAGGTACCCAATCGTGAAAGATAAATAGCCATACCTATTCATCTATAGATTTCAGGAAAGCTCACATAATGTCTAATTGGATCCATTAAGTATGGGAGGTTTATTAGTAGAATGTCCCTTTCATGATAACTTCATTTCTTCCTCTAGAATAAAAAAGAACTGCTATGATAAATAAACAACCCAAGAAAACAAATCTACCATAAGCTAATATAATGTAACAATGTAGAATAGTAAAGATTAAGATAGGCAATTATAAGCATAAGATATTTTAAATTGAAAACACATAAAAATAAGTAAAAGAACACATATCATATCTAGGATCGAACCAAACATTAAAATTAAATGTAGAAGTTAGAGCAACTTCAGCCGAGTTCCAAATCACCAAATTAGGAGAGGATTTCGAACACTGAGCCCACCATTGACATGGGCCTACAAATCGGGCTCCATTTGCATAAGAAAAGGTGGCGACCACTACTACTGAAGCCCCACTAGAAGTTTCTGATTAATCTATCAAGCTATTAGGAGTGATTTTGGGTAACGTCGTCGAGCCCATGAAGTAGATAGGTATGGCACTTAGGACCAACTTGATTAAGGTCAGCCTACTAGTGTGAGATAGGAGATTGCTTTTCCACAAAGCCAACCAACCTTTAACTCTGTCGAGGATGAACTAGAAGGCTTCTCTTTGCAAAGCAAGAGAGGAGTGGACACCCCAGATAGCTATCACCCATGGTAAGGGGCTTAAGATTTATTATACTAAGAATATGCAGCTTAGCTCTCGAGTCCATGCTCTTGCTGAATAGAAGAGGAAATGTCGAGGTTCAACTTCTAACTAGAGATGGCACAAAAACTGCATGGTGGAGATTTCATTTAGGGAAGTACGTCCAAAGATAAGAGGTCGTCAACAAAAAGAAGACATGAGAGAGTTGGCGCTGAGCGTGAAACCTTAACACCCTTGAGTAAATCCTCATTAGCTATAGCCTTGAAGAAGGAAAGGATGTTAGTGCCCAAGATAAAGAGGTAGGGGGAGAGCAGGCAACCTTGCCGCAATCCCCTAGAGGGCTTGAAAAAATCACTAGCATTGCCATTAACATCCATAGCCAGAGAAGAGGTGGAGATACACTAATATATAAGGTTGGTATAAGTGTTGGAGAAACCATAAAATTTCAACCTGGCCATCAAGAAATTCCAATCCATTCTATCGAAAGCCTTCAATAGATTAGCATTGAGAAAGAAGAATCCTCTCTTGCTCTAAGAGGATTTGAGATGGTGAGCCATTTCATGGGCAATGACATGATTATCCAATATTTGTCTACCAAGGACGAACACATTTGGAGCATCAAATATAAGTTCTGGTAGAAGAGTTTTCATTCTAGTTGCTAGCAACTTTGAGATGATTTTGTAGAGGGTATTGCAAAGCCCAATCTGTTTGTAGTTGTTGACAGTGGAAGCCGAGTTGTTTTTGTTTATAAGGACAATGATAGTTTTGTTGATTTTCATGTCTAAGCTGTGGAGTTGCAAATAGCAGTCTTCAAGTCGGGTCAGAACATCTGATAGGATCTAGCTGTAAGCTCATTAGGCCCCAGCGCCTTATTTGGGTCGAGGCTCTTCAGGATGGCAAAGATCTCCTCTTTAGTTGGCATCTCACAGAGCTTGTAGATGGCACTAACGGGAACTGTTGGTAGGGTATTCTAGTTAGTGTGATTTAGGTTATCAATGGGAGTGAAATTTGTTAATCCGAAGAGATTGTAGAAATGTGAGACAAATTCTTTTCGAATGAGAAGTTGATCATAGATAATTTTATTACCATCGACATTGAGGTAGGGAATGTCCCTCTTCTTGCTGTTATATGTGGCAGTGGAGTGAAAAAACTATGTTACAGTCATCGTGGCTGAGCCACTTGATACAAGATTGTTGACACTAGAAAATTTACTTTTAAGGAGAAGATTCTCATGCTTGGATCCAAGGAAGTTCTCCTTGGCTAGATTAGCGTCGATACAAGTATAGCGGGCTTGCAGAGAGAGGAATTCATGTTCAGTGGCATTGAACTCTCTTTGAATATTGCTAGTGTTAGCACAAACCCGGTATTTTATTATGCAAGTCAAGGTGGTAAGGTTTTTTGAGAGGGGCATGGCAAAATTATAGCAAGATGCCCAAGACTACTTGTAGAATAGGACAAAAGGCTTAAGAAGAGTCCACCAACTCTCAAACAGAAAGCATTGAGGGTAATGTCTGTCTTTCAGACTCAAGATCAGAAGGAGAGGATTATGGTTGTTGTTGATCGTAGGAAGGTAAAAGACATGAGCAATAGTGAAGGAGGAGCACCAAGAGACAGAAACCAAGGATCTATCAAGCCTTTCTCGAACCAGAGAACCATCCATTTGTTTGTTCGACCAAGTAAAAGCAAGGCCTATGAATCTCAGGTCAAGAATGCCAGCATTGTTGATATGGTTGGTAAAGGCGGAGCGACGTGAGTGGAGAGAGGAGCTTTGCCACCATCAATCTCGTCAACGGCGGCAATAACTTTGATGGAGTTATCCTAGAGCAACACAGTGAACACAGTGCAAGGGGAGGTGGCGGGGAGGGGGGGGGGGGGGGGGGGGGGGGGGGTGTGTAAATAAAGAAGATTAAGGATTAAGGAGAGAGCTTATGTCGAGCTACACTTCATTTTATAGAGAAAAACTAGGCTAGAGCGAGAGTTGTAGAGGAAGCTTTTAATATTTTTGGATTGTTGCTGGGCCTTTACACTCACGATAATTCCAAGAGATCATGTTCATTTGGAGTCTCGCGACAGAGCATGGCTTCTCGCTTTTTTTTGCTAATCTTAAGAGAGTCAATGTCATGACTGTAGGTGATTAGGACCGAATGGTTACCTTCATGATAGGTGGTTGCCAGTGCTGCCTTCCTTTTGCTGGGCAAATTCATGATTGGGGAATGACTAGCAGGGAAGAAGAAGGCAGATTGAGTGATGTTTGGTTTTCAAAGGGAGACTGAGGCCCATGAGTATGGTTAGTATCGAAGGACTTTGATGCATGTACTTATGGAGATGTGATATGGATAAGACAATGTGATGGAGGGGACTAAGCTATAGGGTTAATGCAGGAATTGAAGTCTTGTTGGGTTTGGAGGGAGTCTGCTTTAGATGAGTTTAAAATGTCAAGTACATGAACATGAATGTTTTGGTTGCATGATAGGACTTGCTTTAGTTGGGATGTGGATGGGTAGGTATATCAAGGTACTAATAGGAGGATGGAGTTATTTGAGGATGAAGCGTGGGCTGTGGCATGATAGGCTGACGGTAGGATGAGTTGGAGGGACTGATTTGCCCAACTTGGTGGATAGCTAGTCGAATTGGGACATGAGAAAAATGGGAGGGATTGTTAGAAAAGGCCTTATATTTGATGTTTTTGGCAATAGAGTTGATAGACTATGGGGCTTGGCTGATCGAGTGGTCAACAGGCAAAAGGGGAATTGAATGAGGGATGTGACATCTCTAGTAATGGGCTCGAAAAGTGACACGTCGAGGTTTAAAGGGATGTCGGTGAAGGGTATATTTTACCTCAGTTGCATGCTTAGAGGTGATGAAGGCGTTATTCACCAGCAATGTGATGATCGACGATGGAGTAGGAGAACCATATTTGTGCACAAAGTGATTTCAAATCTAAAGCTAAATCGTACTCTAGCGACTTTACATAAGATAAAGTTTGGTTTTTTGGGAGACATCTCTAGTTTTCCCTTAGGGGATCTAAATTACAACTGGAAAATTTGTCATCCCACTTGAGGTAGATAGGCACATGCGAGTTTTAAGCAACACTAAGGTGTTGGTACTTTAGCTTCAACATGGCAAAAAGTTCAAGCGCAGATGATGTGGAAAATCACCAGTGATCTTCATCTTTAGTTTACCATAACAAGCATACTTTGTGAGTTCGTGCCAAGGCAAGTGCAGAATGAGCAAAACCTAGGAAGACTCATATTTTATAGAGATATCCTAGTTTGTTCCATTCAGCAAACTGATCGCGAGAGTGGAGACAAGGGCTTTAGTAATGTTCACCCTATTACGAGTTCGGATGAACCTTGATGTCTCCGTGGATTTGTATCTATTTACACTTCGAGGAGCTGATATTGTCCTAGGTATATAGTGGTTGTGGAGCTTGGGACCTATGATATCTAATTTCGGTAGCATGTGGATAGCGTTCTTGCAGAATGACAAAGTAGTTTGGTTTGAAGGTGCGAAGACGAAGCCAAACCCAACTTTGCATTGGATGATGGGCTCGCAATGAACTAACTTAGAATGTTTCCTGACTTATCACCTTGAGGATAAGGTGACAAAAGTATGGTAAACTATTATGACCCTGCTTGGAGGGTCACACTTGGTCTAGTGGAGTCATATATTTCACTACTTGGTGGGTTGGGTTGGGTTGAGTCTAGTCTAGTTCTTTTTAGCTTTACTTGGAGGGCAAGTCACTTAAATGGGGTAGCCATTATAAAAGTGTGGTGAGCACCCTAGAGGCATTAAGGAAAACTACCCTAATTTTTTTACTCTCCTCTCTCTCTCTCTCCCTCTCTCTCTCTATCCAAAACCCTTATTCTCAGCTAGCGATGCCCACACTTCAGGTGGATGTTTTTATGTTGGAAACAATTTGGTTGTTTGGCACAGTAAGAAACAAAACTCGATATCTTTATCTACTGCGGAGGCCGAGTACATTGCAGTAGGAAGTTGTTGTTCTCAGTTACTATGGATGAAACAGATGGTCAAGGATTATGGCATTGAACAAGATATTATGGTGCTTTATTGTGACAACATGAGTGCTATTAATATATCAAAAAATCATGTTCAACACTCGCGTACAAAACATATTGATATTCGACATCATTTTATACACGAGTTAGTTGAATACAAAACAATAGCACTAGAACATGTTGAGACGGAGAAACAATTGGGTGACTTGTTTACAAAACCTTTGGATTTACAGAGATTTGAGTATCTTCGTACTTCTTTAGGGATTTGTGCTTTGGACTGATTTTATTGGAATTTGTGTTTTTTTTAGTTTGCGAGTTATTTTGTTTCGTTTTTTTAGGTTTTCATTTACTCTGAAATTTTCTTTGGTTTTAGTTTCAGATTTATCGAGAGTTTTTGTCATAAAAAAATAAAATTGATGCACTCCTAGATTCAATAATATACTCTTGACATAAAAATATGATTTTTCTCTTGATTATAAGTTATTAAAGTCAATTTTGTCATCTTGTAGTATATTGTTTCAATTTTGATTTTGTCACTCCCTCGACTTCTATAATAATAAATTTTTAATGCCTCATAACGTATGTGTATTCTTGTGTGAGCATGATATCATGAATATTTTTTTAAATAGCTCTCTATTAACTTTGATTTGCACAGTTTGACCTCATGCTTAGTTATCAAATATATTTTTATAAAAGATCAATGAAAAGGGCTACAATGAGTTAGTGTGAAAGCCGTCTTGTTTCGAGTCCAGTTTGACTCAGTACATTATTTGCAAATTTAAAAAAAAATGATATATGTGAATTTCTTCTTGCACATCGTTTGATTTGTACTACAAGAAAAGGGCTACCTACTCATGTGTGAAAGCCATCATTGCACATATATGTTTCAATAAAACAAAAATACAGAAAAAACTCCTGTTGTGTTATGGAGAATAAGTCGAAAAGTGCAAAATTTCAATACTAAGTCGGTTTGACTACTATGTTACATCATTGTTTATATAGGAAAGTTTGTTTAAGAAGATTTGTTCATGTTATCTATGCTCATCTTGCATATGCATATCGTTATGATCAATCAAGATTAATTTAATTTTGAGTGATGCATTAGAATTGATTATAATATGCTTTTGATGACTTGATTGATCTGTGTATGACTTATTTAATTTGATTGTCATATTCTATGTCTTGAATATATTTTGAATTTCTAGAAGTGCATCTCCAAAGTCTATTGATCTTGAGTGATTTGTGCGTTCTCAACTTTTGATCACGTTAATGTTAAACTGTTGATGGTTCTTGTGAGATTGAACGTGATATCTTAGCGTTTTTCAAGTGCAAGATGTTTTTCCTTTTGGGGCTTCATGGTTTCTACCATTTTTTTTTGGATTTCTTGCTATTTTTTTGGTTGCTTTCGGCATGTATTGAATATTGAAACGTGTTTTCTTTTCAAGAATGCCTAAGAAAACGACGGTGACCAAGAAACCAAGGCCGCCTTCCTCGCTATCCTCGGCTCCCAAGTTTTCTTCAACAACGGCTGTGGGTCGTTACAAGCATAATTTTGGCACTCGTCCTATTATCTGTGAAAGACCCGTGGTTATATCTGATTTTTCTGAGTTGGGGATTGAACAGATCTTTACTGAACGAGGATGGTTATTAGTGTGTCGGATGAGCGGGACTGCTTATATGGAAGTTGTTCGAGAATTCTTTAGTAATGCCACGATTTTCGATCACTGTATACGTTCTACTGTTCGTGGTGTATCTATATACCGGGATTCCGATATTATTCATGCTGAACTGAGTCTGCCTGATGGTGAGTTTCAGTATCCGACGTCTGCTCCACTCCCTGATATAAATGACTATGCCGGTACAGTCCTGATCAAAGGGGAACGTTGGAAAGGTAACATGATGCCGCATGCAAGGCTGACATCTGTGGCTCGTATGCTTCACCTCTTTTGTCTGTACAATGTCACCCCCAAGACTCGACATTCCAGCATTAGTCTGGATCGTGCGTTCCTTCTTCATGCCATGTTATTGGGAGTCTCTATTGACTTAGCTGCAGTGATCTATGATTCGATTCTCTCAGCTGCACAGAAAGAAGCACCTCGTGAGGGATTACCTTTTGGCATTTTTCTTACCAATTTGTGCACTCAGAGTGGGGTGCGAGTAGATGCTTCGGAACCTTCTCTTACTTCGCAGAAACCATTGGATCGGATTACTCTGAAGCGGAGTCAAGCTCACGACCAGACGTCTCCTCTCAAACCATCCTCTTCCGCCGCTGGTCGGTCATCGCATCTCGACAGTTCTGATGATAGCTCTGCCAATGACTCATCTCCCACTGAGGGGGAGTTACCACAGTACTCGGACCGGTTCGATCAACTTAGTACTCAAGTGTAGGATCTCCATTCCGCGGTGAATGATCTACGTACTAAGCAAGTCCGTTAGGGAACTCTACTTGATTCCGTGTTGACGATTCTTCATCGTTAGTTTCCTCCGAGTTCCTAGGCTTTGACATTTGTGCCAAAAAGGGGGAGAGTGTCTCAGTGTTTAGGTGTCTAGGTGTGTAAGGGGAGTATGGGCATAGGGGGAGTTTAGTAGAGTTTACTTGATGGTTGAACTTTGCTTTGTCTTAGTGTCGTTGGCATTTGAACTTAACTTGAAGTAATTGTGATAACGTGTGTTTAATCTTTGTCTGTTTAAATTTTTGCTCTTGTGAAAACTTGTGTTTTGATTTTTTTTATTTCAAGTTATTTTCACTTGATCTTGGATTGGTATATGTTTTCTTGCAAGGATTGATGTGCAAAATATTCTAGACTTGTTGATTGCTTAGTTTGAAGTCATTGTAATATCTTGTAACCTAGGTGTTTTGTCACAAATTGCCAAAGGGGGAGATTGTTAGGTTTTTTATTTGTTGGCAATTTTGTACAAAATATTCTAAGTGTATTTTTTCATGTATATGAGCTTTACACAAGTCTAGAATATCACTGATGTGAAGAATTGCAAGATCATTGGAGAAAAGCTGTCGCGTTCTCACTGCGTTCACAAACGCGTTCGAACGCGAAATCTGTGTTCACATAGACAGAGAGCCGCGTTCACAAACGCGTTCGAACGCGGGCACTGCGTTCACACAGACAGAGAGCCGCGTTCACAAACGTGTTCGAACGCGGGTACTGCGTTCACACAGACCGAGAGCAGCGTTCACAAACGCGTTCGAACGCAACCTGAAGAATTCAAGCTGTCGTGTTCGAACGCACTTGGGCTCGTTCGAACGCACCTGAGATTAAGTTAGGCCGTTCGAACGCACTCGGGCCGCGTTCGAACGCACCTATGAAGTTTGTAATTTATTAGATTTTCGTGAGTACGATTATGACTTGGATTTGGCTCTATCTTGGAGATCATATATAAGGATAGTGTTGCCCTAACCTAGGGTAGTTAAAGAAGATTATTCAAGGAGACTTTTTGGAGGCTACGTCGGTTCTTCAACAAACAAGGCCCTTCGCTTCTACAAGAATTTAATCTTTCGTCTTAAGGGCTATCTAGACGAAAGATCAATCTCAAGGGCTACTGAGGTTGGACTTCAATCACAAGAAACAGTGAATCGTGGGTTCTAGCGAGCAAGACTGAGAGGAACAAAGTCGTTTGGATCGACGGGTTGTTTTGTGAGTCGGTCTTGTAACTGCTACTATCATAGTGATTGGTTTTGATCTGAGTTTGGATCCGTGGTTTTTTCCCGTTTTGGGTTTTTCCACGTTAAAATCTTGGCGTTCATCTTTACTTTCGTTTTTAATATTTCTTCCGACTTTTATTTAAGCGAACGAGAAATATCATTGCCTAGAGGTTAGATACATACGTGTGTCTAGGGGTTTTTCAACCAACTACATGAATTTTGATAAATCTGAGTACTTTTCAACACCTACTTGGAAATAAGCCCTCCCTTAGAGGGGAATTCCTGCGGTAAGTTAATGTCCAAATTGTGCTACTTCCGAAGAACCTCCCACATTCTTTTTCCCCTACCAAGTTTAAATCTCCTAATAGAGATATAAGCCAAAACCAATACTCCTAACACCCAAAATAGAATGGAAGTGCACTTGACAAAAGGAAAGGGGAAGGAGAAGGTGAAGGAGGAGGAGAAGGATAAGGAGAAGGGGAAGGAGAAGGAGAAAGAGAAGGGGAAGGAGAAGAGGAAGGAGAAGAGGAAGGAGATAGAGGAGATGTCAAATTCCTAGGGGTCCGAAAACGCCCTTTTGGCAAATACGCCGCCGAGATCCGCGACTCGGCCCATAGAAGCATTCGTCTGTGGCTTGGCATGTTCAACACCGCCGAGGAGGCGGCCCATGCCTACGACCACACCGCGTACGCAATGAGGGGACATCTCGCAATACTGAATTTCCCTCAGGAGGTGCATCCGGTTACTACGACCGACGCGGTGTGCCAGAGAGGGAGTGATATGAGCAACCAGATGAGGTCGAGGATTGAGTTGGAGTGTTTGGATAATAAGCTACTGGATGAACTTCTTCAAAATATGGAGCTGGACAAGAGTGCCAAGGAGGAAAAATGAAGAATTTGTTGTTGTTGTTGCTGCTGCTGCATATGCTTAAATAAATGTATCATGTTTTCATTATTTGCAAAACTATAATTCATTAAGCCATAGAAAATGGGCTTCAAATTTGTAGCTGGTGAATTGGTACTGTGTAACTTTAGATGTTGATGGTCATAACCTAGAAGGTGTTAAGTGGAAAGGATATATTGGGTCATGCATCAACTTCATCAATAAACTTAATGAAGAAAATTTGATATTTGTTAGGATATCTTTTTGTTTTTTTTGAGATTGTTCTATAGTACTCGGAACGCAAGAATTTCTCTGGTTGGCTTCCAAAGAGGAAATGTTGAATGGTGGCTGACGATCCTTTTAAAAAAAACAGAGTTAGGTGACGTATATTATTGCAGTTGGAATCAGTGGAAGGAAGACTCATAGCCACCGACCATGGGGATTCATTTTCCTCGCCATCAACCACGCTGGCCTATAAACCATGTTAATCATATTGAGTATGGTCCTCGTGATCCTCTCAATCCAAACTCTTTTGGTATTAAAAGATTACCTAAGATTGCCTCATTAAAATTAGGCTAATTCTATTTCAAAAAAAATGCAAGAATTAATGAAGAATCACTTACAGCTAGATAATGAATTATTCCATAGTAATATGTTCCATATTTAAATATTTTGTATAGCTGTACATTTACTGTAATTTAGCAAATAATATTTGTAAGGTAATAACTATGGGTGCCAAAATAGATGAGCTGCTTGAACTTTTGTCAATTAAAACTTTGAATTTGCTTGAGCTAACTCGAGTAAGAGCTTTATTTTTTGCTCAATTTGAATTTCTAGCAAGCTTGCCTCCGCTCAAATATAATATATATATATATATATTAAATAGTTCTTGACTTATTATAAGGCTCAGTAGTTTGGGTTCATTCTGGCTCGACTTGAATAATAAACTTGGTTCAGCCTAACTTGAAAATAGTCTAGTTTTAAGCCTGGGCCTCGCTTAGGCTTAGTTTAGCTTAGCTTGAGTTCGGCTAAAAAATAGGCTCTATTGAGGCACATTTTGTGATAACCTAAACCTAACGATAAAATAAAATAATTAAAATTAAATAAATATAAATAATACTAATGACAGTAATTGAGATAATAATAATAATAATAAATGAAATAAAATTTAAAATTTTAAAATAAAAAGAAGAAAGAAAAAGAAAACAAAATGTGGTTGCATGGCACGGCCTCATGTCATGCATCGTCGGCTCACGCTGAGGGGGCCACGCGCCGCCGGCCCGGCCAACCGGGCTGGGCCATCTGGGCGCGGTGGGCCTCCCCACCGCCGCCGCACTCCCCCTTCGCCTCGCTCTCTACATCTCTCCCTCTCGTTCTTCCCCACCTCACCCTCAAACTCTCCTTCTCCCTCTTGGTATGCTGACGCCGGCCATCTCGGACCGCCGCCATTACCTCCACTGCGGTGCTACCGACGCCGGTGAACCTCCTCCCTTCTCCTCTCCCTTCTTCTCTAATCTCTCTCTCCTCTCACTTTCTCGGTTTCTCTTTCTCTTTGGTCTCTCTCTCATTTTCCTATCTCCCGAGCTCCCCTTTTCTCTCTCCCTCTTGCCGACGCCGGCCTGCCGCCGCCGAGGTGATCGAGCCCCTCTTCCTCTCTTCTCTTCTCTTCTCTTCTCTCTCTCTCTCTCTCTCGTTCGCCGGAACCGAGCCCGGCTCCTCCTTTCCCTTCTTCTTCTTCTTCTTCGTCTTCTTCTTTCCCTCCTTTTTTTCTTCCTCGCTTCTTCTTCTTCCCCTAATGCAGCAGTGCTAAGCTCGGCCCAGCACTGCAACAGACAGCGCTGGGCCGAGCCTAATACTGTAGCAAAAAGGTTTCTCCTTTTTTTAATTTTCTGTTAATTATGTAATTTATTTTCTAAAGTTAAGGTAAATTAGTTTATTTCGATAGTTAATTATTTTTATGATTTAGAGTATAAATTATTAGTAAGTATTTTTTGTATAATAATTTATTAATTAACATTATAAATATTTGCAGATAAATGTATTTATAATTTAGCCATTGTTTATTAGATTAATACATATAATTTTATTGATAATAATATTATATTTATGTTTATATTTTATATAATTATTTTTAGCATCTTATTCTTGTTTACTATTTTATATAAAATGAAATACTAAACTTACTTATTATTATATAATAGGATGATGACTATTTTATATAATTAATAATTAATTAACCAAGAGTAAGAATCACAATAGAATTACTAATAAGACTATGTTTATAATTATATTTATTTTTATAATCATATATATGGCTACTATTTGTCCTTTACAAAAGAGATAAATTAGTATATAGTTATTCTATAATTAGCAAACTAGGATTCTTATTAAATATATATAAATTATGGTAATAATATATTAATATTATCATAATTAAATTTATCATATGAATCTAATTAACTTAAATAAACTATCTTATTTTCTGATCGAATAAAGGACTAAATTTATATTACCTAAATATTTTTAAATCTGGAACTCCTTATTTAAGATCCCATAGACCATACTAGCGATGAGTTGACACTTGGTTAATAGACATGAGGGATACATATTTTGTATCTTCTAATTAGATGATGAGTAGCCTTATCTCATAGAGAACTTTTTCATATTATGATATATTATACTTGTATATATGCATTCTGTTTTGGCCTTCAGCATAATTATATGATCCCATATAAAGATGATTATAATTTAGTATGTTTTATCATTCAGCTGATTATACCAGTCTAGAATATGAGCATGCTGATGATATATAGAGATGATCAGAGATTAACTTATTACCAATATATTTTGTCAAGTTGATTGTTAAAAATATTAATATTTCGATGGTGTCATTTTAAAATAAATAATTTTGTGAGTAGATATTTAAATTAGACACATTTTCATGATTATAACTATTTGTTAGTTATTTAACTACCATAACTATCTTTTAGTTATTTAACAACTTTTTAGTTGTTTAATACTTTTTAGTTATCTAACTACTAGCACCTTTTAGTTGGTGTCATTTCATTTTCTATAAATAAAAGATAGTGCTATTGTTTTGGATAATTAAAAAGACCTTAGTGTTTTCTTTGTTACAATTAACTCTTATTTAGATCAAGGTTCAATTTTATGAGTTGCACCTTGATTCGTGACGGTATTGTATCCCAAGAACATATTGCCTTTGTAATTTTCAATCACAACAAGTGGACGATAAGTTTGCTCAAGAAATAGATTTACCTTCGCGTAACCATTATAAGAGCCTAGCCATTTGATTTCATTTATCTCCACTTTTTAATGAGTATACATGTGTTTGATATACGATTATAGAGTTAGAGACTACATTGCATCATATTTCTCTTAGCTTCTTTACTACCTAAATTTATGATATCCATGTCTTGTTATAGTACTGGATAAATTGCATATGATCTATTATTTAGAAGAAAAAATCATGAAATTTGCTTAATAGGATAGTTGATAGAAAGCGTGAGGATATCCGAGTGGGTGCGAGAGTTAGGACGCGCTTGGTGGATAATTGATCCTAAAATAAGGGGTTGGTTATAAAATTCTTAAAAACAAGATGTGAATCACAAAATAGGTAAAATATACGTTGTGATTTGTAAAATTTTCTAAAATAAATCTTGCAAAGTCCATAGGAATCTGCCAACCTCTTATCTATTCAAAAAATTAGCACCGATAATAATCTTTACTTTACACTAATTGTTGATTGTTTTGTTGTGAAAATTTTATGATCCGACCACATGGATTAAGTTGAGTCAAATCGAGTCGAGTTAAATCGAGTCGAGTTAAGCTAATTATTTAGCTTTATCTTATTGTTTTGAATTTTAAATAAATCAGATAATTGGTACGTAGATTTAATCCGTTACGAATTTTACTCCTATAAATAGGAGTGGACATGTGTTGATAATAATCATGGAATGAATCTGAGTTTAATCAAATATTTCTTATCGTCTTTATCTTTTACTTTAGCCGTTAGATTGCATTTAGCTTTCTAGGAGTAGATCATAGCCGTAGAAGCATCCCAACCTTCTAAACCCTACCTGCCACCTTCCTCTACCAGTAGACACCCTCTTTTACAGTTGTCCACCACCACCACTGGCCATTCGCCACCCTCCAACGACCACCGTAATGTCGGTTATTTATCGTTCTGCCTTATTTGATATTGTTCCACTATTTTAATTATAACTTTCCATCCGGATTTCCAATTGACTTCATTCCAAAGCCATTAGATCCGAGACTTCTGAGATTACTATCTTTCAAAATCTTAGGATCATCCTATGAATGGATCATTCCAGATTTGGTTCTTAATATTGGTATAAGAGCCGACATTCCTCGGACAATGGTTAACATGCGATCCAAGACAAACGAGAAAGGAGCGACCATGGAGGGTCAAGAACTCATCTTCATTCCTATGGGTGTATCTCCGGCGTCCCCTCCACCATGAGCAAATGTCGACGATGAGCTGCGACATGGGCAAAAGTATTTTTTAAAGAATTTTCGGTCGAGTCGAAGAAGAATGTGAAGGAGATGATCCAAATTGCCTTAAAGGACTCGATCTAGGCCTTGATAGAGGCCCTACTACCTACCCTCCACTGACCTGTGCCACCAGCATCGCCGACCACAACGAAATTCGGCCAACCATGGCTAGAAAACTCCACCCGTGAGGGATGGTGAATAGGAGGCCCAAACTGCAGCAACCACAACTCCTCCAGCCACAGTGGTGGCCCCTCCACCATCACAAGCACCCACTGCCATTGCTGTTGTGCCGGAGATGCTGTTAGCGCAAAGGCCGCGGTCACCTTCCTCACATGTAGTGGAATCTATTGTTGAAAACCCTAGGTTCCCACAAGTGGAGATCTAGTCCCCACCGGCCCCAACCGCCATGTCCACTTGCTTCTCCAGACAAGTCGCACTTGGGATGTGGCCTTCGTTCACGTCAACAACCGTTGGAAGACCATCGACGACAGCGGTTCTCACTATAGTAAACCTACGGCAGGTGGCCAGGGGTCCGACGCTCCCACGACCACTAGCGGCCACTACTAGCTTCCTCAGGCTGACTATAGGCCAATGGTGGCTGTCGCAGCCACTGGCGACCGTCGAGTGGCCGAACCCGACAGCCACAACTATGGTAAGCTACCCCTACGTCAGGGTGGCTCATCACAGCTTCTTGCCGCCACTGCTCCCATGTAGTTAAGCCATAGGCTCCTTCTGTAGCCGTTGGGGGCCGGTGGACCCGCTGGCGACGTGCCATAGCCACTATTGTAGCCACTCGAGCCCGAGCTCAATAATTGGTTTCCACCGCTGCTCGCGTCGTTCTATCACCGCGAGGACTAGCCAGGGCAGATTGTCGGTGACCCATGATCGCACCCAACTGCCATCCCCCATGCAACCTATGGCGGCACCCCTAGGCCAAATTCTAAATTTAGCCCTAAGGTTAGGGTTAGGTTATTTGAATGAAGGTGATGAAGTGCATGATTTGTGAGGCAGGCCAAATTTTCGTGAACCGATTTGATTACCTCATGCGAACCAGTTTGGAACCCATGAACATGACCCTAAGCAAGAGTACAAGCTAGAGGATGAATGGTAGAATGACCTGATAGGCTCGCGTCATCAAATTGAGCTGAACCCGCGTGCAGCTTAGGTGCGTTATGAGCCGAACTTGGGTCTATGACCAATGTGATCATCCTCAACCACGAGGTCACTTCACCGACGATGACAGACCATATTTTGGAATCCAAGCTTGGACCGTTAAGCTTGATTTCCCAAAATTCTCTAGAGGAGATCCGCTATATTGGACCTATCTAGTAGAGCAGTTTTTCACGTACCATGGCATGCCCCACTACTAGAAGGTCTAGCTAGCCTCATTCTACTTGGAGGACGTGGCAATTAGGTGATACTAGTCGATTGAGGGAACTTGACCATTAGAGTCTTGGCAGGACTTTACGGATGTGATTTATGCTCAGCTCGGTCCGATCTAGTACAAGAACTTTTAAGCCATGTTGACTAAGCTAACTTGGTCAACAACAGTTCGAACTTATCGAAAGAAGTTCGAGTGGATATGCAACTGAGTCACTAACTAGTCTAACTTGGCCCTGAAGAGTACCTTTATTAGTGGGCTCATGCTTGACATTCAGGCTGAGGTCAAGTCTATGAGGCTCACTACTTCAAACGAGGCCTTCTCCTTAGCTGTTTTGATGGAGTCCAAGTTGGATCAGCTAAACTAAATCCACAAGGAGGAGAGAAGAAAGATGGCCCAAACCCACGACTTATTAGAGCTGGCATCTGCCCCAACTCAGCCTGCGCCAACGGCTCAGCCTAAGCGACAAATAATCTCTCCTCACTTTCGACTCAACGACTTAGAAGCGCACCGAAGAAAAGGCTTATGTTTTTAGTGTGATAACTGATTTACCCCCGATTATAAATGCAAGCACCAGCCAGCGCACGTCATGTTCCTAGGTGGACTCGAGGAAAACGAACCTAAATTAACTGATTGGCACGACAAGTTGTATGAGTACAAGAACGTGAAAGACCAATCACCTTGAGGACAAGGTGTCGAAAGCGTGGTGGATTATTACGATCCGACCACATGGGTCAATTAAGTTACTTAGCTTTATCTTATTATTTTAAATTTTAAATAAATTGAATAATCTACATGTGGATCCGATCGGCTAGGAATTTTACTCCTATAAATAGGAGTGAATATGTGTTGATAATAATCATAGAATGAATATGAGTTTAGCCAATATTTTTTCTCATCTTTATCTTTTACCTTAGCCATTAGATTATTATTGTCTTTCTAAAAGTAGATCATAGTCGTAGAAGCATCCCAACCTTCTAAACCCTAGCCACCTTTCTCCACTAGCAGTCACCCTATCTTACGGTCATCCATCACCACCTTTGGCTATTCGCCACCCTCCAACGATCACCGCAACATTGATTACTTAACATTCTGCCCTATCTAACCTTGCTCCACTATTTTAATGATAACTTTCCATTCGAATCTCCAATTGACTTTATTCCAAAGCCATTAGATCCGAGACTTCTAATATTACTACCCCTCAAAATCTTAGGATCGTTCTACAAATGGATCATTCTAGATTTGGTTCGTAATAGAAAGATCAAATCTCGAGATAGATCCTATTGCAAGAAAGGAGTACGGATGGCATGTATCCCATGAATTTGAAGCCGATAATAAAGCTAAGTCTCCGGCGACTTTGATTTGCATAAAAGCATCTCATTCTATTTGGCATTGTAGGCTGGGACACATGTATACTACTGAGATTTGTTATTGGGTAATCAAATTTTTTGGTTACCTATTACTACTATTTCTAGTGGTATAAAATTATGTTAGGTTTTTTATTTATTGGCAATTTTGTACAAAATATTCTAAGTGTATTCTTTCATGTATTTGAGCTTTACACAAGTCTAGAATATCTCTGGTGTGAAGAATTGCAAGATCATTGGAGAAAAGCCTCGCGTTCACAAACGCGTTCGAACGCGGGCACTGCGTTCACACAGACAGAGAGCCGCGTTCACAAGCGCGTTCGAACGCGGGCACTGCGTTCACACAGACAGAGAGCCGCGTTCACAAGCGCGTTCGAACGCGGGCACTGCGTTCACACAGACAGAGAGCCGCGTTCACAAACGCGTTCGAACGCGGGCACTGCGTTCACACAGACAGAGAGCCGCGTTCACAAACGCGTTCGAACGTGGGTACTGCGTTCACACAGATCGAGAGCAGCGTTCACAAACGCGTTCGAACGCAACCTGAAGAATTCAAGCTGTCGCGTTCGAACGCACTTGGGCCCGTTCGAACGCACCTGAGATTAAGTTAGGCCGTTCGAACGCACTCGGGCCGCGTTCGAACGCACATATGAAGTTTGCAATTTATTGGATTTTCGTGAGTACGAATATGACTTGGATTTGGCTCTATCTTGGAGATCATATATAAGGATAGTGTTGCCCTAACCTAGGGTGGTTAAAGAAGATTATTCAAGGAGACTTTTTGGAGGCTACATCGGTTCTTCAACAAACAAGGCCCTTCGCATCTACAAATCTTAATCTTTCGTCTTAAGGGCTATCTAGACGAAAGATCAATCTCGAGGGTTACTGAGATTGGACTTCAATCACAAGAAACAGTGAATCGTGGGTTCTAGCGATCAAGACTGAGAGGAACAAAGTCGATTGGATCGACGGGTTGTTTTGTGAGTCAGTCTTGTAACTGCTACTGTCATAGTGATTGGTTTTTATCCGAGTTTGGATCCGTGGTTTTTTTCCCGTTTGGGTTTTCCACGTTAAAATCTTGGCGTTCATCTCTACTTTCGTTTTTAATATTTCTTCTGACTTTTACTTAAGCGAACGAGAAATATCATTGCCTAGAGATTAGATACATACGTGTGTCTAGGGATTTATTTTTTCAATTGGTATCAGAGCAGGTTCTCTCACTCTTTGAGAGAGATCAAATAGGCATGGATTTTCATAGAGATGGACCCTCATCTATTAGACCTCCTATTCTAGATGGATCAAATTATGGATATTGGAAAGCTACGATGAGAGCTTATTTGAAGTCTATAGATGAGAGAGTTTGGATGGCCATTATGAACGGTTGGAGTCCACCAATGTACATGGTAAATGATGAGTTAGTTGAGAAACCGATTGAGTCATGGGATAAAACAGATTATGAAAAAGTTGGCTGGAATAGCAAAGCAATAAATGCAATTTTTAGTTGTGTTTCCTCGGAAGAATTTAGAAGAATATCTACTTGTGAAATAGCAAAACAAGCCTGGATGATCTTAGAAACAACTCATGAAGGTACTATGGCTGTAAAACTTTCGAAACTTCAGAGGTTGACTACTAATTTTGAAACCCTGCGTATGGAGGAGAATGAAACATTTGATGAGTTCTATGCAAAGTTAAGTGATATAGTCAACTCCAGTTTCAACCTAGGAGAGAAAATTCCTGAAAATAGAATTGTCCGTAAGATCCTTAGGTCTCTTCCAGAAAGGTTTCAGGCGAAAGTTACAGCTATTGAGGAAAGTAAGGACATTGACTCTATGAAAGTTGAACAATTGGTAGGAAATCTACAAACATTTGAGTCCAGTCTTTCAAAACCGAGGAAGTCCAAAGGGATAGCTCTATCCACTGTTGAACAAAATTTAGAGGAGTCTGAAGATGAAGGTGATTTAGATGTTGAGATGTTGGCTATGTTTGTCAAAAAGTTCAATAAATTCTTTCGGAAGCCAAACAAGTTGAATACTGAAAAGTTTGAAAAAAACAAAACTTTTGTGAAAAAGAAGAATACTGTGACTTCGAATACAGGTGGTAGCAACAATAATATCAAACAGAAAAATAAGAATTCTGAAAATAAAGTTCAATGTTTTGAATGTTCTGGTTTTGGACACATCGCACAAGAATGCCCTAATCGTCTTAAGAGAAAGGGCAAAGCTATGAAAGTTACTTGGGATGATTCAGATGAATCTAATGATGATTCTGATAAAGACGAAGAAAACTTTGTAGTCTTTGCCTCTTCTCTGCTTAATACTGACTCTGTTGATGATACTGATAGTACAGATGATCTTGATATGCTACCGGCTGAGGAAGATGAATCTGAAATTCAAAAGGCATATAATGACTTGTACCTGGAGTCGTTTAAACTCAAGAAAAGCAATCTTAGACTACTTCAACGACTCAAGAAAATTGAACCAGAAAGAATTCAATTTGAGGAGAAGTACAAATTGGAGCTTGAACGTGTCAAAGACCTTTCTGAACAACTTGACAATGCGAAAAATAAAATGAAGGCTGATGAAATTGAATTAGAGCGATTGCATAAGGAAGTTACTTTTCTAAAAGGGAAGAACAAACTGGACGAGATTCTAAAAGCTCAGATCTCTGGAAAAGACAAGTATGGTGTTGGATATACTGGTAATTCAAATAATAATAAGACTGTTTTTATTTCTGCAGGTAAACAAAAGGAAGAATACCTGAAGCCATCAATCGTATTTTTAAAGCAATCCTGGATGAATCCTTCAAAATTGAAGTTGAATCTACAAACTGGTGAATCTTTGACGGCACCAAAGGTAAACTTTAGTCACACTCCTCGACAAAAGGTGAGTAGAAAAGGGTTTGTTCCGACATGCTATCATTGCGGCATTCTAGGGCATATTCGACCTCATTGTAAATTTTTGCAAAAACCTAGAACTGCTTTCATTTATGGGATGAAAACAAAAACCATATGGGTCAAGAAAAGTGATTTGAAATGTTATGTTGTGCATACAGCCTTGAAAGCTTTAAATTCTGATTTATGGTATTTAGACAGTGGCTGTTCAAGACATATGTCGGGTGACAAGTCGTTATTTTCTAATCTTGAAAAACATGAAGGGGGAGTTGTGACATTCGGAGATGGTAATTCATCAAAGGTAATAGGTAAAGGAAAGGTAAATACTCTAGGGATTCCTCGTCTCGAAAATGTTCTTTATGTTAAGGGCTTGAAAGCAAATCTACTAAGCATCAGTCAATTTTGTGATGAAGATTATGAGGTAAAATTCTCCAAAAATGATTGTACTGTTCTAGATCATGATGGTAATATTATATGTTATGGATCTAGAATATCTGATAATTGCTATGTCGTTGGAACTTCACATAAACTGAAATGTAACAGTGCGTCTTTCGACATTGCAGATATTTGGCATCAACGTCTTGGACATGTGAATCACAAGGAATTATTTACTCTGTCCAAACATGAAGTGGTAAGAGGAATACCTAAGATAAAAGAAATGTCAAAAAGAGTGTGCGGTTCATGTCAAATTGGAAAACAAATTCGTATCTCACACAAGAAGGTAAATACAGCTACTACTGACCGTGTGCTACAATTAGTTCACATGGACTTGATGGGACCAACAAAAACTGAAAGTCTTGGAGGTAAACGCTATATATTCTTAATGGTCGATGATTACTCCAGATATACCTGGGTTGCCTTTCTACGTGAGAAGTCTGAAACCTTTGAAGTTTTTAAATCACTATGCTTAAAATTGCAGAATGAAAAATCTACAACCCTAGTTAGGATTCGTTCTGATCATGGTAGAGAATTTGAAAATGAAAATTTTTCTATATTTTGTGATTCTCTTGGTATTCAACATGAGTTTTCAGCTCCTATAACTCCACAACAGAACGGGATTGTTGAAAGAAAAAATCGAGTTGTGTAGGAAATGGCTAGGGTTATGCTTCACGCTAAAAAGGTTACTCAAAGGTTTTGGGCAAAGGCGGTCAATACAGCGGTACATGTGATAAATCGTGTTTATCTAAGACCAGGTACAAATATGACTGCTTATGAAATCTGGAAAGGTAAGAAACCTAGTGTTAAGTATTTTCGAGTTTTTGGTAGTAAATGTTATATCTTGCGTGATCGAGAATATTTGACTAAATTTGACACTAGAAGTAGCGAAGGCATCTTCTTGGGGTACTCGAATAATAGTAGAGCCTAGAGAGTATTTAACCTTGAAACTTCTACTGTTATGGAATCTGCTAATGTTATGATAGATGAATCCTCGACTGACTTAACTAAAGCTACTTCTATTTCTGTTTCTGCAGATACATATTACGAAGAAATAGGAAAGGAGCTTGATCTGGAAATGGAGAATCAGGACGAGGACAAAGTTGAAATGAACAAAAATGATTGCAACGTACCGGAACCATCTGCTAGAGTGAAATCAAATCATCCACTGTCACAAGTGATAGGAGACTTGAATGGACCAATTAAGACAAGACGACAAATCCAAAGTGAGGTATCATTTACTTGTTATATATCTTCTTTTGAACCTAAAAATGTGAAGGAAGCATTGTTAGACGATTCTTGGGTAAATGCTATGCATGAGGAATTAGAGCAATTTTCTAGGAATGATGTTTGGTATTTAGTTCCTAGACCTAAGAATGTGAACGTTATTGGAACAAAATGGATCTACAAAAATAAAAGTGATGAACATGGCAATATAGTTCGAAATAAAGCCAGACTAGTAGCACAGGGATACACTCAGGTTGAGGGTATAGATTTTGATGAGACATTTGCTCCTGTTGCTAGATTAGAGTCTATTCGTATACTGCTTGCCATTGCTTGTCATTTAAAATTTAAATTATTTCAAATGGATGTTTGAGTTGTTGGTTAGCCTATAAAAGTATGTGTAGGGCAACCAAAATTATTATTGATTATTGAGAATTGAGTTTGCCTTGCCTCCTTCGTCTTCTTCGCTCCCGTTCCCTCAATCTCCCCGGCGACGCCGCTTCTAATCTCCCTCGACAGGCCAATCACCCTAGTCCCTTAGGAGTGGCCCTCTTCTCCCCCTTCTTCCAATTTATCCATCGCTATCTCTAACCTTTCCATCATCCATAACCCTTCCACCATCACTTTTACACCGGTGCCACCCCATCAACACCGGCCCTCCACAATCCACCATTACCTAGGATTTCGTGCCTTCATCCACGGAATCCAAAACAGAGTATCCTGACGTCCGTCCACTAAACGAACGATATTTCGAGATCCCCATCTCCGATTCGCCTGAAACTAGATCCGTTGGAAAGCTCTTTTCCGGGCCTACAACATATCAAAATTTCACAGCGATCCAACGGCGGGATATTTCGGGATCTGATCTCAAAGTTCCGTGCAAGATCGTATTAATCTTGAATCAGAGTCATAGCACCAAAAGAGGGTTCGTATCAATCTGGTATCAGAGCCTATAGCCGAGGAAGGATCGTAACAAGCTGGTATCAGAGCCACCGTTCCTCGGACAAGCGCTTCCAATGACGATCACTCGATCTAATAGGAATACGGAAGAACCTAGCGTTCTATCCATGTTGGGGTCTATTTCCAAACAGATTGCCATCAACAAGCAAATAATGATGGAGATGATGCAGGAAATACGGGCATGGACGAAACCTTTTTCAACAAGCAAGGTAATCACAAGACAGAATGGGGAACCCTCCACAACATACCCAACATCCTCCACGGTCTCCCCGCTCATCACAAAAATAGGGGAGAGTTCGGCTATCCGGCAAGATCGAGATTCTACACCTCGACCCATGGTCAGCCGCAACGAACTGCCACCGGCTACAATGAGATCCTCAACCATTGTAGCAGCCCTCGGAACCTCCACATCTTCCCATGCACCGGAGACCTCGTCGACAAACCGCGAAGTGCTGGCTACCCCACACCTGGTCGCTGGATATCCCTCATCAGGAATCCTCATCAGTGGTGAAGGAGATGATCCGAAATCGCGAATTTCGACACTTGGGCCGCCTTTCACTAGCTCCCTTTGCAACCATAGTGAGTCGGCAACTAAGAAGAAATCGCATATGGCCTCCAGCGATCTTCTACCGTTCTCCTCGGTCAATCGACAGTCGACCACGACAGCTTCATCACCAGCGATGACGTTGCAGCTCCCTGCCAAGCTACCACTCAAAGGAGAAGGCCACGATCTTCCACCCATGGCAGCTGAAAGTGCAGATGTGGCTGGACATCGAGGAGAAGAAGTTGAGGAGCAACATCACGCGGAGGACACGATGGCCAAAATCTCCCTCCACGCCTATTCGGGGACAGCTGCGCCAAAGACATTGCGGGTGAACGGTGTAGTCAAGAAGACCACAGTGAGAATCTTGATTGACACCGGGTCCACCCACAACTTCATTGACAAGAGGCTCCTTAGGAAGATTGGGCTCGAGTCGGAACCCACGGAAGGGTTCGATGTGACGATTGGAGATGGCACAACTTTGCGAGCAGATTCTATTTGTAGAGGTGCAGAATTGAAGGTGCAAGGCCAAATTTTCACATTGGATCTTTATCCATTGGCCTTGCAAGGTGCCGATATTGTTTTAGGGACCCAATGGCTTCGGAGCTTGGGGCCCGTGACCTTTGATTTTACAAGCCTCACATTGACTTTTTGGAGAGATGATCAGAGAGTGTTGTTGGATGGAAGTAAACCGCTGCTTGAACTTCCAAAAGAAAGGGAGCTCGCTTCTTTCTCGGCACCCACTTTTCCTTTCTTTTCAGATCTACGAAGAGCCAGTGCAGAGGATAGTGATCTGGTCCGACTCATGGAGGAGTTGAGAGAGAACCCCTCAAGCAACCCCGAGCACGAGGAGCGCAATGGGTTAGTACTAGAGCACGGGCGAATCAAGGTACCCCGAAACGAAGAGCTACGGAGGCTATTGATGGCACACTTCCATGATACTCCTATAGCAGGTCATGAAGGGGTATTACGTACTTACAAGCGGCTGGCCCAAAACTGTACTTGGACTGGGATGAAGACGGACGTGAAGAAGTATGTGCGTGAATGTCAAATCTGCCAACGAGCCAAATCGGAGGCACTCAAGCCTAGCGGGCTACTGCAACCACTACCGATACCAGAGCGTATTTGGGAGGATATCTCCATGGACTTCATCGAGGGGCTGCCGGAAGTTCGAGGACAATCGGTGGTGTTTGTTGTGGTGGATAGACTGAGCAAGTACGCACATTTCATAACATTGTCTCACCCGTTTTCAGCAAAAAGGGTTGCTGAAATTTTTGTTCGGGAAGTGGCACGCTTGCATGGGATGCCTAGGACTATCGTGTCAGACCGGGATCGCATCTTCATAAGTGAGTTTTGGTCCGAGTTCTTCAGATTGCAAGGGACTCAAATCAATCTTAGTTCAGCATATCACCCCGAGACGGATGGCCAAACCGAGGTGGTGAATCGTGGACTAGAGCAATACTTGCGATGCTTTGTGGCGGATCGACCAAAGGATTGGGTCAAATTTCTTCCCTGGGTTGAGTGGTCATACAATACCGCTCATCACTCAAGCATTGGCATGACCCCATTTGAGGCGGTTTATGGGCGCACTCCCCCTGTCTTGCGTGCCTACGATAGACTCGCGGCGACGGATAGGACTGAGCTTGACTTGGAGCTTGCTGATCGAGATGAAACATTGAGACGGCTCAAGACTCACCTAGCCACAGCACAAAACCGCATGAAGCAAACGCATGACAAAGGCAGACGTGAGCGAGAATTTGAGGTGGATCAATTGGTGTTCGTTCGAGCTCAACCGTATCGACAATCCACATTGAGGCCAATTTTGAACCAAAAGTTGGGATACAAGTACTATGGTCCGTACCGAGTGCTACAACGAATCGGTCCAGTAGCTTACCGATTGGACCTACCTGAAGGAACCAGGATACATCCCGTCTTCCATGTCTCGGCATTGAAGGCCCAGATCGGGCCTAACCATGTAGTGGGTTCGACCTTACCCGAACCAATGGAGGAAGATGGCTCCAATGAGCCGGTTCGAGTCCTAAGTCGTAGGAGAAGACGCCAAGGATCCAGATTAGAGACTGAAGTGCTGATTGAGTGGTTGGGCAAACCTACTGACGAGTCTACATGGGAGCAAGAGGCAGACATCATGGATCGCTTCCCAAATTTCAAACCTTGAGGACAAGGTTGCGGAAGCGTGGTGGATTGATACGATTCGGACTTCACCGACATCGTCTCAAGTTTGGATTTACCTTAGGATAAGATTGAGTTTTAGGATAAGATTGAGTTTTAGGATAAGATTGAGTTTTAGGATAAGATTGAGTTTTAGGATAAGATTGTGTTTTAGGATAAGATTGTGTTTTAGGATAAGATTGAGTTGTTGGTTAGCCTATAAAAGTATGTGTAGGGCAACCAAAATTATTATTGATTATTGAGAATTGAGTTTGCCTTGCCTCCTTCGTCTTCTTCGCTCCCGTTCCCTCAATCTCCCCGGCGACGCCGCTTCTAATCTCCCTCGACAGGCCAATCACCCTAGTCCCTTAGGAGTGGCCCTCTTCTCCCCCTTCTTCCAATTTATCCATCGCTATCTCTAACCTTTCCATCATCCATAACCCTTCCACCATCACTTTTACACCGGTGCCACCCCATCAACACCGGCCCTCCACAATCCACCATTACCTAGGATTTCGTGCCTTCATCCACGGAATCCAAAACAGAGTATCCTGACGTCCGTCCACTAAACGAACGATATTTCGAGATCCCCATCTCCGATTCGCCTGAAACTAGATCCGTTGGAAAGCTCTTTTCCGGGCCTACAACATATCAAAATTTCACAGCGATCCAACGGCGGGATATTTCGGGATCTGATCTGTGCAAGATCGTATTAATCTTGAATCAGAGTCATAGCACCAAAAGAGGGTTCGTATCAATCTGGTATCAGAGCCTATAGCCGAGGAAGGATCGTAACAGGATGTTAAAAGTGCTTTCTTAAATGGTATCCTGAATGAAGATGTTTATGTGGAACAACCTAAGGGTTTCGAAGATCAAAAATTTCCTTCTCATGTTTTTAAATTGAAAAAGGCTCTTTACGGGCTAAAACAAGCTCCAAGAGCTTGGTATGAGAAGTTGACCACCTTTTTAGTGGATGCGGGGTTCACTCGAGGGGGAGTGGACAAGACATTATTTATCAGACGTGAAAACAAGAGTTTAGTTGTGGCACAAATATATGTAGATGACATTGTCTTCGGGGTGACGAGTCAATTATTAGCTAAGGAGTTTGCTGATCTCATGCACAGTCATTTTGAGATGAGTATGATGGGTGAGTTGAAGTTCTTTTTAGGGCTTCAAATTACTCAATTGGAGAGAGGGATTTTTATCGCTCAAACCAAGTATGCTAAGGATCTTGTGACTAAATTTGGTTTAGAAAATGCAAAACATGCTAGAACTCCTATGAGTACAACTACCAAACTAGGTAAGGACATGTCAGGAAAAAGTGTTGATCAGACAGTGTATAGGAGCATGATCGGTAGCCTTTTGTACTTAACGGCTAGTAGACCTGACATTGCATTTAGTGTCGGTGTGTGTGCTAGGTTTCAGTCTGAACCCAAGGAGTCACATTTGTTTGCTGTGAAACGTATCATAAAATATGTCAGTGGCACAGTTGATTTAGGTATCTGGTTTACTTATGACTCGGGTGCTATCATATCGGCATACACGGATTCTGATTGGGCAGGTTCATGTGATGATAGAAAAAGTACTTCAGGTGGATGCTTTTATATTGGAAACAATCTGGTTGCTTGGCACAGTAAGAAACAAAACTCGATATCTTTATCTACTGCAGAGGCCGAGTACATTGCAGCAGGAAGTTGTTGTTCTCAGTTACTATGGATGAAACAGATGGTCAAGGATTATGGCATTGAACAAGATACTATGGTGCTTTATTGTGACAACATGAGTGCTATTAATATATCGAAAAATCCTGTTCAACACTCGCGTACAAAACATATTGATATCCGACATCATTTTATACGCGAGTTAGTTGAAGACAAAACAATAGCACTAGAACATGTTGAGACGGAAAAACAGTTGGGTGACTTGTTTACAAAACCTTTGGATTTACAGAGATTTGAGTATCTTCGTACTTCTTTAGGGATTTGTGCTTTGGACTGATTTTATTGGGATGTGTGTTCTTTTTAGTTTGCGAGTTTCTTTTGTTTCATTTTTTTTTGTTTTCATTTACTCTGAAATTTTCTTTGGTTTTAGTTTCAGATTTATCGAGAGTTTTTGTTATAAATAATAAAAATAAAAAAATAAAAAACAAAAAAATTGATGCACTCCTAGATTCAATAATATCCTCTTGACATAAAAATATGATTTTTCTCTTGATTATGAGTTATTATAGTCAATTTTGTCATCTTGTAGTATATTGTTTCAATTTTGAATTTGTCACTCCCTCGACTTCTATAATAATAAATTTTTAATGTCTCATAACGTATGTGTATTCTTGAGTGAGCATGATATCATGAATATTTTTTTAAATAGCTCTCTATTAATTTTGATCTGCACAGTTTGACCTCATGCTTAGTTATCAAATATATTTTTATAAAAGATCAATGAAAAGGGCTACAATGAGTTAGTGTGAAAGCCGTCTTGTTTCGAGTCCAGTTTGACTCCGTACATTATTTGCAAATTTAAAAAAAATGATATATGTGAATTTCTTCTTGCACATTATTTGATTTGTACTACAAGAAAAGGGCTACCTACTCATGTGTGAAAGCCATCATTGCACATATATTGTTCAATAAAAAAATTACAGGAAAAATTCATGCTGTATTATGGAGAATAAGTCAAAAAGTGTAAACTTTCTATACTAAGTCGGTTTGAATACTGTGTTGCATCATTGTTTATATAGTAAAGTTTGTTTAAGAAGATTGGTTCATGTTATCTATGCTCATCTTGCATATGTATATCATTATGATCAATTAAGATTAATGTAATTTTGAGTGATGCATTCGAATTGATTATAATATGCTTTTGATGATTTGATTGATCTTGTATGACTTATTTCATTTGATTGTCATATTCTATGTCTTGATTATATTTTGGAATTCTAGAAGTGCATCTCCAAAAATGTTTTTACCTTGTTTTTAGTTTTTTTTTTAAAAAAAAAAGGGCGTTCGAACGAGGATTGTTGAGTTCGAACGCGGCGCGTTCGAACGCGCGGACTGGTGCGTTCAAACGCACGCGTGGGTTCTTTAAATATTGCGTCCGAACCCAAGGGTTTCATCTTCCATTCTCCAAACCCTAAAAACCCTTTATTTTCCCCTTCTCAAATCTTCAAGATCTTGGTGTTTCTCATCGAATTTTTCACTTCAAATCCTTTTTGGGGGTCGATCTCCTCTGGATCTAGTGTCTTTCAACCAAAATTTTGAGTTTCTCTCCACATTTGCAAGGTATGATCATCCATTATGACTTGGGCCGCGTTCGAACGCACCTATGAAGTTTGTAATTTATTGGATTTTCGTGAGTACGATTATGACTTGGATTTGGCTCTATCTTGGAGATCATATATAAGGATAGTGTTGCCCTAACCTAGGGTGGTTGAAGAAGATTATTCAAGGAGACTTTTTGGAGGCTACATCGGTTCTTCAACAAACAAGGCCCTTCGCATCTACAAATCTTAATCTTTCGTCTTAAGAGCTATCTAGACGAAAGATCAATCTCGAGGGCTACTGAGATTGGACTTCAATCACAAGAAATAGTGAATCGTGGGTTCTAGCGATCAAGACTGAGAGGAACAAAGTCGTTTGGATCGACGGGTTGTTTTGTGAGTCAGTCTTGTAACTGCTACTGTCATAGTGATTGGTTTTGATCCGAGTTTGGATCCGTGGTTTTTTTCCCGTTTGGGTTTTCCACGTTAAAATCTTGGCGTTCATCTCTAATTTCGTTTTTAATATATTTTCTGACTTTTACTTAAGCGAACGAGAAATATCATTGCCTAGAGATTAGATACATACGTGTGTCTAGGGATTTATTTTTTCAAATTAGGGATTTATTTTTTCAAATTATATGAACTTTGTCTATTAGCTAAAGGAATAAAAAGCTGCCCTTTAATTTTTCTTATCATCAAAGTCACTTTCCTCTTGGATTAATTCATTTATGGTCTTCTCCTATTAATTCTTTTGGTGGTTATTTGTGCTATGTTATTTTTATGGACAACTTTTTACAATTCACATGGCTAAACTCCCATAAAAGTTAAAATCTGATGTGTTTCCTAGTTTTGCTAAAAGTGTACTAAAGCAAGAGGGGATCATGCGGTGAAACATGATCAGCATGATCCCTCTTGCTTATGGATTGATTTTGAAATATTATTTTCTTCTATATTGTGGTGAAATATCTCCTTTCTTTACCCATCGGAGTTAGGCCTTTAATCTGGTGATCACATCGACATATGGTCACAGATTACTGATCACATCATCATACGGTCATCAATTGCGACAACAATCTCATTCTTCCTCTACGCTTTTTCTTTTCTTTTAGAGGTGGAGATGGGTTGGTGTCGGACACTGAACTCTAGCCCATGTTAGTGGGCTGTAGCCCAATTCAAAGTTACTTTATCTCCTTCTAGATTTTTACTTATGCTTAAATTACTTTATATCAAACTGAACCGACTATCTAACAATCCTACTTTAGCTGGCTGTGATTTTTAACTTGGACCTAAATTAACGTGTCAGCTCTAATTTTAAAGCGGTATACATTTTATGGGAGGAACAATACTTTTACCCAACCCTTGACAACGTAAGAGCGAAATCAAATCTCAATCGAACCTCTGGGAAAGGTAAAGAAAAGAAAGGAACCAAGAACTGATTGTTGATCATTTCCTTTACTACCTTTAGAGTGCAGGATTATTTCGAACAAATATTCCTGATCATGCTAACCAATCCAAGCGGAATTGCATGCTGCTGTCAGAACAGGTGTCGGTCCACAAAGTGGACCATCATGAACGACAATCAACGTATAATTCTCTGTCCACTAAAGAGAAGAGGCGAAAAGAATCCGCTTTCTTCTAGCGTTGAAGCAGAGCCATATTCCCCCCATGGAGGAATGTTCGAAAGCTGTTTGTGCTGCGGAAAAAGGCGCCGCCTTCTGTCCTCCTCTCTTGCTTTTAGAATCTTGCAATCCCAAAATCTTCTCCTATTTGGGTGGTGGAGAACAGTCGGAAGGTTGTGCCTTCTGTTTACGTTTTGGGAGTTTGGTTTCTTCCTTTCGAGAGACGAGGTGAAGTGGGTCGGCGTCGATTTCTCTAAGAAATGGATCGTCGCGTCTTAGATGATGTGATACGCCGGCTTCTGGATGTGAGAAAGAGCAGGCCGGGGATGCAAGTGCAGCTCTTGGAGTCGGAGATTAAGCAACTCTGCGTCGTCTCCAGGGGAATCTTTATGCGGCAACCCAATCTTCTCGAGCTCGAGGCGCCTCTTAAAATTTGTGGTAATCTCAAATAACAATTTGCAGTCTAGTTTTTCTTTCTTCTATCTTCCGTATATGCCAACTCGATCACTTGAACTTGGGCTTAAGAGATTACTTTTTCAAAGATGTATGGTGATCATTATTTTGACTGTTCTAATGAAAAATTAATGAGCTTAACATATAGAAATTTGAAAATGAATGGTTTTGCTTGAATACCAAACCAACGTATGTATGCTTTAATATATAGAGTTGGTACATTTGAATAAGTCAGAAAAGATAAAGGTGGGTACAATCACAATCTCCTCATGAGATGTTCGCCACTAAAGTAGCACCAGTATTACACAGTTAAGAAGTAGATGAGCTTCTAAGAGTTCTCCTTCTTTGTAGCATTGTTCATATTAAATTAACCATAAGCTGGTGAGTTGTTAGTGATATACCTTTCTCTCGAATAAAATGATAATATACTACAATGTCTTTTGTTCTTGCATGAAAGATAGATTTGAAGCTAGAGCAAGAGCATAGTAAATCAGAGGTCACAATGAAAAATTAAAAATAAAATAGTGGAGAAAGATTAGAATAGGGCAGAACGGTAAATATCCAAAGTTGTGGCGGTCACCGGAAGGTGGCAGACGACCAAGGGTGGTGGTGGAGGTGATGGTGGCTATGAGTTGGAGGTAGAATTAGGGTTTTTAACTTTGATCTATTCTTAAAAAAATGAAGAAGATTTAATGGCTATGATAAAACAGTAAATACAGTAATAAGAAAATAATTAAATTTAATTAATTCTCAATGCTTGAATTTACTTAGATTCTTAAACAAAGAAGCTCAACCCCTCTTTATATAGAGGTCAGGTACAATAAGTCCTACTCGGACTAGTCCTAAAGACTTATACGACTCGAACTAGGATTTATCTTAGAGGCTTACATGACTTAATTGAACTTACCTTAGTGGCTTACATAACTTAACTAGACTTGTCTTAAGTACGTACATAAGAGATAAACAACTTAGAAATAAATATAACTAAGCTAAATCAGCATTCCTTATCCTTTTCGGATTGATTCTTTGTTCTGCCATAGATAGAGTTCGAATCTGGAGAGACCTTAAATACGGAAGTTGTAGATTAGGATGTTTTCGATCTTCTCCAAGTAGTTTCGTAATATTTAGTCATCTTTGGAATATCCTTTGAATATTTTTCCAAAATTGTGTATAGTTGAATTAGTTAATCAATAAATTTTAACCTAATAAGACTCTAATTAAAACAAATAAGCAGATAAGATAACTAAACTTAATCCATTAAGTCAAATCTTCTCTTGATGTGATCTGATCTAACCCGGTTTGCATCAGCCATTTTCTAATTATTAGTTTTACTTCTAACTTTCCTTGATTAGAATTCCTCTCCTAATGATCATTGATTGTTGTGATTATTATTTCTATACAAGCTGGAAAATGGAATTTCATACTCGTTAGTATTTACTTGTGAGGTTCTGACATGTAAAGCATTAAGTCAATAACGGCCTAGATGAAGTCATTAACCTTTATCATTACTATTGTTTGACCATTATTTTGGGTCAAGCACTATGATATTTTGATTAAAAATAGCTGACTTTCATATTTTATTGTATGATCAACCATTAATTTTCTCTCATGGAACATTACTCTGGGTATGATCAAGAGGGAATCTAAGATAAACTTTTTCTAGTTTACCATGATGACTCCTGTATTGTTCAGGATATCTTTAGTTTATCAAATTGCCCAATCGTCCCTTGTGCTGGCGAAAATTACTCAATTAGCTTATATTATTTTATAGATTGTTGAGCTTGCCCTAATCCTTTATCTTTTTGCTTTTATTATATTACATTTTTTGTGCATGTTAATACACACAAACTATAAAAATGTTTCTATGCATTGTTAGAACTATAGTTATATTCAAGAACATTTAAGTTTTTTTTTTTAGCTTTTTGTGATGATTCTAATGCGATCTGGGTCAGATCGGATCACATCATGGGGACATTGAGCTCTATGGATTGAGTCTATTATCTTATTTGTTTAGTTTGAACCTTAGTAGGTTAGAATTTTATTTAATTAACTAAATCCAACTCTGTATAATTTTGAAAAAATATTCGCAGAATACTTTACAGATATTAGAATAATATCAAAGTAGTTGGATAATATTGTCAATCTCCAGATCTACAAGTTTGGTATTCACGACTTCTCCAAATTCAAAATCTATTATAGTGAAATGAAGGGTTAATTTGAGAAGATAAGAAAGACTAGTTTAGTTAGTTTATTAGGGTTTTTAACTTAGTTGTTTGGGTCCCTAGAGTGAGCCTTTGTAAATATGTGGAGGAAATCCTAATTGAAAGACGACATTGTGCCTTTATCTCTTTCTCTACTTGCTCTAGCCATTGGCTTCCTCTCCCACCTCCTTTCTTTGGTCGGCTTCCTTTAACTTCTAATGCCCTTCTTCTATAATAACTTCTCCTCCTTCAGATACCAAAGAATTAACCTAGCACCAATTTAGCCATTGAAGGGCTATCAAGTTAGGGTTTATTTGATCTTCAACCACTGTTCGGTCGATATCTCAAGATCTAACTATCCAAACTCTACGATCTTGGATTCGTTGAAAATCTCTTTTCAAGAGTGACAACATATCCAAAATTCAGGAAGATCCATCTGTTAGATTATCCGCAGCTAATTTTGAAAGTCACGTCCACAATCTAGTCCAAAACCGTTCAAATTGGATCTAGCTAGTTCGTAACAATTTGGTATCAATTGTTACGAACCGGGATCCAATCCGTAATAGTTCTAGACTAGATTGAGGACATGACTTTCGAAAAAAGCTGTGGATAATGTAATCGTTGGATCTTCTTGAATTTTGGATATATTGTCGCCCTTGAAAAGAGCAAATCTAAGATCGCTGGGTTTGGATGGCTAGATCTTGAGATATCGGCAAAATAGTGGCTAGAATATGAGCATAAATCCTAGCTCGATAGGCATTCAATGGTTAGATAGGTGCTAGATTAATTCCTTGGTGTAAAGGGAGAGAAGTTGTAGAAGAGGGGAATCAGAAGTTAGAGGAAGCCGACCAAAGACTTGGGCGATGGAAGAAAAGAGGTGGAAGAGGGCGCTAATGGTTAAGGCAAGTAAAGAAGGAGATAAAGGCACAATGCCATTCTCAATTATTAGATTCATCTTCTTTCAAGATTTTCTCTACATATTTATAGGGGCTCATCCTAGAGACCCAAACAACTATGTTAAAAACCCTAATAAACCAACTAAACCACTGTTTCTTATCTTTCCGAATTAACCCTTCATTTTGTTGTAGATAAATTCTGAATCTAGAGAATTCGTGAATACCAAAGTTGTAGATCTGGAGGTTAGCAATCTTATCCAACTAGTTTGATATTATTCGGATGTTAATAGAATATTCTGCGATTATTTTTCTAAAACTGCAAAGAGCTAGAATTAGCTAATTAAATAAAATCCTAACCTACTAAAGCTCTAACTAAACAAATAAGATAACTAGACTCAATCCATTGAGTCCAATGTCCCCATGATGTGATCCGATTTGAAGTAGATTTGTTTAATCTAGTAGACACTATCATAAAAGATAGAAGTTATATTGCATGCTTGTATTTTGTTGTAGAAAGAGGTGTTGATGTTATTATGTATATCTGATAGATTTGTTTCCACCGACACCCAGCCAATATCTAGACCTGTTGAGACTTTTTGATTATGGTGGACTACCACCTAAAGCAAATTACCCCGTAGGTTGAGTCAGTCGAGCCAAATCAAGTTAGTTAGATTTCTTTATTATTTTAAATTTCAAATAAAGTGTATGTAAGTCCAATATAGTGATTTGTACTATATCTACTATAATTCTACTCCTATAAATATGAGTGCTTATAGGATAATTATCATGACTAGAATGATCATTGAATTTACTTATTTTTATTATCTAATCTTAATCTTTTATCGTAGCCATATTAGATTGTCCTTATTTCGTAAAAGTAGATCGTAACCCTAGATCAATTCAAATCACCCAAATCCTAGTCACTATCTTTCTCCATGAGCTACCCTACTATACCACAGTTCACAACCACCCTTGGCCACCCGTCACTGTCGCAACATCAGATATTTTCACTTTTGTCCCGTTCTGATTTTTTCTCACTATTTTATTTTTAACTTTTCACTCCCACCTTAGATTTATATAAAACCAAAGTCATTATATCCGTAACTCGTGAAACTATTACTTATAAAATTTTTAAAATTTTCTTACGAACAGATCGGTCCAGATCTAGTTTATATCACTTTGCTGGTTTTATCTTATCTTGACAGGACTTACTGAGGATGTAATAATCAAAAGTAGATTTAATTGTTTAATCCAGTAGATAATATCATAGAAAAAAAGTGATATTTGCATGCTTGTTTTTTGTTGCAGTAAGAGGTGTTGATGTTATTATGTTATTATGTATATCTGATAGATTTGTTTCCACCGGCACTCAGGTGACATTCATGGCCAATATTCAGACCTGTTGAGACTTTTTGATTATGGTGGACTACCACCTGAAGCCAATTACTTGTTCCTAGGAGATTATGTTGATCGTGGAAACCAAAGCTTGGAAACAATATGCCTTCTTTTAGCCTTCAAAATCAAATATCCAGCGAATATCTTTTTGTTAAGGGGTAATCACGAATGTGCATCTATAAACCGTATCTATGGGTTCTATGATGAATGTAAGCGCCGATTCAGTGTTGGGCTTTGGAAGGTCTTCACAGATTGTTTCAACTGCCTACCTGTGGCAGCTCTTATTGAAGAAAAGATATTCTGCATGCATGGAGGACTTTCTCCAGACTTGCGCAATCTGAACCAGATACAAAATTTAGTACGTCCAACTGATGTGCCAGATACTGGATTGCTATGTGATCTTCTATGGTCAGATCCTTGTAAAGACATTAAGGGATGGGGTATGAATGACCGAGGAGTTTCATATACTTTTGGGCCTGATATAGTGTCTCAGTTCCTTCAGAAGCATGGTCTAGACCTTATCTGCCGTGCGCACCAGGTTGAGGATGGCTCTCTGCATTTACTCTTCTTACAATATCAATACCCCGAGTATTTCAAACAAATTTAGTTCTCTTTTCTTTATTTGTTAGGTGGTGGAGGATGGCTATGAATTCTTTGCTGGCAGGCAACTTGTTACTGTCTTCTCAGCACCAAATTACTGTGGGGAATTTGACAATGCTGGTGCCATGATGAGCGTAGATGATAATTTGATGTGTTCTTTCCAAATTTTAAAACCTGAGAAGAAAGCAAAGTTTGGTTTTCGTAGTTCAACAATGGCTAAAGATGGAACACCTCCTCCTGGAGTCAAGGTACATGCAAAATTTCTATTATGACATTATTTCAATACATTCTTTTTTCTCTTAAAAGATAGCACACCTGTTTGTGCAATATATTTCTATTTCTCAAACTTCAACAGATCCATATCACTATCATGGATGATTCTACCATGATCTATCACTTGAAGATTATCTAGAAAACTATTGATTAAATCTTTCATGAAACAGATGCTTATTAGTATAAAATACTAATGTTTTGGTCCTGCCTGGACATCAAGGATCTGCCATAGTTCATTACTTCATTTATGTCATGAAAGTGGGTGTCATTAACCTCTTTTCGCCATATTGACTTTTATTTGCTTCAAGTTCAATGTTATTATTATTCTCGTGATATAAAATTTGGAAAAAAAGTATAGATTATGTTAATTCGACACTCATTTGTATTATGTGTATATGCATGTATCTATTAAGCAAAAAAGGAAAGAAAAGCTGTGATGATAGATCTAGTTTCATTGTTTAGTGTACAAAAAGAGCTTCGCCAATACAGTTATAGTCAATTATATAAGACCTCTGTAATGTGTCACAAACATTATGAATTTATTCTCTTAAGATAGAACACCTCAGTGGAAATCTAAAGATTGACACTAATAATCAGGTAAGATGTGACCTTGAAAAGGATATGTCGAAAGAAATCGTTAAACATCAACAAAACTACAAACATTCTTTATTTAAGGATATCACTGAGAGTAGAATATCAAAATCTTTTGTTTGACTTATACAGGACATACTGAGGTCATAAGTCAGAAACATATATAAAAAAAACAAGTTTTAGTAAACATAAGACCTATTGAATGTTCTTCTGTATTTCTTTCGGAAATCCTGATCATCTTCTTGGTTGAGCAGTCTTTACTGGGAGCAAAAGCATGAGTCGGAAATGTTAATGTATTCCAACTCCTGAGTGTTCTTGGCATGGGGACTTGCCAATTGAATGTTCTTCTGTATTTCTTTCGGAAATCCTGATCATCTTCTTGGTTGAGCAGTCTTTACTAGGAGTGTGAAATGTTAATGTATTCCAACTCCTGAGTGTTCTTGGCATGGGGACTTGCCTTGATCACTATGTACGCTACTATAGCCTGTATAGGCTATTAACATGGGTGTGTGGAAGATTGTAACTTAATGAATGATGAGATTGTAACTTAATTAACATGGGTGTGTGGAAGATTGTAACTATGTACGATACTATAGCCTGTATAGGCTAGTATTTCCTGATTATTAATTCACTCTATGATTTAGAGATGGCACTACCAAGCATGCTTTAACTTTTCTTATCTATGATTCATTGATTTGTGTTATACATTGTTGAATATGTTAGCCTAGAATTTCCTTTCACAGAATCACAGTTGATTAATGGTATTACATCACCATTGGAGGAATGATTAGATAATTTGGGATAACATTAGTTTCCTTTACTGATAAATATATTTGAAGGCATAAATGATGCTACAGGAGCTATAAACTGAATTCAAGGACACTTATCATGCCAGTGTCTTATTAATACAAACATAGGGATATATCTGATACTCCCCTTGTTGACTATATTGATCCCGTGCCAAATTGACACATTATGTGGCAGATGGGAGTGTAACCGAGTAACCCTTTCATACTCAAAAAAATGTTGCTGAATAAGAAATATTAAATTTCTTCTTTTATATTCAATTTACTTCATCTAAGTGCTATTTCCCAAAAGAGATTCCTAAATTCAAATCAATAGTTTGCTTGAAACCAGGGTTAGAAATTAAATGTTGGCTTGAAGTGTAACTGGATCTTTCAGGAGATAATCTGAAGATGCAAGAATTTATTAGGACCCTATATGGCAGCTGCTATTGAAAATTTTTTGGTTGAGAAAAAGATGGTTTTTAAACCCAGTTATATTGAGAAGATTAGGATGTACAAAATGGGAAGGAAAGAAAGAAAAGGCAGAAGAAAATTATAGTTGACAGAAAACAGAGAAAGCCTTGAAGAAGAGGGGAATTATAGTTGACAGAAAGCAGAGAAAGCCTCGAAGAAGAGAGGCCTCTTACACCGGTAATAGGATCCCCAGTTCCACCAAAGCTGCCATGACTCTAGAAATAAGACTGAGGCAGGTCGAGAACTGAAAAATTCTATTGTTTCTCTCCCTTCAAATTTTCCATATAAGTACCACTAGAAGCATGTTCAGACCTCTACGAATGAGAAATGGAATTTTATTAATGTTAAGTTTTAGGGATGATCTATTGTATAACGATTGTATGAACTCAGAATCAAATAGGATGCATTGAGGTTTTTTTTTCCTATCATTCAAAAGCCTTCTAAGTTATTGTATTGCCGAGCCATTGCTTCTAATCTATAACACTGCTGTTGAGCCATTAAACTAAGCCGAGTCAAGCCACCAAGCCAAGTCACCAACATCCAAATAATTTACTTATAATAAATTACTTAGAGGTGGATAGGTCACAAGTGGGAACTCTCCCAACTTTCTAAAGTTGGGTGATATAGGATGGTCAGTTATATAACAAGTGTATGAACTCACAATCAAATAGGATGCATTGAGTTGATTCCACTTTTTCATTGCAGAGCATGCAATCCTAAGAAACCTTTCTTAGTCATATTTGTCTTTGGTATGGAGATATGCTACCCATAAGAACACCTTAAACTTGCTTAGGATTATGAGTTTCCGAACAAATTCTAGTTGTCTTGTCCGATTTAACCCAGAGAAGTTCAGCTAATGAAAGTGCTCCTTCATTCGCTGAAAGGGGAAAGTGTAGTTCCCTCCAAAATAAATCTCCCAAGTGACTCAATCCCTATAGTTGGTGAGTTGTTTGGCTTTGAGAACAGTATGAATATCTTGAAGCTCGTGGTTTGAGAGGAGGTTTTCCTTGCGTGATGCCCTAAAGATAGAGCGAAGATTTGGGTGAGTAGTTCTTTGATGGAGTAAGCCAAGGCTTTCCTTTCTTCCACCAAAGGCTCAACGAGCTGAAGAGAATAGGGAGGTGAGGGAAATGTTGGTACCCTATCTATCAGTCTATGGATCTTTCAATTTTCTATTTTCTACCATATAATTAGTCCTAATTTGGAAGGATGTTGTAGCCTTTATTATTCTTTACCAAATGAAGGAACAAGTAAATTTCAATAGTAAACCTTTGAGTATAAATTTATTTTCCAAAAATAGGGGCGATCATCAACTAGTAATTTCTACCACCATTTTGTTAATATGACAATGTTCTAAGCCCACCATGGTCTTATTTGCCCAGTGATAGAGAGGCTTTTCCTAATAGAGTCACCTTATAGAGAATATAGTCGGCATCCCAAAAACAAAGAGAAAGTAATAGGGACACTACAGTAAATAGACAAAACTGATACTTATTCGATAGGTCATTTCCAGCCATATCTATTATGCATGATGTTAAAAGTTAACTTGTAAGCCTCCAAATCTTTATTCCAAGCTGATGTGTCATCGTACTATTGTTTCGAGCTAATCACTGTTTAGCAATTTGTGACACCTCATTGAAATTTTGGTCAAAACCAAAGTACCAAGGATGTCCAAAGTCCTAAATGGCATCGTAACGATGCTAGACTTGAGAGATGCTATTGTAAATAGGCAAGATTGATACTCATCCATTGCTGTATTGTTAAGTAGATAATAGTAGCCGCTTTTGTTAACTTTGTGAAAAACTAAAATTTCACTTGTGGCCTTATCTAGTTAGGCAAAATATTTATCAGTTTTGGTCTTATTTCTAGCCTTCTAAATATCTTAGAGAAGATATTTAAGAATCTTAGTATCTAAGTTTTCTTTGGCCTATACATAGGAGTGAGAACTTCAAAAAAAAAAGAGGAAATTGCTTCTTTCCTTTTTCTTGCATCTACACTACTTTTATTTCGAAACTTGTTTCATATTGTGAAGAAGGTGGGAGCTGTGCGAACTATCAAATCGATCAAACAAGTTAAGTCCATGACACATTGCTATAATCTGTCATATTGTAGAACTATTTCTATAAGCCACAGAATCACTTGCAACCAATCAATTATTGTTGCTAAAATAAACTACTTGGAATCGACTTTATGGCCTCCTTAGTAGTAGGGGCAGTTATTGTCAACTTTCTAAAGTTGGTTGATAAATTTTAGGCTTTTACTAGGTCCACATATTGTCCACGGGAACCAATCTCAAGCTGCTGAGTCATAATGGGAGGAAATTTTTGTTGAAATTTTTCTATTTTCTATGAGAGTAAACATTTTGAGCAGAGTTGATAGCATGGTATATATTATCAGAAATATTTAGTTATTAGGTCAATTATTTATTTGGCATGGTAGATTATTTAGGTCATAAGTTTGAACCTCGTCCAATCCTTGTTAATCCAAACATACTGGTGCATTTTGGAGAGATTACACATTTTATTATCTAATTATATGCCGACGACGTATAGGAATAAGAGGTTTGTTGACATATCATATGAATTATTGATGCTTTATTTAATAGTTTAAGCTGCCTAGCTTTGTATAATAAAAGGGAAATTTTCACATATTTATGATTTATACCTTGTATTTTTTAATATTTCTATGTCACACAATGTGTTTTACAAAATATTTAAAGAATACTCAGACTCCTAGTGAAACACCCACATCCAAATACACATGTTTCTCACATGGGTAGAACCTATGTGGGTAGAATTCACATGACGTGATAGTCAATATTTATACATAATATACATAATAAAATCTGACATTTTCATAAATAAAATAAGTTAGATGGAATTTAATTTACCATATACCGCAGTAAGCCCTAAAATACATATCCATACACCTCATCAAGAAAAATACCTGCGTAGGGGCTACAATTCATATAACTTATATTATAATACTAAAGTAAATAAATGAAAATATAATCAGATCTTCACTAGCTTCTCCACAGAGTTATCTACTGATCTAAAAAATGTTTTCACCTAAAGGTGGTGAGCATAAAGCCCAACAAATATACATTTTTTATAGTCTATAAGTAGGATAATAAAATATGTCACATGGTACATATGAATACCAACATGATTATAGTAATGAGTCCATGTAACATATTCATATGAATAGCTCATGTATTAATAAAAGAACACATTATATGTATCATTTAAACTATCAAATCATTTATATTAAGCTCAGACTGAGCATAGCTATAATTATTATAATATGCTCAAACAACTATCCACCACATAATAAATATAAGCTAACACATCATCTCAAACATCGAGCAGAGATAAATAACTAGTGGTAATGCCATTCATCCATACCTAGTGATGCTACATATGACTAGTTGTTTGTGACCACCAAATTAAGGATCCTAGTCATAAACCCATATTATTACACATAGCAAAATCATAATGCGAACTGGGTCAGATCGGATCACATTAAAGAGAGATTGGGCTTATGGATTGAGTCTTATCTACTTATTTGCTTTAATTAGAGTTTTATTAGGTTAGAATTTATTAGTTAACTAATTCAGCTATGTGCAGTTTTAGAAAAATATTCAAAGGATAGTCCATAGACAACCAAATATTACAAAATCACTTGGAGAAGATCGAGACGTCTTGATCTACAACTTCCGTATTCAAGGTTTCTCTAGATTCAGACTCTATTTGTGGCAAAACGAAGAATCAATCCGAGAAGGATAAGGAAGGCTGATTTAACTAAGTCATGTTTATCTCTTATGTAAGCTACTAAGGCAAGTTCAATTAAGTCATGTAAGCCTCTATGGCAAGTCCTAGTTTAAGTCATATAAGCTTTTATGGTTAGTCTAAAGCAAATCCTAGTTCGAGTCATATAAGTCTTTAGGGGTAGTTCGAGTATGACTCATTTTACCCGACCTTTATATATAAAGGGGCTGGGTTTCTTTGTTTAGAATGGAATTGAATGGAATGAATATTGAGTTAAGTTATGTTAAGTTTATTTACCTTGCATTACTTATCGTCTTTATTTTTTACCGTAGTCATTAGATCGTCATTATCTTCCTAGGAATAGATCTAAGTTAGAAATTCTAACTCTACCTCCAACTCATAGCCACCATCACCTCCAGTAGCCACCCTATCCTACGGCCATTCACCACCACCCTTGGCTGTCCGCCACCCTCCGACAACTGTCGCAACGTCGGATATTTACTATTCTACCTCGTTCTGATCTTTCTCCACTATTTTCATTATATCTTTCTATCCAAATATTCAATTTTCGTGAAATTAAAGCTATTAGAACTCTATCTCATGAGGCTAGTACCACATAAATTTTCGTAATCATCCTACGGGTGAATCGTTCCAAATATGATTCATAACAAATCATCGATCATAACAAAAATAAGAGCACACTGCTCATAGATGCTCTAATCCTGCATCATCGGGTACTGCTAGGTATACAACCCTTACCTCTCAATCATAATTTTATATCATCTAGTGTCTAGTCTCAATACTCAATAGTGTTATGCTTGCTCAAATCAGTGCATGCGCTGCCTGATTGTCCTCTCCTAACCTCACGACCTTACGTATTGGTCGATATAAATATAGGTAATAAATATACACTCTGCTCTCTAACCCCAGGCTGAGCGGGTAAACGAGCACTGCCGAGATAAAACTTAGCTATAAGGTGATACGTGCAAGTGGTTTAGTGACTAATATCATTAATCATAAGATATGCAAATCGAAGATATCATAATCCGAAATGCTCCAATAATCCATGAATAACTATAAAGTAATAATTAAATATAATTATGTTGAACGACGAATAAACATCTACCTACCTATGTATGATATGAATGCGATAAACTCATAAAGTAAAATATCACTTCAATATTACACTATTCCTAGACTACAAAGAATTCTCTTGCCTTTCATCGCTTTCAAATTAATCAACTCTAACTACGTCACGGATCATCCTCGATAATGAAATAATATACAGAAGCACAAGACTACCTAAATTAATTAATTAATTAATCCGAATAGCTATTATGGGTTTGGGGTATGTTCACCTAATAATGCTTATATTTATTAATCAGGATGAGTCGATATATTAATTTTGATAGTATTATGCACTATTAAGGGTTGTTAAAAACAATTATCATCATGATCACTATTTCCCTAATGATTGTTGATTGAAAGTAAATTAAAAATATACCTCATTTAATTAACTTACTGAGTATTAAAGCATATTTAATATGATTATCATTTATTAATATTGATATATAACAATTATTATACCAAATCAAAATTACCCTCTAAAAAATTAATTAATAATTGAGATTTAAATTGACAAAGATAATTAAATAAAATGAGTAAATTATATTAAATTAAATTAAAGATCAAGTAATCTATTTGGCTAGCCCAAGGCCCAAAATAATAGGTTGGGCTATAACTAACCTAGAGATTGGGCCCAAAGCCTAAACTAGCTAAAATTGCTACTTGAGTTAGGCTGCAGCCTAATCCACAATAGAATTGGGCTAGGCCACAGCCCAACCGACCAAATAATTGGGTTGATCCGTAGTCCAACCCACATCTTAGGGATAGCTGTTTACAGCCTAACCCAACCAAACTCGTGCTGGGCTAGGCCTTATTCAACCCAACTGACCAAACAACATCCCTTCCTTATCCAAAGTAAGCCAGAGGAAGGGAGTGGCTATCGGTGAACAGCACCATCGATAGACGACCAACACATGCCCGCCCCCCTTTCTCTTAGGTTGGGAGAGTATGCATAGCCCACAAGTAGCCGACCAGGGTGGTCGACTATGAGAGGGAAAACTCCATGACTGGCAGCCATGGAATTGGCTTACACCATCGCTTGGGCTACGAGAGCCTTGAAGCAACGTGCTATCGGCTTCCCCTTGTGGAGGGGAAGCTTCCTGAATGGCAAGGAGAGGGGAAACAGATGGTGATGGCTACAAAGAATGGCTTGAAGTTGACGAGGGGAGGCTACCACATGTGGCCACCCCCAGGGAATGGAACGATCCACCAAGGGCATCATTGGCGAGAGGGCAGCGAGAGGGAATAATTAGACCGGTGGTAGGAGGCACGAGGCCGCTGACCAACCAAATTTTCGGCAAAATCAAGAGGAAAGTAAAATAGGAGAAACTGGTATGAGGCCGCTGATCAGCCAAATTTTTTAAATTTTATTATTATTATTATTATTATTATTATTATTATTATTATTATTATTATTATTATTATTATTACTTTAAAACTGGTATGAGATATTACACTTAGGTCACAAAGACAATTATCAAAATACTTTTACCCAACATTACTCATCCTAAAATCTTCTCACCTAAAAATCTCATTTCTGTCTATGTAGCAGTCCCTCTTCTAGCTATGAGATTTTGGCTAAAAAGAAAAAACGAAGATTAAAATATATCAGTCGCTTTTAGTAAACAAACATAATGATCAAAACGGAACATTTTTTTTTATGCCATCTGGCCAAACAGTATTACAATTAATCTAACCAGGTTTTGCAAATATTTTATAAAACGCATGCGTGACCTATAAATATTGAAAATACAGAGAGTAGACCATAAATAAATACAAAGATAGGATGTTAAATACAAATTTTCTTATAAATATAAACCCAAAAAAAAAGGAGGAGAGAAATTATGAGCTTGTCTTAGAGGTGCTAGAGAATCAAAATTGGGAAGGTCGCAGTCTTTGTAGACTTTGGAGATTCAACGCGATATGTCATCCGGCTAAGGATACGATTTACTTACGACAAGGAATTCGCCAAAACTTCAAAGTGGCTATACGCAGGCTCACTGACTTTGGCTCTTCAATCAATAGTAGCCTATGAAGCTTGATATAATACCAATGCAGAAGTACCACATAAAAAGCTCCATATTTTTCTTTAAAGGGATTGGGGTTGGGATTGTGACATTTTGTTTGCTAGTCTTTCTGAATTGGAAGCTGATATGGGTTTCTCTTGTTTGTATTCTTTGGACTTTCCATGAGAGCCACCCACTGAATGCCCCTTCAATCTTGGCACTACCCTTCCTGTTTGTTGCTTTCAAAACTTCTTTAGTAGAATATATATTTTTTTCTGAGCTGCTTCTTTGCATCTGGTCACTCTAATAAGAAAGTGTGGAAATATGTGAAAGGGAAAAAAAACTCAATTATCATTTTCAGTATGTAGGAGGTGAAGTTGCCAGTTGCATTTAATTGGTTTGATAAAAATAAAGGGTTTGTTTGCATGCACACCCTTCAGAAATTCTTTGTTCATATGTATTAAATGCATGATATGCATTGGTAGTTTCATTACCTCCCTATTTAAATATTTTGGGTCAACTGATTATCTGAGATGATACCAAAGTCTGATTTTCTAGATGTCTGCAGTTGAAAAATAGTCAATTTTACATTATAACTCAGACTGATTGTTCTTTGTTAGCCATGTATAGATAAGAAATCAATCAACAGTATTGCTCACAAAGTTATATATTCTCGAACTTATTTAAAATACTATTAAAATTTTCACTTCACTTTCTCTGTGTCCCATGCTTGTAATAATTGCAATAAGAAAGTCAACCTGTTACCCACTTAAATCTCTCATCCATTCCAGACTGGGGAGAGAGAGAGATATATCCTCCACAAAATCAAAAGGTGCTGGCTTTGACTTTAGTTAACATTGCTTACTTCACAAAAACCGCTTTTTTGGGAGGAATCTGTGACCTTGTTCTTGGGTTGTTCTACTGACCTCAAGTAAGAGTTGAAGAAGATTACTTCTCTCAAAAAGAAAGAGTTGAAGAAGAGTAAAGTGGCCTTTTTTTTCTTTCTTCTTCTTTTAATTAGTTTGATTCAACTTTTGGGTAGTCGAAATTGTACGCCTATTGTCTCATGTCTCCGAGCTTTTGTCATGAGATTCCATCTCTTTTAGACTTTTTAGTTCAAATTGACGTTACGTGCATTCTCCTTTTCATCTGTCTATCGCTGTATGATTAGGCTATAATTCATTTTATTCTTTTATAGTTTTGTTTATTATATTTAACTATATTCTAGATTAAAATTAAAAAATACTCGTTAGAGATAACACTGTAGAGGATTTGAGAAATTTTTTAATATATTTAAATTAATATCGATTGAATTTCAGATGATAAATATATGGTAAAAAAATTTCATTCGATATATTTACTATTTAAAATTTGATCTACCTCTGCATATAATAACTAGTTCAAATTACATATTGGATATAGGTTGTCCACGTCGTAGAAACGTTCCTAAACGTATATTAAAACAATTCAAAGACGCAAGTTTCCTGCGTCAAATTTAGTTTGTCACATCATTCATTAGGTTGTTTAGCTCTGATCTAATCTTTTTTTTAATAAGGGAGTTTTTTGGTATAAAGAGAATGTCTTCTGACTCTTCTCTAAGCAGTAAGCACTGTAATCATCTCTCACACTCTCACATAACTAAGAGGGCAGTACTTAGACATCATGAGAACTTCCACCTTTGACAAACGTAATGGCATCAGCATGATCTAATGAGAACTAAGAACACTTGTATTTCATTTTCATATTTTTTGCAACTTGCTTTTAGAGTAAGAAAATCGTTGAAAATTTGAAAGACCTTGGAAACATTCTCTCGCACGTTGTAGTGAAAATAAAATGTGGAATATAACGAGTTAGACAAGCAACCCAAACAACTAGAATTTTAAGTGGAAAAACAAGATCTAAATCTAGGTAAAAAAATTAGGAATCTAAATTCGGACTAAACCAATCAATATAATAATTATAGTAGTTACAAGAACAACTTACGGACTGTGTCGATAGTAATTATCATATTCATTACTTCCAAATTATATATTTGTTAATAATTTTTATTTTAATTAAATTTATAATTGAAACCAATTAAATTGCCAAAAATTGTCATGCTTTGGCTCAATTGGTCTAACTACACAAGCCAATTGATCAAACCATTTTCTTTCCTCTTCCACCAAGGTTGGACTAGACCAATCAGTATAATTATAATAGTTACAATATGTTACAAACCGGCATAATCTGATCTGCAATGGTTTTAAAACTTAAATCCTAACTTAATAGCCCTCCAATGGCTAGATGGATGCCAGGTTTAGTTCTTGGTGTAAAAGGGAGAAGTTGTTGTAGAAGATGGTGGTTAGAGGCTGGAAAAGGTCGACCAAAGACTTGGGCGGTAGGAGAAAGGAGGTGAAAGAGGGGGCTAGAGTTAAGGGAAAGAAGAAGATAAAGCTAAAACCAATTCCAATAACAAAATGATTATCCTCATACAACTCTAATTAGGGTTTCCTCCACATATATATAGAGGCTCACCCTAGGGACTCCTCCCTAAGTTAAACAACTCCAAACAAATCCTAACAAATTAATAATTAAGTTAAAACCAAACCAACAAAACTAGTTTTTCTTATCTTGTCAGATTAACCCTTCGTTTCGTCGTAGATAGATTCTAAATCTGGAGAAGTCATGAATATCAAAGTTGTAGATCTCGAGGTTGGCGACCTGGTTTGATATTATTTGGATACGTGTAGAATATTCTACGAATATTTTTTTTAAACTGCGCAAAGCTGAATTTAGCTAATTAAATAAAATCCTAACCTACTAAGACTCTAACTAAACCAAATAACCAAATAAGATAATTAGACTCAATCCATTGAGCTCAATCTCCTTTTGATGTGATTCGATATAACTCGATTCGCATCAATCCACCACGCTTCCGACCATCTTGTCCTCAAGGTGTCCATGGTGGTTCCCAAACCTACTTCTGGAGGAGGCCATGGCTCGGCCAAATGTAACACAATGTAGCTCGCTGATTTTGTGCTTGACCAATTCGTCCAAGGCTAAGATTTAACTCACCCACAATCCAATGTAGGCTCGAGTTTAGTCTAGGCCTCGCGCAAGGGCTGATTTGTTTAGGCTTTGGCACATTGCTTATGGGTAGAGGAGGTTGTCCTTTAGATCGATAAGAAACTTGATGGGCAGCCATGACCAAAGGATTGGATCATTGAGGTATCGGATCCTCGATATTTTTCAAAGCTTCAATACCCTCAATCAACGGCTTGGGTGGCGATTGGTGATGGCTGACGACCACTTTGGGATTCCTAGCTGTGAGTGTGGGCAGCAAGGTCTCCTTTGATGGTAATGTATACCTCAGTGGTCCTTCGTCATGTTGTGGAGGTGCCCTTTAGTGCAAGGGTGGTAAGTCGGTGCAGTGCCCGTGCGGTTCGTTGCGCTGTTCCCATGGTGCCTCAAGGATTGGTCCTCGTTGGTTTTCCTCTCTAGGTAAGGGGCGATCTTCATGTCTTCAATGACGCTCAGGGGTACGACTTGGATGACTTTGGTTCATGTCCACAAGGATCGCCTTGATCTCCAACAACGTTTGTGTCATGAGCGCTAGGGTTTACGAGAGATCGGGAGCGCCTCTCATCCGACCTCGTGAGCTTTGTTTAGATGGCGATCTTGACAAAGTCGTGTGGTCTATCTCCATACCTTGCTCGCTCGTTTTCTTTTCTACCTTCGATTTTGTGGTAGCCATGACGGTCCAAGGAATGTTGGCTCTGATAATAGTTGTTACGAACCAGCCTAATCCGATCCGTAAAGGTTTTGAAACTTAGATTCTAGTTTGATAGCCCTCCAATGACTAGATGGATGCTAGATTTAGTTCTTGGTATAAATGGGGAGAAGTTGTTGTAGAAGAGGATGGTTAGAGGGCCAATTCTAATAACAAGATGATCATCCTCATACAACTCTAATTAGGGTTTCCTCCACATATATATAGAAGCTCACCCTAGTGACTCCTCACTAAATTAAACAACTCCAAATAAATCCTAACAAATCAACAATTAAGTTAAAACCAAACCAACAAAACTAGTTTTCCTTATCTTTTTAGATTAACGCTTCATTTCATCACAGATAGATTCCGAATCTAGTGAAGTCATGAATATCAAAGTTGTATATCTCAAGATTGAAGACCTTATCCAACTGGTTTGATATTATTTGGATATGTGTAGAATATTCTACGAATATGAAAAAACCCCTAGACACATGTATGTATCTAACTTTTAGGCAATAATATCGCTCTTTCGTTTAAGTAAAAATTAGAAGAAATATTAAAAACGAAAGTAGAGATAAACGCCAAAATTTTAACGTGGAAAAACTCAAAACAGGAAGAAACCACGGATCTAAACTCGGATCAAAACCAATCACTATGATAGTAGCAGTTACAAGACTGACTCACAAAATAACCCGTTGATCCAAACGACTTTGTTCCTCTCAGTCTTGATCGCTAGAACCCACGATTCACTGCTTCTTGTGATTGAAGTCCAATCTCAGTAGCCCTCGAAATTGATCTTTTGTCTAGATAGCCCTTAAGACGAAAGATTAGATTCTTGTAGATGAGTAGAACCTTGTTCGTTGAAGAACCGATGTAGCCTCAAGAAGTCTCCTTCAATAATCTTCTTCAACCACCCTAGAGATAGGGTTTCATAATCCTTATATATGATATTCAAGATAGAGCCAAATCTGAGTCTTATCCGTACTCATAATCTTCAAGATAGAGCAAAATCCGAGTCTTATCCGTACTCATGATTTTCAAGATAGAGTCAAATCCGAGTCTTATCCGTACTCACGAAAGTCCAAGATTTTCAAACTTCGTTGGTATGACTTGATCTCATCAACTTTGCTTCAATAATTTTGCAATTCTTCAAACCAGAGATTTTCTAGACTTCTGTAAAGCTCATATACATGTAAAAAATACACTTAGAATATTTTGTACACAATTGCCAACAATTAAAAACCTAACAGAATATTTTTCAGAAATTATGTAGAGCTAAATTTAGCTAATTAAGTAAAATCCTAACCTACTAAGATTCTAACTAAACTAAATAACCAAATAAGATAATTAGACTCAATCTATTGAGCCCAATCTCCTTTGATGTGATCCGATCTAACCCGGTTCGTATCACAATAATGACTTACATACTATCTATCAATACCCACAATTCTATCTTTAATTATGAGTCCATAATTATCATATTCATTATTTCCAAATTATATATTTGTTAGTAATTTTTATTTTAATTAAATTTATTTTAGTTGCATGTAGAGTTTAATCAATTGAAACCAATTAAATCACCAAAAATTGTCATGCTTTGGCTCAATTGGCCTAGCCACATAGGCCAATTGATCAAACCATTTTCTTTCCTCTTCCACCAAGGTTGATCTCCTCGAGCGATCCCCATGATGCGGATCTCCATTGATAGCAAATTTCTAACAAGAAATCTCCATTGACAGCAAATTTCCACCAAAACTTACTAGATAACGAGGTGGGTCCAAGAAGAGTATAAATTGAGGGGTTTGAGAGAGGAAGGGTTGCTTTGTCTTTTGGGGTAGATTTTCTCCGCTGGTTTTTGATGGATTTTTCTTCTCTGTTTTTGAGATATTTTAGTGCAATTTTCAGCTACTAGATTTACGGTAGCTTATGACGGAGGCATCTACTGATAATGCCCAGTGTATTTTAGACAGCCTAAACCGATATGACCAATCACCAACCAGAGAGTTAATTTCAGCAAGTCGAAGATGTACCTTCCAACCAAGATCGGAGAAGAAGCCGGCAAACATCTTCGCGAGAAGCTTGGGTTGAAGGTGGCAGCCATGCCGTTCAAATACCTTGGGGTGCTTATCTCGGGGAAGAGAGTGAAGGCGAAAGAGCACCAAGGTTTGGTGGAACGCATCGATAAGAGACTTGCAGGCTAAAAAAGAAAGCTACTATCCCAAGCTGGCAAACTAACCTTGATTAATGCAACTCTGATGTCGATTCCGGCATATTGGTTGGGCAGCACCTGCCGGATGTAGTGATGGATGAGATGACCAAAAAAGCACGGGCCTTCCTTTGGGAAAACAGTGCTAGCCGCAGGTTGCACCTACTGAATTGGGAACAAGTTACCACCGCTAAGCGGCAAGGCGGCCTCGGGGTTAGACGACTCAAAGATGCAAGAACTGCACTTCTAAGTAAGCTGGTCTTCAAGGTCTTAAACAAGGAGCAAGCTCCATGGATTAGACTATTTCAAGCCAAGTACGGGAGCTTGCACCTGTGGGAAACAAAGAGGCCAACAAAGGCATCGTGGGTGTGGCGAGCTCTAACCCAAACTGCCAATCAACTAAAGATAGGCTGCAAAGTGTTGGTAGGGAATGGCAGGAACACGAGAGCAGCCTATGATCCCTGGACGCAGGAGGTTCCGTGGAGCAGGAACCTAGGGAGCTTGCGATGTCTCTAATGGATGAAAACCTGATGGTGGTGGACATCACTAATAACCAGCGCTGGACTACAGAGAGGCTTTGTAGGGAGGCGGGCTCGAATATGGTGTATGAGATATCAACCTTCCTCATGGGTGCCGCCACCATTGAGGAAAGGTGGACATGGTGGCCGCACCCAAGGGGAACTCCATCAGTGAAAGCCATTTACCACTCTCTGCAAAGGCAGAGTGAGCACCAATGGGAAGGGTGGAGGATTCTCTAGCGGCTACCGATAGCTCCGAGGATTAGAACCTTCTGTTGGAAACTATTTTGGGGTAGGCTCCCAACGCGAGCCTACCTCCAATACATTCATATTGGAACAGAGGAACGGTGCGCCATGTGCGGGCTGTTTCACGAGACAGCAGACCACCTCTTGTTTATGTGAAGATACAGCCGGGAGGTTTGGGAGATACTAAGAGCCAGAGAAGGGGTGGAGAGCGAAATGATAGACCAGGAATGGATTATGAGAGAATGGAGCTCGAATAAAGACAAAGACCTAAAGACTAAAGGGATGATAGCCTGTACGCTGTGGACCCTATGGAGAAGCAGGAATGAAGTTGTTTTCGGCGAGAAGAAGATGCCAGAGATAGTAGTGGTGAGAAGAGCAGTTGCCTTAGCGGAGGAGCACAGGCAGATGATCAAGGAAAGCAAACAGAAGGGATTGAACAGCAGTAAGAGATGGGAACCACCACAGCCAGGGTGGATTAAGGTAAACACTATGGCGCGCTCAGGGCGGGCGCCTATCAAGGAGGTGCAGTGGCTGTTTTCCGTGGTGCAAGGGGTGACTTCGTCCAAGCGATGTGGAAACCTTGTCCGGGGAGCTCAGCCTTGCAAACTGAACTGTGGGCAATCAGACTGGGACTGAGGGTGGTCGAAAGAGACTGCAGGTTGGTCTTTGAAACAGATTGCCAGGATGCCATCAGATGCTTGCAGAGAGTGGAGCACTGCCCTTGGCGTGTTAGGAACCTGGTGTAGGAGTGCCTCAACCTCGCGAAGGAATATTTGGAAGTTAGGTTTGCTCACGTTGGTAGAAAAGTTAATATTGTAGTTGACTAGGCAGTGGCTAAGGCAAGTGTGGCTTCCGGTTCTAACTATTACGACCGGTTAAGCCACGCTTCCCCAGAGTTTTGTAAACTTATTGCTGTCGACGCGGCTTACGGATCGACAGTTAACTAATATATAGATGGAAACAGCTCCTTGACAGTAAAAAAAAAATAGATTTATGGTAGCTTGATTCAATTCAACAGCAAGTGGATTCAATTCAATAGCAATGGATTTGGCTTGATTATGTTTCAACAATTGTTTAGATTCTCAAATCTTGTTTTTCAGATCCTGCAATTGTTTAAGAGAGGGTCCTTGAATGAAGACAAAAATTGATATGATCCGATCACGTGAGTCAAATCAGTTAGTTGAATTGAGTCGAGTAATCTTTTTATTTATTGTAATTAAATCTTAATAAAGTGGATAATTCGCGTCTGTAAGCCAGTAGGACGAGTTAGATTTGACCCGCTACATCTCTACTTCTATAAATGGGAGTGGTTATTATTTATTTGAGAGGAGCACGTCATGGAATGAATAAAGGTTTAGCCACTTTCTTATCTTGTTTTTTCTCTTTAATCATAGTCGTTCATTTTTCTAAGAATAGATCTGAATTAGAACCATAATTTTATCTTCAAACCCTAGCCACTATCTACCTCAACGAGCCATTTACTCATACAGTCGACCTCCACTACCTCACGATCGTCCACAACCCTTTAAAAACTATCGCGACATCGGGCTTCCAATTTTTGCCCTATTTCGACTCATCTCCACTATTTCCTTCATATCTATTAACCCTAATATTGAATCACCTTGTTCCTAAACCATTAGATTGAGACTCGCGAGACTACTTCCAATAAATATCACATATATTTTCTATAAATAGATAGGTCTAGATCTTGTTCGTATCAAGTGATATTAGAGCCACAATTCCTTGGGCTATAGTGAACATGTGATCCAAAGCAAATTCGAGGGAGATCACCACTATGGAAGGATCTAAATGATATCGGCTAGGGGTCGACATGAAGCTAGGGCACGAGGAGAAAGAGAGAGAAAAAGAAGATTAATTCATAACTTAACCTAACTAGAGTGCACTTCACAGTACTTAGAGGTTACCTTTTTGACCCAAACAATAAAAATAAATACCTAAAAACAAAGTATTCTCATTGCAGCGTGTTCGAACACACCTAAGCCTGTTCGAACGTGCAAAATCCATTCTCTATCTTTGCGAATGCGTGCAGAGGTTCGAACCGACACGTTCTAATGAGCCTGAGGCTATTCGAACGTGCAAATCTCGTTCTCTATCTTTGTGAAGCATGCAGGCGTTCGATTGGTGCATTCGAATGTGAGTCCTTGGTGTTCAAATGCCCCCGATAGAAAGCCTTATATCTCAAGCAAATTTATTCCTTTTAATACAACTTAATTCAGCTCTAGTTGTATTAGGGCAACTTTGAAAGATCTATTGATAGAAGCCACAAAATCCGCTACAAAGAACATTGAACAACTCAACAAGGCATTACAAGCCTTCATAGAGGCTATCCTGACTTAGCACCACTACTTGTTGCTGCCACCTATGGCTGAACCGCCAACCTCACGGCAAATAACAACCTAAGGGTTCCTCCACGAGGTTTGTCCATGGAGGGTGAGTCAGGGTCGTAAGATTAGGCCAACCCGTGAAGAAGGCAGAGAGGACCACCAAAACATGCCAAGGCACCTCCTCCAACTATGGTGGAGTCCTTTTCACCTCTGCAAGCCCACTATAATGTTGTAACGTCATTGGAGTAAGCCCCAACAATAGCCCCGATGTCATCTTCCCTGACCATAGTGGAGATAGTGCCCAAAACCCTAGCTCTTTATCGGCGATATTTTATGAGCTTCCAACTAAAACCACCATACCCAATCTCTTCCTTTGGTCATCCACACCCCACCCATGGCCACCATTTGTTACAATGTTGGCTGGAAAACCACTATCGACAGCCTGCCATGCTACAACAAACTTGCACAATGACCACCTTCACTATGAAATATCCTCTGATTGAGGCATCTTCCTTGGGCCTCTTCACCACTGAGACTCCATTGTAACAGGTCCATGGGTACCAATTGCAAGTACCAGGGGCCAACGAAATCATCGAAGATGCACCATGGCTGCCTATGCAACAAGTTGAGTCCAATCTTGATATTTCTTCTACCATCGTTCGTCACCATTTTGCCGCCATGAAGACCCATCAGACACCAATTGCAGCCAGCAAAGGACCTTGCCCAACTGCCACCGAGGCTACAACAACATATAGTGGCACCTCCAAGCCAATAATTTAGTCAAAAGGTTAGGAATAGGGCAAATAAGAGGAAGGGATGAAGTGCATGCTTCTCAAGGTAGGCTGAATTTTTGTGAATCGGCTAGACCACTTGCTTGACTTAGTTTTGGACTCATGAGGATGACTTTGGGCCTGAGTAAGAGCCTAAGGATGACTTGTGGAACAAACTAGTGGGACGCGTTAGCTAACTAAGCCGAACCTACATGCAGCCCAAGCACAATATGAGCTAGACCCTTGGGCCCATTACCCACATGATTAGTATCCACCATGAGGTCACCCAACATGCGATAACGGACTACACTTGGGACTTCAAGCCTGGACCATCAAGCTAGATTTCCTAAATTCTAAAGAGGAGACCCACTCGACAAGACCTACCTAGTGGAGTAGTTTTGCACATACCATGGCACACTAGAGCACCAAGAGGTCCAGCTCGCAACGTTTAACTTGGAAGGTGTGGTGATTAGGTGGTACCAATCTGCAAAACAGACTCGACCATTCAAGTCTTGGTAGGTCTTTATTGATGCAATCTATGCTCAATTCGATCCGATCGAATATGAGGACTTTTAGGTGATGTTGACTAAGCTAACTTAGCCAATAATAGTTTGGGCTTACGGAGAGGAGTGGATCTGTAATAGGCTCACCAAATAGTGAGACTTGGCACTAAAAAGCACGTTCATCAATGATCACCGTTTGACATTCAATATGAGGTCAAGGCCCTAAGGTCTACTACTTCTAAGAAAACCTTCTCGGTAATGGTTCCGATTGAGTCCAAGTTGGATCAATTGAATGAGATCAGCAAGAAAGAGAGTTGGACTACAACCTAAGCCTATGGCCCACTAGAGGCTACTCTTACTTTGACTGAGATCGCACAAGTGACCCAATTGAATTGACAACAATTACACGCCATTTTGTGAGCAATGACTTAAAAGACTATAGGAAAGAGGATTAGTGCTTCTACTATGATGACCACTTTACAAGTACAAGAGTCAGTTAGCTCACATCATGCTCTTAGGTAGTCTTGAAGAAGAACTCGATTCCTCCTACTAGCATGAAAAGCTATATGAATATAAAGACATAAAGGACTAGTCACCTTAAGATGTCAATAATATGGTAGATTAATATGATCCAACCATGAGAGTCGAGTATGTTAGGTTGAGTCAAGTCAAGTCTAGTTAATTGTGTTTCCTTATTATTGTTAAATTTAGATTAAAGCGGATAATCTACATATGTAAGCTAGTAGAGCACGTTAGATCCAACCTGCTATATCTCTACTCCTATGAATAGTAGTCGTCATTGTTTATTTGATAGGAAGAGCTCATGGAATGAATATTGGTTAAGCCACTTTCTTATCTTGCTTTTACTCTTTAATTGTAGCTGTTCATTTTCCTACGAATACTTTAAATTAGAATCCTAATTCTACCTTCAAACTCTAACCACTATCTATCTCGATGAGTTATCCACTTAAACACCTGACCTTCACCACCTCACACATCCACCACCCTCTAACGACCATTGTAACATCGGATTTCTCATTTTTTTTCCTATTTTGACACTTCTCCACTCTTTCATTCATATCTTTTCATCCTAATCTTCGAATCACCTCATCCCAAAGCTATTAAATCCGAGATTCATGAAGCCCCAAGTTAGATCTTATACTTTTCTTGTGAATGGATGGCCTAGATTTAATTCGTATCAAAAATAAAGTTGTAGCAAGCTTCCAAAATTTCACTACGATTACTATCATTCAAAGATTGTCGGAAAGACTAGTAGAGCTCACCATATGATGTTGTTTCATAGGAAGGGACAAGATAATGAAGAAGTTTTACCTCTCCACACTTTGTTTCTAGAAGAAGATTATTATGTTTTGACCACGAGGGTTGAGTTAGTTAAGTCGAATCGAGTTGAGTCAAATTTAGTTAATTGAATTTGCTTATTGCTTTTAATTTTAAATAAAGCGGATGTAAGTCCAATAAGGTGAACTGAATTTGACTCGCTATGACTCTATAACTATGAAGAGGAGAAGTCATGGGTTGAATAGGAGCCATGGTATAAATATTGGTTTCAACTATTTTATTATCATGAATATACCGTTTTATTGTAGCCATTAGACTGTCTTTATTTTCCTAGGAGTAAATCTTAATCTAGAACCCTTCCAAACTTTTAAACCCTAGTCACCATCTTCTTTAACGAGCCACCCTACCTTATGGCTGTCCTCCACCACCTTGATCATTCACCACCCTCTGACGATTGCTACAACATTGGATATTTATAATGATTTTAGTTTTGACCTTCCTTCACTATTTTAATTTTATTTTTTTACCTCGACCTTAAAATCACGTTAAACTAGAGCGAAAAGAACCCTAACTCATGAGACTATTATGCATAAAAATATCATAATTTTCTTATAAACATATCAGTCTAAATATAGTTCATAACAAATGTGACATTAGCGAAAGTGATATGGAGGATGTTTTCTAGGTTGCGAATTGTCACAAGGCCTCCACAGTCCTAACAATTTGCAAGAATCTTCATCCCACACTCAACAACGAGGAGCGTTGTGTCACGGTGTCAATAGCTGCCTTATTAGTTAAGCTATGAACTTAAGTGCCTATTAAATATGGACTAAACTTGTTAATTAGTTAATTGAGTCTAGTCTAGTCAACTCAACTAATTATTTTACTCGAGTCATGAGATGTCATGTGAACTTGAGTTTGTCTCTTACTAGTCGAGTTGTATTAGTTGATCAAGTCTTGATTATAGTCAGTCTAGGATTAGCTTCTATAAATATGTAAAGAAAATTCTAATTTCATCATTATATGATTATTGAAGCATCTCTCTATTGGCTCTCCTTCCTCCTCCCTCGTTGCCAACCGCACCATCTTTCATCGATTTTGTATCTCCTAGCTTTTAGTCCCTCTTCAATATCTCTCTCTTCTTCTCTTCTTTTAATCTCAATTTCGATATGCTACTAACTTCTAATAGTCTTAATCGAAGACACCGCGTCCTCATTTACACCATTAACAAAGCGTGTATTCAGTTTTAGGCCCCACGCAGCTTTTCTGTACTATAAGCGGCTAATCTGGAAATTAAATTTACATAGCTTCTTGGGCCCACGATGCCTGCAAGAGAAACCGTTGACTCGGGGTCAAGCTTCTTAGAAGTGCTCGCCGTTCATTTATTGCAGCGAAGACTTTAAGGACCTGAATATATATCTGCAAATGATAGATGTGAGCGTTGAATTAGACACCTCCTCATCTTAGCCATTAGGAGCCAAAGTGGTGGTCATTAAGATCAATCCATAAGTTGGGAGGTAGCAAGTGAGGACTAGGAATTTTATCGTTTACTTCGTTCATGAAAACGTCTTGACGTAGACTATGAAGAGAGAAGTTGTAAACCAGACAAAAGGGTGCGATGAATTAATTTCATCTAATCTCGTATTTAAAGTTAAAATAAATTTAATACTTAATAAAAATATTTTGGCAGATTTAAAGTATATATATATTATTTGAATACGGATAGAAAAAAGGACTAGAGACAATAAGAAGCATTGCTATATGGAATTCTCTAATTTGATTACTAATAATTCAGATGCCTTCTACGGATTTAACTGATCATTTCTTAGCGACTTTAATTATCTGGCCCAAAAGCAATTAATACATGCTTTCGACTAAACAATAGGTTAACATCTTTTAGGGGATGCATGCATAGGACAGTAATTCAAACAAGAATGTTTTCCTACATTAACGACTACTACTTATTATAAACAATATATTAACGAAAGGTTATCAACTCACTGATGATGCTGACGGAATATTAACCTTTTGTTAATATATTGTTTATAATAAGTTGTAGTCTCTTTTACATTCTTACGTTCTTACTTATCCGGCTAACAATTTTGTGCCATTCAAAGAAAAAAAATTTTTATTAAAAAGAGTTGAGGACTCAGCTAAGGTTTACATCCCGGGCTATTCCTTTGCCCAATCTATTAGAATACAAAATAGTTTTAAGTTCCAAAGGAATTAAATCTGAACTATTCCAGGCTCTCCCTAAGGCTGTCTGTCTCCCTAGTTTGGCTAACTAATCAGCTACTCTATTCCCTTCCCTATACGTATGCAAGAACCTAATCTTCTTGAAAGACCATCTTGTAGCAATTCTACAAGGCCCCCCTAAGGAGCCACGGACAGCTGTCCTCGTCTCTGAACATCCTAATGATCGACAGAGGATCCATTTTAATAATCACCTGCTCCCATCTCCCATAAGCTTCTCTTAACCCTGCCTGCAATGCCTATACCTCACTGTAGCTGGCAAAATCTGCAATGGTTGGCTCCACTGCTGCCCGCAAAAGGGTACCATTCTCATTTCTAATTATAAAGCCGGCCCCTCTTGATACTCACCTGCCTTCCAAGAGCCATCAACATTAATTTTAATCCACCCCTCCAGAGGACGTTCCCACTGAACTTTAATAGTGTCCTTAAATCTCATCAAAACCTCCCTATCCTTGAAATAGTCTTGAGCTAGCATAGCTACCTTATTGGCCACCGCCCTTGCAGTTGCACTCTTCCCTTGGAAAATTCTTAGATTCCATTCTTTCCAAATACCCCAAATCATAGCCACCATAATCAATTGAATTCTAATATCAGATTTCGGATCTGTTTCCCACTTTTGCTCTAACCAGTTTGGACCGATCACGAAGCTTGGCCTTCTTGACTCAACCAATCCAGCACAGTAGCCCCAAACTTCCTTGGCGAACCTACAAGTATAAAAGAGATGTGAAGCCACTTTTGGGAATAGCCCACACATGGTGCATGGGTCATTAGGCCCATAGTTTAGCCCATGTAGATATGCTTTCGTAGGGACCTGATTCCAACACAGCTTCCAAACAAAGGCACGGATGCGAGGTGCCGTGGTCAACTTCCAAAGCTTAGCCCACCCCTCCCATTGCTGCCCCTCGTTCCTCCGCAAACACTTATAAATGGATTAAGATGTTGCTTCCCTATTGGTCACTGGTGCCCATACCCATAGGTCCTCCATTTGCGCACATCCTACATCCAACGTGGCCACATCGAAGGCTATATCCCGGCTGAATGCAGCATGCAACTTCACCACATCCCACGTTCCATTCGCCATCAGAGAAGCTACACGGGATCTGCTCGTGAAACTGTTCACGATCATTATTCAAGGTTGCCGGCCAAGCGAAATTGACGACATCCAAGCTTCTTCTAACACTACGGTGCCACACCCATTGCCTACGCTCTTTCGAAAACCTTCCTTAAGTTCAGCTATAGTTTGGCACAACGCTCTCCATAGCCACGAGGACTTAGGGGCAGATCTGACTTCCCACGGGTTGAGCATCCCATACTTCTTCCTGAGAATATTGACCCATGGAGGACGCTCAGTATGTGCTTACCCAGTAGAGCCCTCTTCGTAGTACGTAGACACCGCAACCTTATCCCTCCTTCATCCTTGGTTTTGATCAGAGTATCCCAGCTAAGCAAGTGCAATCTTCGCTGATTCTCCCCTTTTGCCCATATAAATGACCTCACTATTCACATGATGTTCTCAAAAATAGAGTCTTGGATCCACGTGGACCCCATCCAATAGTTGCTTGAACTAGAGTGATGCAGCCAGCTAGCGACAAAGCATTCCGCTTCCATCCGGCAAGTCTGCTCCTCACTTTGTCCACCACTTTCTGCTGCCCAGCCACCATGATCCACTGCCCTGAGATCTTCACACCAAGATACGTAAATGGCATCTTAGCCTGCTTAAGCTGCAGAATACCACCAATGTCCTTCCTAGCATCTTCATGAATCCAGGGAGGGAGGTACAATTCAGACTTCTCTATATTCACCTTCTGGTTCGTCATCCCGGAGTATTGATCCAATGCATCCACCAATGCCTTTGCATTCTCTTTCGTTGCTCTCACCACTAGTAGCAAGTCGTTAGCATAAAGGAGATGTGTAACAACCCCTTGGTCCGTTATGTAACCTTCCAATAGACTAGCTTCCACCTTTGCATTCAAGATAGATGATAGAACTTGAGAGCAGATTATGAATAGGTACGACGATAATGGGTCGCCTTGCCACAGCCCTCAGTAGGGCAATATCCACTCTGTCGGAGAGCGGTTAATTAAGATATCAAATCTGGGCGACTTAATGCAGTCACAGATCCAATTAATCGACTTTCTAGGGAGTTCATAGCCTCGAGCATCCGAGCCACCGCCTCCTACGAGAGACGATCATAGGCCTTCTCCATGTCCATCTTCGCCATCATCAACAAAGCTTCTGCCCGGTCGTTCACCAAGGAATGCGCTAGTTCTTGAGCGGTTAGCATGTTGTCCTGAATGGATCTCCTCGCCATGAATGCCAACTGCTCCGGACCGATGAGTTTGCGCGGAAGTGGCTTCAACCTTGCAACAAGGATTTTTGTGATGACTTTATAAGTAGTGTTGCACAACGATATTGGTTGATAATCCTTGATAGAAGTATGAGCCTCCTTCGGGATAAGGGTGATAAAGGTCTCCCCCCACTGGTTTGGCAATCTACCTTTCTCGAAGAAAGCTAATACTGCTTTATAGAGATGGATGCCGATGGACTCCCAGTACGTAGTGTACACCTCTGCTTGCAATCCGTCTGGCCCCGGACCTTTTCCATGAGGTAAGCTCCACACTGCTTCACGTATCTCCTCGACTGATACTGGCGTGATTAGCTGTAGAGCGTCTCTATTCGACAGAGCTAGGAGTACAGGTAGATGGTTCTACAGTTCTTGCTTCGTGCTACCCGGCTCTTGATATCCTTGTAATGGCTTTGGAAACACTTTCTAATCTCCTCTTGTTCTGTTACCCAAACTTCGTCCATCCTCATCACCCTAGCAATACAATTTTGACGGTTCCTAATAGTAGCCGACAAGTGGAAAAGCTTGGTATTTAAATCCCCCTCATTAACCCATTGAACCCGAGATCTCTGCATCCATCTAATGTTAACTTGCCTGCTCAAGGCGCATTTTTTGTTATATAAGCTGCGGAGGAGTGGCACCTCATCACTGTTCAAGCCTTCACTAACATCCTTCTTCTCCATCTCTTCAATAGCCTCTTGTGCTTCCTTCAACTTTTATTCCACCAACCCGACACAGGCTCTACTCCATGTCCGAAGCGCTTTATGCAGCAGCTTGACCTTGTGGGTGAATTCATGTAGTGGGTTCCTGTTGCTTCCTGAGCTCCAGGTTTGCATCATTATGTCTGCACTCTTCATACTCCATCCATAACTTTTCGAATCGAAAAGGCCACCTTCCTAGTCGCGTCTCGTCACCACTTGCTCCCACCAATAGTAACAATGCATGGTCAGATCCAGAACGGTCTAGGTGCAACACCTTGCTATGGCGGTTGGCATTGAGCCATCTAGCATTTGCAAGCACCCTGTCAAGCCTTATCTAAATTCTATCATCCTCGGGCCTATTGTTGCACCAAGTATAGAGGACCCCCTCATAGCCTAAATCACAGAGACCGACTTGGTCCACGAATTTATGGAATACGTTGGCCTTCGCCCCAAAAGTCACCAACCCGCTACACTTCTTTTCATGAATGGAAAGGTATGCGTTGAAATCCCCGGCTACCACCCATGGAAGTTCCGCCAGAGTGATGGAAGCTAATTCCCCCCATAGTTCACACAGATTCACTAGCTCACTACTAGCGTAAACAATGGTCATCATCCACGTTGGTCCATCTAGCGGGGATCTGGATGCCACAATAACATCTACCCACCCCAAGTTGGGTCGCCACAGGATCACAATCCCGCCGGATGCGTCAATTGCAGGAATACAAAAATGGCACCACTGTCGCCCTAGTTCTTTGGCCACCTTATGACCCCGAGCCCAATCCACATGAGTTTCCACTAAACATAGCATGTCTAGGTTATGTTCCCGATGAAAATCCCGACACCGATCGAGCGCCTCTTTCTTCGAGGCCCCCCGATAGTTCCAGATAATACTCTTAATCATTAATATGGACAGAAAATAATGAGGAGAAGGGTTGCTAATCCTTCCTGCCTCTCTTCAAAGACGACCCATCCTTGTCTCGAGCATGACCCAGTCTACCGCATTTGAAACAAATTGTGGGCACACCTTTATATACCACTCTTTGTTCGAGATTGTGTTCTATAGGTCCCAACTAGACCACCTGCTTCAAAGGTTGTCCCAAGTCCACCTCCACACACACTCTCGCAAACCTACTCCTGGAATGATCGAGAGTGGTTTCATCAACGCGTAGTGGCGAGGGGGGAAATAAACTGGGAAAAATAAAGTTTATTTTCCTATGGTTTGGTATGATTTTAATATACTCCTATATATTTTAATAAGCTTAAACACTTAATCTTCTCATAGCCCTAACCGAGTTCAATCATCAATCAACCATTAATAAGTATGCAAAAGGGCTTATTTATGGATGGCAGAAAATATTAGTGCAAACGATTGTAGGGATAGGATGGTCATTTTGTACTTAGTATGACTAACTAGATGATAGTAGGAATGATTTGATCATTAGTAATTTATTTATGGCAGAAAATATTAGTGTAAATGATGGTAGAAATAGTGTGGTCATTTACAATTTTAGTCTGATTTGATGATAGTAGGAATAATATGGTCATTTAATAACTTATATATAATAGAAAATATTAGTGCAAAAGATGGTAGGGATAGCGCGGTCATTTACCATGTTAATTTTTGATGTGAAATCTAATAGTTCGAAGTATAAGTTTGTGAGTTAAAATGGGCAGAAGTAAAGGTAAACACCAAAAGTAAGCTATCCACCTATCACCTATTTTCATTTTATTTTAAATAAAAAATTTATAAATAACTTTCTATATTTTATCTATTTTGTCATAACACCTCTTTTTCTATATAATTTTTATTTAACACATCGATATTTTTTTTATTAACTGATATTAATTAAATTATTAAAATACCCTCATCTCTCTACTCTTCATGCTTTTTCTTCTACCAATCCTACGGAGAAGATGTGAGAGAATAAGATGATAAAGATAAAGATAATTTAGATATTTTATAAAATATTTAGTATATTATAATTAAATATTTTCTTGTTGATACCGTTTATTTTATCCGAGGGTGGTAAATAAAAATTAGATTATAAAATCCTCGGAATTTGTGCATCACAAAATAAGTAAAATATAGAATGTAATTTATAAAATTTCTATTTTTAATTATGTAAAACCTCTTGAATCGTTTTGCCTTTATTCTAGCTAGAATTAAAAAGGACAAAACTTGTAGAGTGGTGAAGAATATCACAAATGAGATAGTTAAGCGTGTCAGAACTTCAAAGGAGGATATACTTGAAAACGATGTAGTGTAGTCAGATAGTATTCTATCCGATGTCTTTAAAGAGCCATAAAACAACAAGAAGCATCTTAATTATCTTGCTCACCAACCTAGCATTAATTACTAATAATTTGACACGCTATTTGGTCAAATTAGATGGACTTTCTTGTTGTCATCAATGCATACAAAGTCATGCGCAATGAGATAAGGAAGCAAGACTCTGAAAGTCTACTTTCTATATCTTCAGAAAGATCTTGCTGCAATGGAGTGCTCACATAAACTTGAAGATCTTGCTCCAATCGTGTGCATGGATTAAAAAATAGTATTTTACTCTTTGTCGTCATGATTAATTTAAGGTTTACATGAAATAATAATACGGTGGGAAATTATATTTTTTTCACTCCCTTTTCCGTGTATAATTATATCCAAACTAAAATCATTATTTTTCTTATCGTATTTAATCAAAATAGAGGTTAAATTTAAAGCTCCTTATTAGAGAAAATTTTGTAAAAAATTAAATAAATTTTCTAACGCATTTCAAACAATACAAATTAGATTTTAGATAACAAAAATAATATATATATATATATATAATTTTAGACACATTTAAAAGCTTATTACAACTTTGTCTCTAATAAATGTCATCAAAACTAATAGATATAGTGACACAAGGAGATGAAATTTAATTTCTACTTATATGATAATTCAATTGTATTCTTGATCGAGGCAAGAGAACCTATGATGTATGTGATTGTCCCCTAGCTAGCAATTGCTTAAGAAGTTTATGATTGATTAGTTGCGTAATCATATTGCTCTTCTGATAGAGTAAAATATCCGTCACTTAAAAGTGTGGCAAAGAAATAAAGAAAATCAATCATATTGCTCATGGTTGGATACTGATAGTAGTCTGCAACTCTCCTGATGAAAGCTATATTGAAGCATTATATGCATATGATTTGAATTTATTATCATCTATTTTACTAGAAGGGTTGACTAGTTGGCTGATCATATACAACAAAGGTGGTAGTCTCTTTGTCTACTTATAAATTATCCTATGGGCTCAGCAGTGTTGGAGCTAGGATGGGTCACCAGTGAGGTGAAACAAAATTCTTTTAAGGAAAATTGTTAACTAAAAATAGTCATTCATTATTTAATATGCTAAACATAAAAAGTGAACAATATAAACCAAGTTTTTTTTATAATACAAGATACTACTACATATTCAAATTTGATGGTTGAAATTTGATTACTAGTTAATGGGTATTCTAGCAATTAGATTGAGATTCAATAGTTAAATATTTAATTCCATAAATTTGTTAGTTTAATTTAGCTAGTTTGAGCTGAGGTCCGAAATGAGCTAAACACAAGCTAGCCCTATGTTTGAGAGACTAATACTATTTATCAAAAGTACATCTTATATTATACCCTAACTTAATTACTAATTTACCATTAATATTTATAGCATCAATCTATTTTATATTAAATCAAAAAGTATTCATATAATTTCCTAAAAAACAAAACGTCTTTTTTTCATCTTTTTCTTCACTTTTAAATATAATTATTATACTCTTATTCTAGAATATAAGTGAACATAAGAATAATAATTCCTATAATTTAAAAAAACTCATTTTGAGATTTTTATTCTAGAATAGTTTACTTTAAGAATAAGGTTAATTCTAGAATAAATATTCCTTTTTGTTATTCTCAAAATAAGATCTTTATTCTAAGAATAACTATTCTTGTGTTCACTTGCATTCTAAAATAAAAATGTAATAATTATCTTTAATGTGATATAAAATAAAGAAGATGAGAAAAATGTGCTTTATTTATGGTAGACAATATTAAGGGTAAATTAGAGATATATATTAGGGGCAAATTAGTGATTAAATTAGTGTATGATATAAGATATAATTTTGATAAATAATATTTGTATTTTAGGAAACAAAATAACCTTAATTGGCGGTGTTATTGCAAGAAGGCATTAGTAACTTGTGAGATCCTCTTTGACAATTGCATTTGAACGACCATCTCCAATGTAAAGGGGAAGGTAAAAGAAATTAGAAGTGATAGGAAACGATGGCGACTGGAACTAATCACTCCCCAGTGCACTTTGAGTGGCCAAAACTTAAAAGACGAGGAGCTTCTTTGAATTCCATTTAGCCTTTAACCTTCTTCTTTGTTACCACTCTTATGATCTCCTTGTGCATGCCATCATTTGAATTGCCCTCTTCCACCCATTTATACTTATTAATCACTTATCTACTTAGGCTAACCTACAAGATTACTAGCCAAATCATTATAAGTTAAATTTTCAAACAACACTCCAGCGCCGTTTGCCTTTATGTATTTTTCTTAAAAACATTGCATCTCCATATATAAAGTGTAATAAGAAAACTAGTTTTTAGTTACTGTCTAGATACTGTTCTTCTAGAGATAAATCAGTTTAAATTAATCCACAATGCAAGATGAAAATTATAGACCGAAAATAGGGTCAAATTACAAATAGCTCTAAGGTTACCTAATACAATTCTAAATTAAACTATAATTAAATGGATGACCTAATCCTAGATTATACTATAACAAATGTATCATGACAGATGGCTTGTATTATGCAAAGGATCGTAGATAAAGTTAAGTCTATTTGCTTGGCCTGCAATGAGAGTGGCATGTGACAAGTAGGTATAACCAGCTGTTGAGATTTAGTTTGCAATTGGTTTTATTATCTTACTACAATAAGAATCTTGCTTAATCTTATCTATAGCTAGCTGTTGACTAAGCTGCATAAATTATTGTATCGACTTTGAGAATAAGTTGCATTAGTAATTTTATGTTAGTAAGTTTAGAACCTAATCGATTGGCCCCGTGATTTTTCCCTATTCAGAATATTTTATATAAATCATGTATATTTTCTTACTTTTGATTCTTTTTTTTAGATTCATTTAATTATTCTTTGGAAGAGAATGTTCATAGATAGATCATATAATTAGCTTCAATTAATTAATTATAATTTCAAACACTAAAAGAATGGGAGATAGGGAGATGACTTTGAATACAAACCCTAGACTTGGCTGAAAAACAAATTAGACTATAATAAGTCAAAATATTACGTACAAGCTCTTGCATGACAAAAGAGGAAAGGAGGCAGGGCAACAGCCTTAGATGCAAGCCTCCACTTGGAGAACTATAGCAACACAGGCTCACCAGACAAACAAAAATTAATTGGATCTTGAGGGATAGAAGAATGTAGAGGAGAGTGGGGCAAATATGATACTTACATCTATATACAAAACACATACAAGCACATTTATAGTGTATATATATTTGCATACACATATATAAACATAATGGAAGGAGACATGCCAATGAATATGGAGGAGTCCTTATGATAGAGGCAGAGCATGAGGCAAAGTGAAAGAGTCAAATATTAAGGCAAAGCTGCGGCAGGCAAGCTGAGAGAGAATAAGCTATGGATGACAATAATAACAAAGCCAGCACCTCACACTAGGTTTAAGGGGAAAGAGGTGTGAGATGACGATGATGAGGAACACCAAGGAGTGGGATGGATAACGATGAGATGGGTGACTATGAAGAGGACAACGATGAGATAGATGACGACAGGTGGGAGATTGTGAAGAGAACAACAATGAGATAGACAACGATGAGATGAGAGACCACGAAGAGAACAACAAGATAAATGGTGACAATGGGGGAAAGAGGAATAATGAGACTACTAAAGAAAGTAGGAGAGGAAGGAAGAGAGAGATTAAAAAGGAAACTAACTCCAAATGGAGGATAGCAAGGTTAAACCGATGGTAGGGGAAGCCCCTTTAGATGAGGCGAAAAACTCCAAATTGCTAGGGTCAATGGAAAAAGTGTATTGAGTTTTTCTTTAATCTCCTATATGATTCAAGACACATCACACTATATCTAATTGCCAAATAACAACATAGAGTTTAGATGCAATGCTCCAATCAAATCATATACAATACAACTACTATAAGTGCTTAACAATATAAATTAGACTCTAGAGATGTAAAAGAGATGAGCCTGAGCGAGTTAACTTTACTCTTCGCTCAAGCTAGGCTCAAAATTAATTTTGAGCCCTAATTTTTATTTAGGCTTAGGTCAGCTCAAGTGTAGTCGATCCGTACCAATAGCAAGTTGAGCTTAGCATTAACGAGCCTATATCTTCCCTATCGAGCAGGTGGTCCTCATCGTCCCAATTGCTAGCGACAGTCCCTCACCTTTCACATGTGGTATCACCCAAAAAGATGAGGTTGGGTCACACATTTAACATGTGATCCCTGACCTATCTTTCCCCCTTTGCCCGTTACTCCACTCTTACACGACATCAATATGATATGCAACATGCACTAGCCTCAAGCTATGTGTGCATGTCTGCTTCCTTTTCCCCTTCCCTCTATGTTTCTTCTTCCTCCTCACTTGCCTCTTCGCTTTGTTCCCCAACTACATCGCTCCCATCTATAGGAAATATCAACATTTCTCCCATCCAAGTTCTCAACATTGACTTGAACTCGACACTTACTCATCGATAAATTCCCCAGTGAGCCCTCTATCTTCCCTTGTGCTTAATCTAGTTTTGTGGTGTGTTCAAATTTTGACCATTAATTGTCATTTAGCTTCTATAATGAAATTGGCCAATTGTTGGCTTGAAGTCAGTGACTTTGACGTTTAGCAAGCTTGTCGAGGTGTCGTACTCTAGCTTGGATATCTCTCTAGCCTCGATGTCCTCTGAGTGGTCCCTCCATTCTCTCATGAGCACTATATTCCTCTTTTTTCTCCCATTGTCGACCTTCCTCTCTCTCTCTCTCTCTCTCTCTCTCTCTCTCTCTCTCTCTCTCTCTCTCTCTCTCTCTTGCTCCTTTAATTGGTCGGCGGTTGATGGTCGCTTATGTCCTTGTTTTCCCTAATCGGTAGCTAGTGGAGTTGTGGTCAGGTGAGGGAAGAGGGTAGAGCCTCATTTCTACTCGGTATGGTTGACTCAATCCCTATAGGCTCGGGTCCTTAGCTATCTCAATCGAGATAGGCTGGATCAGCCTATCCAAGCTGGGGGACATGCTTGGTTGGGCTCGGCCCATGGGCAAACTGAACACTCACTTAGGCATGGGCGTGGTCGCACATGAGCAAGCGCACTAATAGGTGAGATTATCTTCCCTCGGTGATTAATTGATATACGTTAGAATAGTTTATATATGACATGGTAACGTTATCCTATATAGCTACACATATTGATTTAATATGATAATTGGCATGATTGTGTTACATGATTTCTATGTATCTCTATTAGTATGCTCATGTAAAATAATACTCATTATTCCATGATGAAGATGTTTTTAATTATATTAGTTGATTATTATTATGACATCATGCAAACATAGAAATATGTTGCTAGCAACATGTACTACCATGCGAGGAATTATATTATAGGATTATAAAGTAGGGCCTACGCTTGATGTCCAAGTCTATATATCTTAGACTATTAAACACATTGTCTCCTTAGCTTAAACATGCGATTATACTATCCATTGATGAGAGCCAAACCTTTTGAGGTATTTGAGTTGGAGATTATAGACCTAGTGGTATTTAATGACATAGAGTACCAGCATCTTTAAGTAGTAGCTAATTATTTTTATTGTATGGAATGATTCCATGATAATAATGCTAATAGAGATACGGATATGGGCTGATTACTGAGATCCTTAGCCTGCGATGGCAAATGATCAACCAACTATTTACCAGGTAGCAAATGATTCTATGTTAAGGTCTACCATTCCTTGTGAGCATTTATATTAAGCAAGTACAAGTAATAACTAATGGGTTACTATCAGGTGTGATGAGTAGTCACGGTGGGAGCTGGAAATAGTTAGCATGTGCTGTAGTCAAATTGTGCAAACTAATATATTTGTATTCATATCTTATTATTATAATAGTGATAAACTATTTATATATTAATGCACTTATCACGTTAGGTATACTTATATATACTTTATCCTACTAGTGATAGTGTCATTTGATGAGTAGACTCAACCATATTTGACATATATTGCAGATTGACTATCATAATGGGAGCTTTTTTAGTAGTTCACTAAAATGGTGTTAGTTCTCTTTTAATTCTTATAATGCAATAGCATGTACTTTTATAATTAGGGATTTTAGCTGCTTTTGGCCTATAGGCTCTTTGATTAATTCAACTATTTTGGTCTTATCTGATAATGATTGTATCTTAGTAGTCATTTTGGCCTCCACGTGGGCCTCATGTAGGAGTCAAGTGGCGAGTTTGGAATGTTTCATTGGTCCTCAATGACCACTCTTGCGTCGTGCTCTCCTTCTTGACCCAGTTCTTCTAATACCATGGCGAGCTTCTCTTTATCACCTCTATTTCTACCTAGATCACTATCATCCGTCTTGGCCAACGCGACTTGGACGACATAGAGATAGATGGAGAGTATCCAGACAAGGGGGCCCTCGCAAAGAATGATGGGTAGAACTCCTTCATCACCCTCGAGAAGACAAATCTTCTTTAAAGCCACGACCTTTTGGATAGTCTTCTCTGTTACCTTGTACATCATCCCATATGCTCTTTCTGTTATGTTGTCTAGCTTCTCGTATATATCCATCTTAATGTACATCCCGTCCCTTACTATTCCGTCTGCACCATTTTGCCTCCTCTCTCTCTCTCTCTCTCTCTCTCTCTCTCTCTCAAGATGAATATAGAATGATTTTCTTTTGAACTAGATCTTGAATGATTTACTTGTAAAAAATTATGAAATTGTAACGGATGAGAGCCTCATGAGATAGGATTATTTTGGCTCTCGTTTGAGTGGATTTAGAGTTTGGAACAAAAAATTATGGCCAAAAAGGTGAGGGAAGGTCATAATAGGGCTGAAACGGTTATTCGATATTGTGGTGATGGTCGGAGGGTAGCAGACGATCTTGGGATGGTGAAGGTCGGCCGTAAGGGCGGGTGGTTCATGAAGAAACATGGTGGCTAGTGTTTGGTAGCTTGATAGAATTCTAGGTTAAGATCGACTTCCAGAAAAGGAAAGACCATATAATAACTATGAATAAACGATAAATGCTAAAAAATAATAATAACTTAACTTAATACGCATTCCACACCTATTAAATAACTCGTGACCTCTCTTATCTGTAAGAGTAGAGTCATAGCGGGTCAGATTCAATTTGCTTTATTAGGCTTACATATGTAGTTTATTCACTTTAATTTAAATTTAAAAGTAATAAATAAAATCAATAACTAGACTCGACTCGACTAACTTCACCCATGTGGTCGGATCATAATAAAGTTTGACGAGAGAAAGGGCTTCCACTTTTATTATCATATACTTAGTAGAACTTGAATCTATATTTGAGGATTTGTGTAATGGGACATATTAGCCATTAGATTAAAAATCTATATCTATAAATTATACATAATATATATATAATACACATATGCTTATTGAGTTGATCCTGAGTAAGCCATCTTTAGCTCAGGGACGAAATTAATTTTGAGCCATATTTTTTATTCAGGCTTGTCTTAGCTCTATCTCGAGTCGATATTCGGCAAGGTTGACCGGAGCTGCTCGTTTCACAGCCCTATTATTCCACTCCAAGTATCTCAAGTATTAATTCCTACTGCCAAATACTGAAATTAGAGTAATTATTATATAAATAATTACTAAAGTAATCCGTTGGATAATCATCCAAATTCTCCAGGCCGCCCATAAAATTGAGCCTCCTCACATACCATATTAAGCTTCCATGAACTTACTTACTAACAGATAGCAAATTAAGAGGAGAAAAACGCTTATATGCGTTTACTGCGGGCGAATATACCTCTCCTCTACCAACAACCAAACCAAGGGTGGAATACTATTTATTTTTAGGCAAGTCAAGAAGGCAAGTGTTCGTATCACATCATCATGAGGAAACGAAGAGGAAACCCGAGGCGTGTCTTCGCTGGCCAAGCGTTTTCGATCCATCAATTTCATATGTAGGTGAGTTGACTCGTTGAACGGGCGATAGATGTAATATTCCCTCCGAGATGCCTTTCCTTCTCCTCCTATTAAATGCCTCTCCATTCTTCCTCTCCTTCTCGCTCCATCTCTCTCTCTCTCTCTCTCTCTCTCTCTCTCTCTCTCTCCCACTTCTCGCCTTCTTCTCTCGAGAGAGACTCCACTTTATTACTCTACTGGGGTTATTGAAGCCCACCAGTCTCTGAAACAGGTAAGAAATTTCCTTGTTATGTTTCTTTTTTTTTCCTTATTGGATTAGTTAGCTTGATTGTGTAATTATATATAAGTTGTTAAATGGAGATAGGTTTAAACTATGTCCTTCTGCTTCCTCAACCCTAAAGCACCTTATTTTATTGTTAGTCGTTTACTCTTTATCTTCTATTACCTTCTAAGGCCTCTTTATCGATTTTATGGATCCTTTGGGTCACACTCACCATTTCCTTTTCTTTTCTTTTTCTTTAGTTCTTAAGTATCTGATTTACTTTTTAAATCTGCCCATTAAGAAACTTGGAGCAGTATTTGGTCAACAAGAAAATATTTTAAAATATATTCGTTCATATCCCTCAAAATATTGAGCAATTTGTATTGAATAATTCTTAAATTTTAGTAATAGTAAAGTTAGACTCTTGTGTCTACTTCCTATCTAAATTGTATATACTTGGCTGAACGCTTGTATAAAATGTTTAATTTTTAAGATCTTAATTTTACTATTAGTAATAACCTTAAAAAGGAGTTTTGATGCAAATGTCATTCCAAATTTCTTGTCCACTTTCCTGTGCTTCTTCCGGGAATCTACTGGGGGATATCTCCAGAAACTAGGAATCTCTCTCTGTCTCTCTCTGCAACTGATCGTAGAGTACCCTTTTAACGGAAAGTCTCTTATCTGTTTCTCTCTCTCTCTCTGTCAGAGAAGAGAATTTGAAGAAGACGAAAAATGGCGAGAGACCAACTCCAAGTCCTTAACGCCTTGGATTTGGCGAAGACCCAATGGTACCATTTCACGGCCATCGTCATCGCCGGTATGGGCTTCTTCACCGACGCCTACGATCTCTTCTGCATCTCCTTGGTGACAAAACTCCTCGGCCGCATCTACTATTACATTCCCGGATCCAAGGACCCCGGCTCCCTCCCTCCAAACATCGCCGCAGCCGTCAACGGCGTCGCCTTCTGCGGGACCCTCTCCGGCCAGCTCTTCTTCGGCTGGCTCGGCGACAAGATGGGCCGGAAGCGCGTCTACGGCATGACCTTGATGCTCATGGTCATCTGCTCTATCGCCTCCGGCCTCTCGTTTGGGCACTCTCCTAACGGCGTCATGGCGACCCTCTGTTTCTTCCGCTTCTGGCTTGGGTTCGGCATCGGCGGCGACTACCCCCTCTCCGCCACCATCATGTCCGAGTACGCCAACAAGAAGACCCGCGGCGCCTTCATCGCCGCCGTCTTCGCGATGCAGGGGTTCGGCATCCTATCCGGCGGCGTCGTCACCCTCATCGTCTCCGCCGCCTTTGGCAGCCGCTTCGACGCGCCGGCATACGAGTCCGACCCCGCCGGATCCACCGTCCCGCAGGCCGACTTTGTCTGGCGGATAATCCTCATGTTTGGCGCCATCCCGGCTGCGATGACTTATTACTGGCGGATGAAGATGCCGGAGACGGCGCGCTACACCGCGCTCGTCGCCAAGAACGCGAAGCAGGCAGCGTCCGACATGTCGAAGGTGCTCCAAGTAGAAATCATGGAGGAGCAAGAGAACGTCGAGAAGATCAGCAGGAATAATGAATTCGGTCTCTTCTCCAAAGAGTTCGCCCGCCGCCATGGCGTCCACCTCGTCGGCACCGCCACTTGCTGGTTCGTTCTCGACATAGCTTTCTATAGCCAGAATCTATTCCAAAAAGACATCTTCAGCGCCATCAATTGGATTCCTAAGGCGAGAACCATGAACGCTCTCGAAGAGGTCTTCAGAATATCGAGAGCGCAAACCTTAATCGCTCTCTGCGGCACCGTGCCCGGCTACTGGTTCACTGTCGCGCTCATCGACGTGATAGGACGGTTCGCGATCCAGCTCCTCGGGTTCTTCATGATGACCGTGTTCATGCTCGGCCTCGCCATCCCCTACCACCATTGGACCACCGCCGGCAACCACATCGGCTTCGTCGTCATGTACGCCTTCACCTTCTTCTTCGCCAATTTCGGGCCCAACAGCACCACCTTCATCGTCCCTGCCGAGATCTTCCCCGCGAGGCTGCGGTCCACGTGTCACGGCATCTCCGCGGCCGCAGGCAAGGCCGGGGCCATCGTCGGGTCTTTCGGCTTTTTATACGCAGCGCAGAACCAGAACAAGGCGCTCGCCGACCACGGTTACCCGGCCGGCATCGGCGTGAGGAACTCTCTGTTTGTTCTCGCTGGATGCAGTCTTGTGGGTTTCGCCTTGACCTTCTTGGTGCCGGAATCGAATGGGAAGTCCCTGGAGGAGTTATCCGGCGAGAACGAGGAGGAACCTGAGTCTGAGACTGGTGCTGGGCATAACAGGACTGTCCCTGTTTAGATTTTATTCTCTCTTTATAACTACATAGATTTTCTTATCTAAGAGTTTGAATTTATATCAAAGAATTAAGTTTGGTGTGTATAGGAAACCTTCGAGAGATGATCTTGCAGTGTTACTTAGTATATGTCAGTAGTCGAGTTATCTCAATGAAGAAAGTTATCATCATCTCTGGTTCTCAAGTTCTGCTCTACTCTACACTCCTCTGTTTCTGATGGAAAACCAAAGGAAATGGCCGTCTGCTTTGAATTCTTTATGCGTTTTTTTTTTTTTTTGGGTAGTTGCAATTTGACTAGCACTGAGAGAATCAAAGGATAAACTACTAATTTATTAAGATAGGACGGCCATGGAGATGGAGATGAGAATCTCCATGGACATGTGAGTTTATGTGGACCATCATAGGTAGCTTCTAATATTTAAACGTAGAGGAAATTTTATATTTTTATTGGATGAGTGTTGCAGAGTCCATAGTCTACTGTCTACACTGTGTCAGAGTTTGACTTTTTGAGCTTCTATGATTACAGCGAAGACGGAAAGAGAGTTCTGGAGCATCTAGTACTTCTTATGCAGAGGCACTCGTAAATACCAAATTAATATCACTGACCGGATTGATAAATTGAAAAAAAAAATTTAATTCTAAATAAAATATAGAAGTTTCTAAAAGAGAGTAAAAATATACCATATAGAAAGCTGAAAAGATTTATGTGATTTAACAATTTGCTTATTATAAGATCTGGGCTTATTCGGATTATCTTACAGATTGAGTTTGCTGGATTAAACTCCCTATTAACAGTAATAAGATAGCAAGACATAGAAGCATCAAAATGCTCGGCTGACTGTGTTCAAACACTCCAATCTGAGTGCAACAGAATGTTAAGCGCTTAAACGCCCAGCCAACAATATTCTAATCTTAGAGTAGTCTTCATTGAAATGTTCAAACATCAGGGTAATGGTATTTGAAAGTTTAAACTTGGGAGTGATCTATGTTGAAGCATTCGAACACCTGTCTAACAACGTTTGAACACTTGTCTAACAACGTTCGAACACCTATCTAACAATGTTCGAACAGTCTAACCTAAGAGCAATCTTCATTTTGGCAATCTATGATGCGAACCGGGTCAGATTGGATCACATCAAGGAGACATAGGGCTCAATGGATTGAGTCTAGTTATCTTATTTGCTTATTTGGTTTAGTTAGAAGGTTAAGATTTTATTTAATTAAATAAATCTAGCTCTTTGTAATTTTGGGAAAATATTCACAAAATATTCTATAGATGTCAGAATAATATCAAACTAGTTCGTTAAGATTGGCAACCTCCATATCTACTACTTTGGTATTCATGACTTCTCGAGAGTCGGAATCTATCTATCACAAAACGAAGGATTAATCCGTAAAAAATAAAGAAAGGCTAATTTAGTTAGTTAGGTAGCTTTATCTTGTTGTTTGAATTTCAAATAAATCGGATAATCCGCATATGTATCCGATTCGCTATATATTTTTACTTCTATAAATAGGAGTGGACATGTATTGATAATTTTATTGAATTGAATTGGGAGAAATCTGACTTTAGCCAATTATTATTTTCGTCCTTATCTTTTTACATTAACCGTTGGATTGTTTTTATCTTCATAGGAGTAGATCTTAACCATAGATCCCTTTCAAGCATCCAAACCCTAGCCACCTCTTACCTCCAGCAGCCACCCTACACGGTCGTCCACCACCCTCCGACGACCGCCACAACATCAGATATTACCATTCTACCCTCCCTGACATATCTCTACTATTTTATTTTTATCTTTTCATCTCGATCTCTAATTTATGTGAAACTAGAGCCATTAAAACCCTAATTCACGAGGCTACCTCGGATCATTCCAGATCTGGTCCGTAACATTGGTATCAAAGCTGACATTCCTCGAAAGATGGTTAACACGTGTTCCAAGGCCAACGAGGAGGCATCGACCATGAAGGACCATGATCTCATCTCCGTTCTTGTGGGAGTTGATTTGGCACCCCCTCCAATTCCAACAATTGTCGATGATGAGCCACCAGCGTGGGCAAAAGCTTTTTCGAGTTGAAGGAGAACGCAAAGGAGATCCAAAAAATCCAAAACTGCCCTCAAAGACTCGTTTCAGGCCTTGACAGAAGTCCTACTAGCCGCCCTCCACTCCGCACCACTTGCGCTGCCGGCCACCGTGGAACATGCACCACCTCCACCCCCAAGCACTAATAATGGTGAAACCGTGGAGACCATCCAAACCGCGACAACCATGCCTTCTCCGGTTGTAGTAGAGCACCCTCCATCCTTGTAGATCGAGCCCTCCATTGTAGCAATGCCGGAGCAGCCCTTAGCGACAGCCCCATTGTCATCTTCCTTGGTCGAGGTGGAAAATAAAGGTCGAAACCCTACTTTTCCATCAATAGTGATCCAGACACTTTTAGTCTTAGCCACCACTATCAGCACCTTCCTTGGACTAGCTACACTTGAGCCATGGCCTAAACCTCATGTGCTAAAACCTTGGCTCAAGCCACCCATGGCTAGGACAGACTATGGCTCAAAACGATGGGCCCTTAAGCAGCACCCACCATGGGCCCCTCTTCCTTGTGGTAGATGAGATCCACATGAAGATAGAGGGCATAAAGTTCGAGAGCGAATGAAGGTTTGGAAACCACCAAGGATACCTTGAGGACAAGGTGGTCAAAAGCGTGGTGGATTGATGCAAACCGAGTCAGATCGGATCACATCAAGGAGAGATTGGGCTCAATGGATTGAGTCTAGTTATCTTATTTGCTTATTTGGTTTAGTTAGAAGGTTATGATTTTATTTAATTAGATAAATCTAGCTCTGCGCAGTTTTGGAAAAATATTCGTATAATATTCTATAGATGTCCGAATAATATCAATTGCCAACCTAGATCTACAACTTTGATATTCACGACTTCTCTAGATTCTAAATCTATCTATCGCGAAACGAAGGATTAATCCGTGAAAAATAAAGAAATGCTGATTTAGTTAGTTAGGTAGCTTTATCTTGTTATTTGAATTTCAAATAAATCGGATAATCCGCATATGTATCCGATCTGCTATATATTTTTACTTCTATAAATAGAAGTGGACATGTATTGATAATTTTATTGAATTGAATTGGGAGAAATCTGACTTAAGTCAATTATTATTTTCGTCCTTATCTTTTTACATTAACCGTTGGATTGTCTTTATCTTCATAGAAGTAGATCTTAACCGTAGATCCCTTTCAAGCATCCAAACCCTAGCTACCTCCTACCTCCAGCAGCCACCCTACTACACGGTCGTCCACCACCCTCCGACTACCGTTCTGCCCTCTCTGACATATCTCCACTATTTTATTTTTATCTTTTCATCTCGACATCTGATTTAGGTGAAACTAGAGCTATTAGAACCCTAACTCACGAGGCTACCTTTACCTAAATTTTCATAATCATCATCGTACCATATCTGATCCGTAACATTTTAGCTAGCCTTTAAATATATGGAAAATAATCATTTTGAGATTAGTAAAGATTGTTGTCAGTTTTTTTACCTTCTTCTACCTCTAATCTCCTTCTCATCTCTCTTCTTCTTCTATCTAAGGCTGATGATGTCAAGCCAACAATATTTTCTTCTTTTTCAATTGTCGATCCCCTAGTCTAGTGAAGTGAGCCATCTTCTCTCCTATCTCTCAAACTCGAGGTGTTGGCTAGTTCCTCCCTCTTCATTCGTCAATCCCTTTTCTTTTTTAGGGCCGACAATCTTCTTTCCCTTCTTTCTTTCCAAATCACACATTTACCCCCACACCACCATTATTTCTATTATCTCTTTCTCTTTTATCATCTAGATCTTATCATATCCACCAATTCACCAACTAATCGCTCACCATCATCTTCACCAAAATTTACCTTAATTAGGGATCCAACAATTGGTATTCCTCGAACTAGCACGCTAGAATTCAATCACCACTCTACTAATGAATGCATCACGTTTCACCATGCCTGAGCAACCAAGCCTGGTCCAACTAATGGTAATGATGCATGCCACATTGTTGAAAGCGCATGCATCATAGCAAGCTTTGCAAGCCTCCATCGAGACATTGACCCAAGCAATTATCCATTCACAACCGCAAGGTGTTGTGACACTCATTTTTGAAGCATAACTTCTCAAATACTCAGGCACGAGGATAAAACCTTTCAAACTATAGGGCTAACCCTACAAGCTGCCATGATACCACCAACCCCATCAATAAAGGGTGTCGACTGTAGGCCAGCGGTTAGGGCATTCTAACCATATAGCGTAACCACAACTACTCTAGTTCGTGCAATGATTTCCCCACCTTCACCATTGTTAGAAACTAAGGATCTCGAGCAAACCATGGTCCCATGTCCGAGTTGTCCTATCTTGCCCACTCCCACATCAAGTTAGTCCAGATCACTCCCTTACATCCAAGTTAAAACCTCCACCACACTTGAGTCAAGCCTAGGGTCTCTTCAATCTTGGTGACATTGAAGATCTAAGGATAATTGATATTGGATATTCATCCATTTGCTCATTGAGGAGCGGATATCGTGCTTGGCACTATATGGCTATCTATTTTAGGTTCAGTCACATTCGACTTCAATGATATGTGGCTAGGCTACAAGTGGAATGAACAACACATGCAACTGGAAAGGGTTTAGTGCTAAACCAGCGCCACCTTGCATACGATGATGGGTTGCCTAAACCACCTTTGGCATATGGAGATTAACTAGAATTGCCACAACCATTAGCAGCTCCACTCAAGGGCATGGAGAATAGCTTCCTTGATTTCTCACTTTGAGGACAAAGTGAGTGAAAGTATGGTGGAATAATATGATCCATATCTAATTAGGTCACCTCATAGGGGAGATTTGGTTTGTTGAGTCGAACTTATTTATCGTTGTATTAGTTATTTATTATTTATTAATAAACTTATGGCAATGACTGGTGTGATCGAACACCTAGCCAATGATGTTTTAACGCCCCGATCCAAGAGTAGTCTTCATGGAAATGTTTGAATGCCAAGCTAATAGGGTTGTCAAAATAATCAAGCCGACTAAAGCTCGGCTCGATAAGGCTTGATCAAGCTCGACTCGAAAATAGGTCTAATCGAGCTTGCTTTAGGAACTAGGCTCAAAATTAAATTCAAGTTAAACATGATCCTGACCTAGTTTAGATGCCACAAAAACAAAGAGTCAATAAAATAAATAGAAGTATTACTTTTTTTCTAAATTTAGTTTAAACATATAATTTTCAGCATAGCCTATGCTAACAAATAAGTTTTTCTTAGTTGATACAAATTTGTCTGATTTAAACACAAACTTAAATCATGCTTAGAAAACAAACCACACAAAATAAAATTCTTTTGAATCTCGAGAGTATTGTATACATAAAGTAAAGTAAGACTTTTTTTTTATGTGAACTTCAATTCCACATAACTCTTTTCAACTACTTTAGTAGAGGAAGAGTTACCATTAAAATGAAATATCGTCATTTATAAGCTTATATTTCTTGAAAAGATTTCTCTTTCCACAAATATGATGAGTTGTGCCTGTGTCTATTACCAATCTGATTTAGAGACTACCAAATTTACCTCGGACACAACAGTAATAAGATTTTTTCAACTTTATTTAATTGCTATTAGTTCTTCTTAAAAATGCAACACTCATTTTTTTATAGTGTCCATTCTTTTTATAGTAATGACATATTACATTTTTTTTGTTACTATTTTTTCTCACTAGATATATTTTTAAATCAGAGTCTCTTCGCTTTTTTGTTATTTATTTCAACAACATATGCAATTTTTATCACTTTTATAGTTTTCTCAGCATTATCTCAAATCATTGACTCTTTCTCAATGAGTTGACATTGAATAACTTTAAGAATGAATTATCACCCTTTCTCTTAAAAGATTTACGGTAGTCTTTCCAATTTAATGACAATTAATCGATGATAACACCTACTTAAAATTTCTCCTCTATAAAAATGGCCTCATAAATATTTGTTGTACAATAAATTGTTTATGGATTTGAGAAAGAATATACTTATTATCAACCATTTTAAAATTAAAGTAGTTGAAAATAGATAGCTTTTTATTGCTAAAGTCTTTATATGAGAGTACATATCAAATAAGTGGTTGGTGAGGAACCCAAGAATGATACCACGATATAAAATATTATCCTCGTCCTTTTTGCTTTGCATCTTTTTTTTTCTTCTATAGTAGACTTCTCAATCAAGATGGGATATTTCTTTTCTATCTTCTTCAACACCTAAGAACAAACTATAGTTTCTCTTTCTATCACTTATAGTTATTTCTATCAAAGTGGTTAAGTTTGTTATATGGTAGTATGGATGAAACCACAATGCTTAAAGTAGCCTTTTGAAATTATCAAGTAAGAAAAATATATCTCTTGAACAAATTTGCTATCCACTTATTACGATTGGAAATAATAAAGACAATATATTTTCGAGAAACAAGACTATCACTAATTAATCAATATGCAACCTGCAAAATTGAATATTAATCTGAACAAGAGTTAATTATAACATCAAGCACTTGTGTTCTTTTCATATCTCAAAACAATAACTGAATTTTTTTTTTTTTGAAAATGAGTTTAGTCAAATTAGTAAAATTAAAATTGTGCTCATGTGTGAAATAATATTACTAATGTTAATCTTTAAACCATATATTTTTATGGTGAAAGAAAATTTTGGAGTCCAATTGGATATTTATGTTGGAGTAGCCCCAATTAATATCCAAAAACGAGGGCACGACTGCTTGCTAATTTCCTCTAGAAAACGGAATTAAAATTCAATTGATTTGTGGAGGCCCAATTTAATAGAGGCCAAAGGGCCAAAAATAGGTTTACTAATGATCAGACTTCTAAGCCCGAGCCCGTAAATGATGCCATGGTTGATAGGACTTACCCAAAGCCATGACTAACATAGTTATTTTAATTTTTTATACTAGAAGAGAGTTTATATATACTGATTATAAACTATTATAATGTTTAGTTATATACTAATATAGTGAGTAACAATTATATTTAATATGACAAATAATAGTTGATTAAATTGATGACTTTTAAGGATGAAATAGTAACTAATAAATTTAAAAATATTAGATGGAAGAGGAGAGAAGAAAGAAGTAGATATTACTGTACTAATATATGCTTAAATGATTAATTATTTGCTACACCAAAATAAATGTATTAATGTTTCATAAGAAAACGAGGGCATAAAGTTTTTGGTTGTAGATGCAGCGTGGATAAGATGGATGATGGGCATGGTCAAGTTCAAGAGGCTTAATCTGAATTAATTCTAGCAAATAGTAACTGCGGATCCAAATAAAAATTCTCAATCTGGACCCACTTCAACAGCAACTTTAGTTTCAAATATCAATTGATTTAAGAAATCTCTATCAGGTGACATTATCTCTTTTAGAATATTTATTTATTTATTTGAGAATTACCTTATGTATCATTAGCCCACAGAAAAGAGAGCAAAAAGATAACAAAAATGAAAACTGATCATAAGCCCAAATAATCTCGCAACACTTTAATTACTTGATTGCAGAAAACTCCAGAATTGCATCCATCTTGTATGAAACAAACAGTGAGCTATTATTTAAACCTCTCTTGTTGCTCCATCTGAACTCAATTGAGAGAGAACTATCTGTTAGTTATTTGATAATTAGTAGGCTCATATGTTTAGTAAAATTATAGTTAATTTACTGCTACTCTTAGATTATTTTACTCTACTCTTAAGATAGTTTAAGACTAAAACATAATTCTTAATTCTTCATTGGATGCTTGGATGAATAAGCTGAAAAGCACAGTACTTTTATATATAGAGGTTGGGTACAATAAGTCCTACTCGGATATAGTCCTAAAGTTTTATATAACTCGAACTAGGACTTATCTTAGAGGCCTACATGACTTAATTGAATTTATCTTAGTAGGTTACGTGACTTAATTGAACTTACCTTAGTGGCTTACATGACTTAACTAGACTTGCCTTAAGGGCTTACATAAGAGATAAACATGAATCAATTAAAAGATAAATAGACTCGATCCATTGAGCCTAATATTCTCATGATGCGATCCAATTTGATTCGGTTCGCATTACATAGAATGTAAGATTATTTTCTCACAGTGTAGGCTTATTACCGTACATTATTACCCATAGTGCATGATTATTTCCTTGTAATGCATGTCATTTTTAGGAGTGACAATCAAGTTGGGTTATGCAGTTCCTAGTCAAGTTAAGAGAGTAAAAACATGAACATGACCCATTTATAAACAAGTAACACAACCCGATTTGTTTAACCTATTTAATAAATGGGTTGTATTTTTTATACAACACATTTAGCCTATTTACACGACACACATAACACGATTAGTCAATTAACTTAACATGATTCACCAATTTACATCGACACGATTCACCCGTTTACAAGATTATGATGAACTTAATGCAACAAAATTTTTAGAATATATCCATAAATTCCTAACCAAACTAGTAAAGAAATTATACCACACAATTACACAAATCCAGCCGATTTACAATATTACAACAATATTTAGTGAAAATAATTCAAATGGCTTAGCTTCTAGCAATGGAAGCATTGTTAGAGTTTGCGAAGCAGCAACGACAAGGCTCTAAGAGCTAGCTCTTATGGCAGCAAGCTCCGGATCTACTAAAAAGATGAGGCGGGAGAGGCAAACAATGCGGTCAGAGACGAAAAGGTGGTTGGAGGAGAGTGAAATGTAGTGGAGAGAGGAGGGGAGGGCAATGATGATGTTAGAGAGGAGGTTGCTCCTCTAATGTCCCCTAGATCTCCAGATCTATATATATATATATATTTATGCCAAGGAAGACGAGGCAAAATAGGCGACGATAGAGCCAATTGGTGTGGTGTGAGAGGTGGTTGGGGGAGAGTGAAAAGTAGAGAAGGTAGATGGGGATGTTGCTAGAGAGGAGGTTGCCTTTGATGAACCACTAAAGAGGAGAGTGAGAGGTAGGGGAGGGGAGTTAGAGGTAGTTGAGGGAGAAGGGGAGAGCGAGGATATTACAGGAGAGAAGAGTGAGAAGTAGCATTGGGGAGGCTGATGTCAATTGGGGAGATTGAGAGATAGCATTGGAGAGGGCGGTTGTCGGTTGTGGAGAGTGAAAGGTAGTGTAGGGGAAGGGCCAAGGCTGGAGCGGGAAGGATTGTAATTTGGTGGAGGCGACTGAGTGAGATGGTGAGAGTGTGAGATAAGGTAGGTTAGGCTAGAAGTCTTGTTTATATATATAAATATATTAATAGGTTGCAGGTTGACCTTACTCAACCCATATACTTTTTTTTAAATGTTCATAGATAGATAATTCATTAAGCTTCAAATAGTGGTTACAATATAATACACTAGTAAAAAGGGTGATAGGATAAAATTCTATAACAAGCCCCACTCTTGACTATTTAATAGACTAACCAACAATAAATTCAAGGTATCGACTTGTAACTAAAATAAGTGCTCATGGAAATAAAGTTTAATGAAAGAGATAGAACATCAGCCCTAGAATAAGCCTCCCTCTTATCCTATCGAGGCAGCCCTACAAAGTAAAGATAGTTGTAAGAGAGTTAAATTTTGAACACATCTCATCAAAGGGTCATGTCTCATGGCTCTACTCAACTAAAATAAATTCGACACACACACAGACTAACCAACCTAATTATACTAACCAAACGAATCACCATAACATGATTCAGTAAGCCACCAAGAGAAGCTCGATGCTGCACCTACACATCAACGACTAACCTTGGCAATTGAACAACCATAAGACGACGAGCAACCAACCACCTACAGCTCTGGTAGATGCGCCACTAGTCGATAGTCGCAATTAACAAAGCTTGGTAGGGGGCTAGAGCTAGAAAGGGAAGTGACAGCAATAGGGTTGCAGACTAAAGTTATGACAAGGTGATGATGGAGAGCAATGCCAAAGAGACAACCACTAGAAAGGCAAACAACAGGGGCCAAACCGTTGCTAGAATAGTGATCGAAGAAGGGGACATCTAGACTGGTAGCTGCACCATTGAGAGGGAAGGAGCTCCAACGAATGGGAGGCAGAGGAAGGGCGAAGCGAGGAATTGATGTAAATAGGGATGAGGGGAGGAAAAGTGGTTACCAAGCTTGGGTCCAACGAGGGAGGGGAGGGAAGGAGAACCTTGACGATAGTGAGGAGCAACGGTATCGAGGTAGAGTAGGGCAGATCCTAGCCTAATGAGGGAAGCGAAAGCAACAAGCCTAGATTCGGTGAGGGTGGGGAGGAGAATAGGAGTGGCTACTTCAACGAGAAGCAGCAATAGTAAAAGGGTTTTGAACGATGGGAGATAATGAAGAAGAGTGGCAGTAGTAGACATGTTGTTGAGCCTCAGTGACACAGTGGTGGAAAAGAAGAAAGGTCTAGCTTTTAGGAGAAAGAGAGGAAGAAGAAAGGGGAAAAGAGAGAATAAGGATTCTCCCCTCCCCTAGCTCATTAGTTAAGGGAGAGGAGTGAGAAGAGCCTCACTGGCGGTGTAGAAAGGGAAAAGATCTCCTTAGAAGGAGAGGGAATTACACTGGACCATGCATGTCCTTGGCAACGTCAGAACTGTGAGGCTTCTCTTGACCCGTATATCAAATGGGTTAAAATGGGTCATTGGGATAAACTCGAACATGACCCGATTATTAATTAGGTTAGATGAGTTGACCTGTTTACAAACTGAACTTGATTAAACTAAACCCAACTCAATTAAGAGGCAGGTTATCGTGTCATGTTATTTGGCGGGGTCAATAGTTATTTTACAAAAAGTGCGAGGTTATTTCTCTGTAGCACAAACTTATACCTTGCATTACCGTGTAGTGTATGGTTATTTTCTCATAGTGTGGGTATATAGAGTATTTTAAATCCAAAGTTTTAATAAAAATATTATAATTTTATTTTAAAATATATATTCCTACTATTTTACATCTAATCAAGGGTATTCCTATTATTTGGTTTAAAATATTATCAAGTTCTAATAAAATTTTATTACTTTTTAAAACTTTAATATCACTTTTATGTCACAGATATAATTATTACTCACACGAGTATTAAATTAAATATTAGAATAGCTTATACTAGAATTATCTTTTTTTTTCTAGTTTTAGAAATTAGAATAGTAATGTCTATCCAAGCTTTATTCCACAAGTGAACATAGCCTAAGTTTTTTTATTAAATGTATTTAAGTGCTTCGTCGTTGACACTCCAACTTTGTATAAAAAACATAAGAACTTCTTCAAATAGAGCCGATTCTCAATGCTCTTGGTCATAAGTTTATCCTCCAATTTCTTTCACAAGCTATTTGCTGAGATTTTCTTCATCACAAGATACTTGCGATGATTTGCAAGATAAAGCCAAATTATACTACAAGCTTACAAGTTCTTTTCTACTAATCCTTATGTGTAATCTCTTTAGGCTTTTCCTCTAATGTAATGTCTAATTAATTCTTATTGAAACAAGATGACCTTGACTTCAAATTACCACATCCTAAAATAATTTGTGTCATCAAACATCTATACCTCAAATTTGACATTTAAAGCAATTTCCTCAATAGGGATGATTATGATATTTTTGCAAATTAATACAACAAATCAAATTCTTATGCCGAATCTAAATGCCTAAGTTTGAATCTTTAGCTCTAATAAAAATAATAACTATATATTAGCAAAGCTAATCACAATACCAAATAAGAAATCCATGCTTAATATACGAGAAGTAGAGAATTACTAATCACTCAAGAAAAATATATGTAGGAATACTAAAGATATGAAAACCATGAAGAAGAGGAAATGAGAAATAAGACTTACGTGGCTTGGGAAAGTGCCACTATCCACAAATGATGAGAAATTTTAATACACTAATAGATATATAAAAATACAAATATTTTTAAGTCTCCAATCTCCTCCCAATACAATAGATATGTTCTCTTTCAAAATCCCCTTGCTTAATTAATACTCTAAACTCATCATAATGGTATTAATTGGTGTTATTTAGAAAACCCATTGGGCTTTTGAATCGCTCCGAGCTTGGCCATTTGAATAGATTTATGGCCGTTCAAACGTCCAATTTGGATTGAGCCAAAAAAAAACCAACACTCATTTCTATTTCAACACCTCTACCCTGACAACCATTATTTGGTTTGCTAATGGTGAGGTCACTGTTCCGGTGCAAGATGGCGCCCGGTTCGGCTTCACGTCCAATGGGAAGTTCTCTCTCATGGACTAGACTCCTCCATCATACATACGACAAAGCTTTATTCCAAGTTTCTACACTCTTGTTCCTACAACTATCTTATTTGAAGGAGTCATGCTTTTATCTTGCTCGCGCCAAGGTCTGGTTTCATCTCGTCAACCAAAAAGATGGCAATCTCACCTTCTATACGATGAATGCGGCCACCGGAGCATGCTACTATTGGTACTGGTTTACCGGCATAGAGAGCAACCAAACACATTCATCTCTCATGTTCACCGGCACCGGCCTCCTCTTTTACGATTTGATGAATGGGACCAAGGTCAATTTGATGAATACGACATCCCACTCAACCAAGACATCTACATGATGAATAATATAGGAGGACTTCTACATTAGGCAAAATGTTGTGACGGACACTATGTGTATATGGAAGTGAATTCCACATAGGAGGTAGAGATCTTGACAGGAATAACCTAGATTGCAAGCAAGCCGGATAAAGCAAGACAAACAAGAAAATTTGTCTAGATCGATTTATATTCTATGGATGTGACATGATGAGACGATCCACTAATAATCATAATCTCAAATTAATAATAGTCTCACTTTAAAATAAAAGATAGCATCTAAATAAGAAGAACAAACTATCATAGAGCAAGAAAGATGACCTACTCATAATATTTAGAATAAAAAGGAATGAAATTTGGTGTTGAAAATACCAAATAAATCCAATCCAAAAGTTCATTCTTAGAGTTCATATCGTAGCTCTTTCACCTATGTATCTAAGAAGGGTTGAAAGATATAGATACGTTTCAAGTCAGACCCAAACTACTTTGCTTGTTGTCACATCATATGTAACTAATTGCCATGTTCTCTAAAAATTTAGTCGAATTTATTAATTTTAGGATATTCAAGTTTCTTATAATTTAATCTACAGATAGGTCGAACCGAATTCAAACTTAGGACTAATATGTTGTCTAACTAAGAAAAAGCTTGAGCTAGCTGATAGAGAAAGATAGTTTTGATGTTTTCATCTTCAAACAGGCAATACGTCTACGGAGAGCCGGGAGCGGCACTTGCGGCTTCGGCAGCTACTGCACGTCGGAATTTAACCTGACCTCTTCATGCCACTGTCCGCCTCACTACTCCTTCCTCGACCCAACAAAGGCTGCCAGCCGGACTTTTCGTCGAAGAGTTGCAACCCGGACGAGTCGTCTCTTTTCGAATTCAAGGAGGTCAACGCCACGGATTGGTTGTACGCCGACTACGAGATCTACGAACCTGTCACTGAGGACTTCGGCAGAAAATTTTGGTCGAGTGATTCCTTCGGTGGAGTTGCCGTGTTCACAAACGGAAGCTGTGGTGTAACGAAAGCTCTTTATTGATCGGAAGAATAGGAATTTACGTAGGAGGGAAGACATTGATCAAAGTATCCAAAGGCAACCATTCCTTGCCAGAGAACCAGACTACACTTGTGGTGGTAAATAAAGATCGTGGTGTGTTTGTCTTAGTTGGTTCTCTACTTCTTGGTCTCTCGGGTTTCGCCAATTTGGTGTTGATCGATCAGGTGATCGCAGAAGTTTATGAGTCAGTGGGCATTGCAAGAGCTCTAGTCTACTTACATGAGAAGTGCAGCACCCAAGTAATCCACTGTGACATAAAGCCGCAGAACATACTACTAGACGATAATTTAATCACGTAGATTTCAGATTTTGATCTAGCAATGCTCCTAATGAATGACCAGACTAGAACAAATACTGGAATCACGGGGGAGAGAGAGGATATGTCGCGCCAGAGTAACTCCGGAGCACGGCGGTCACCGCGAAGGTGGACGTGTACATCTTTGTGTCATGCTGCTAGAGATAATGTGCTAGCTGCAAGAAGAACATAGAGCAAGAGGTGAAGGATGTGGACATGGTGGTCGTCGCATACTGAGCTTATAACTGTTTCAGAAAGGCCAGGCAAGTTGAAGCACTTGGTAGAGAATGATAAGGAGGCAATGGATAATATGGGTATAATGAAGAGAACGTCCATCCATCCATTCTCGAATGAGATGGAGGCGTTGGAACGACATTCGGACGTTTGAATAACCGAGAGTTTAGGTGAAAGGCATTCAAACGGATTTTCAATGGTGTACCAGCATTTGAATGACGTCTATCTATTCGAACAATTTGCAGAACGTGCATGCAACGATGCACAGGAGTTCGAACGCTGTCTATTTGTTTAAACGGGTTGCAATTTTTTTCTCTTCCAAGTCATCCCTATAAATACCTAATTGAGGTTTTAGGTCATAATAATATTTGGAAATATTTGAGAGAGAAAACTACTATTGTACTCGGAGTTTTTAGAGCTTGGAAAATTCTTTGCACTTGGATTCAAATAATGGATTAAAAATTTGCATCATCCATAGACATAGGCACATTGTGAATCTTACGTCTCTCTTTCTTTTTGTTGTGGTTACTTATTTGTGGTTAGATTAATCTCTGAGGGTTTTCTACTCTTAGATCATATATGATTTTTTGTATTTGGATTGCATTTGTCCATTACTATTCTGTTGAGATTGTTAGTGTTCGATTAGGGTTCAGTTCCGCTGTCCTATTCCGCACAGCAAATTAGTATTATAGCACAACAAATGGTCTCACATATGCTTGAAATAGTATGTGTATATTACTGCCCCTTGATCCCTCACCATCTTACCAATCCATCATAGGGTGGCTCTTTGTGCCTGGCCTAAGAATTTGGAATGCATGTAAACAGACACTTAGTTGTAGAATCTTGCCTTTGGTATGCATAATAATTTCCTAAAGCCTGCAGCATATTTATATTTTGTAACTCCTGAGCTTTTTTTTTTTTTTTTTAAGAAGCTTGGTTAATGTATTTCACTTCTACCTATTTTTCGTTCTCTTTTAGCCCAAAGTTAGATTGTATAACCGAGTATTTAATCAACTTATACACATTTTCTCTGCATTTTACTTGTAACCTCCTTTTCTGTAATCATGTCCACGCGTTTTAGGATGTTGTAAAGTAACAAAAGCTTATAGCCCAAATATCAATTTTTAGATTTGCGAGAGGATACTGTTGACCATTCCTGTAGAAAAGATGTTGCACTAATTAAAGAAAAGAATAGGTGTTTTATTTTTCTATATACTAGGAGCAAAGAAAATAGCTTATTTGAGCACAAGTAAGCGAATACTTATTAGGCTTATGATATCAAATATACCATTGAAATTAAGTACTCATTTGAATTGATAAAATTAATTCATGTCTTCTTACCAGTTTAATGTCTCCAAACTTGGTTGGAGATGGTGACCTAGATACTTCGAGTAGGATTTATCAAGGGAGAGTCAAGAAAGAAAGGTTCTCCTCTGACAAGGTTATATGCCTATGACAGTAAAAAATGTCAAATTCTTTTATTTTGCATCTCATATTCTTAATAGCAAAATATTCTTCTCCATGTTTGTTAATGTAGGTATAATGCGGTCTGAGCCAAGTCGAGCCAAAATTAGGGTCTAAGACTAAGGGATCGCATTAGAGGGAGTGGGGCCTGCCAGGCTGAACGAGTTAGTTATCTTTCATTTAGTTCAAAATCTCTTAGCCATTCTTATATTTTATGTAAGTCTTTAGTGTTAATCTTAGTTCAAATTGTATAAGCCTTTAGGGCTTTTATTCCAGTAGGATTCGTTGTATCGAACCTCTATAAATAGAAGGACTTAATTTATTTGTTTATTTATGCAAGCATTGAGAATTATTCATTTAACACTAGACTACCATAGGAGAAAGGATAACTAAGAGTAGCTATAACTAAATCTACCTTCATAACCATCACCACCACCTATCTATCTCTCTCTCTTTATTGTGCTCCACCACCTTCCACCCTCATCGACCCATCGGCCCCACCTTAATCAACCCCTAGACCCATGTTACAGATCAAGCTCTAGTCGGACCATAACAATGTAGTTCAATTTTAAACCACAGATCTCTTTTCCTGTAATTTGTTAGGATTTGTAATTGATAAAGTTAGTTGTGATGTATTTTCTCTAGTTTTAACTATATGAACTGTGACACAATGTTCTATAAAGTTTGAAAAAAAAAAAAAAAAGCTAATATAGTAAAGATTGAAGGAAATTGTCCGGTGTTAGAAGTCCATTCAAAGTTCATTCAAAATTTGTTTGAATAACTTCGAACAAAACCTGCTTGAGAGCTTTAGTAAATATTTGAAGCAGTTTTCAAGCGGGCTTGTTCAAACCTATTTGAACATGTTAGGGAAACATCACTGTATTAGGATTAAAAAGAAGCCTACCAATTAAGAAATAAAAATAGGAAAGGCTGGGGAAAATGGACAAATCTCCCATGACCATTGCGATGGCTAGAAGAGTTTGAAGAGAAGGGTAGGTAGTGTGTATTCTCACAAGGCTTGCGAGTCGGCAAGCTTTTTTAATAGCCTAGTATTGCTGCACTTGATGCTTTGATGTTTAGTATTTTAGTTCTAGTTGTGTAGAAAAGGTCCCTTGCTCTTTAAACCAGAGTTTGTTTTCTTGACTAATTAATATAATTATTTGGTTACGAATACAGAGGCACCACAATGATGTGGCAGCTATGCCCATTGGACTCCTCATTTCTTGATTTATTATTAATCAGCATGTTTAACGATGCAGCACATCTTGAATGATATATAATTAAGAGTAGAGTCGATAAACCACCAACTTTGGTTCGAAGCAGTGTTTAGCTTTTTGGACAAGAGTATTAATTAAAATTTATCTGACATTTTCTTTAATAAAAATAGGAGTTAGCTTAATTTGCATGATTAATGAAACTAATTCTCCCTCCTTTGTGGGAGATTAACATTTCAATTTGCTAGTAATGATCAAAAGATTTATTAATTTGGTCAAGATATGATATAATGAATAATCAATATATATCATCTCGAAACAAAAGAACAATGGCGGGGCAATTCTTGTCATCTTGCTACTATATCAAAGCAAGACTTTTAAGTCATATTAGATTCTTTGTCAAGTACAGTTATAAGATATTAATTTCTTGAATTGAAGAAAAGAGGATGCCTAAGTACTAATGGTGCTCAATCCCTCTATACTCATATCTCAAATGGTCTACTTATTTGTAAGTTAAGTTCCTGAGTTATTTGTCTGAGTATTCATCCAATTATAGCATAAAATTAATTTTGGCTGATTCTAGGAACAAGGAAATATATATATATATATATAAGAAAGAAATATGTATAACCTATGTTCAATTCATATCTCAACTAGTTTATGTACTTCGCATCATCCAAATTGTGATGAGTAAGGGTGCTTATAAGTAGGTTTCGGATTGGAAAGCGATTAGTTTAATACTCTTCCAGTCTTATTACAACACCATGCATCGCCAAATATCTGAAACTTTCTTAAGATTAGACGTGCACATAGGTAAATATATTGCTTAATTATACTTATCTTGATTGATGCACACATATTGGCCTCAATTCATAAGTTCATATACGTAATAGCCATTACTTCACTACGTGCCCGAGCATATGTAAGATGCATTGCTCTGCCTACAAACAACAGGTACCATGCAAGCCGCCTTGTTCACTGCTGAGTTGCTATATATCACCTTCACCGGTCATGCAGTTATATATATAGGCACTCTTCTTCCAATGTAGCTATTTACAGGTGCATCCATAATCTTCGCAAGTTTTTCTCATAAGTACTGTTAACTGCGGATGCTGTGGATATCCGTTAGTGGAGATCTCATCTCCATGCACTTCCACTCCTTTAGGGTTTGTTGATGCAACCTTTTCTGCCATTACCTTGTTAGCAAAATGCACGGTTCCTCTCTCTTCTTCGTAAGGATCTCTTGCTGCCATCACTGGGGTCATGAGAAGTACAAACAGGAGAAAGCTGGTCGCCTTCATCGCTTTACCTAGTAATCAGAACACAAATGCATATTAATTATGACGCAACAATAATTAAAGAATGCCGACAGAGAGTATCTTCTTTGATGCAAACCTTCTAAACTTGTTGGTAATTAAGCTCTGAGGTCTGGTACGCTGAAGATTTAATTTTTAGGGTATATATAGAATAAAAAAAAAAAGGAGATCAGAATTGCCAAGAGTTTTCGTTAGTGGAGATGACATAAACCAAAAGGAATGGCAGCAATATTTTTCGACGTAATTGGTTTTGCCGATTATCGATAATGGTTGGTTTAAGATAGAATCAGATTAGTGCAAATTGAGAGATGAACTTAAGAATTATGTGAGTGGTGCTAGTAGTATTTTGGTGGCAAGACTGTTTGAGTATCATCAGATAAGTTTAGTTTGTCCAAAGTTATGATTTAACCTAGCTAGCTACTTAGGTCTTTTATTGTCCTTGGGAAGATCAAGACTAAATTCTCCTAACGTTACCCTTCTATTACTACCTTAGAAAACAATGAGAAGACGCCATCTATGGTTAGCTCACTACAGCAGCACAAACAACATAACTACGGACTTCCTACTTTACCTTGCATTTGAAATTTACTCTATGTTATAACTAGATCTGAGCAAGCCTGGATCAGTCTACGTTTTAGTCGCGATGATAACTTTGTTTGAAAACCATTAGATACCTTTTGTTTTCAGCGTAGAGACTTCGTTCATATATGTGGGAAGACTAGTAGAATAATACTTTAAGAACTGAAGGAATTGAAAGGACACAACAATGGAATTTTACTATGATTATACATATTCATTGTTTTATCGTTTCATTTTTTTTCTGAGATTTCCATTCTTTTTAAGAAAATTCTTATAAATTAGTGTAACAATCTTCAATTTCTAAAATAAAAATAATATGTTAAATACGGTTCATATAGATATATACCTGCCATGAATTGGTTTATTCTGATTAACATTTTTTTCTCCCTTTCTGTCTCATAAAATTTATCAGTTCACATCATTAAATCAGATCATCTTATCTTTCTATAATTTTGTTTGTCACTGTCAGCAAATAATTATCGGTATATTGTTTCATGTCATCCCTTTGTTATTCCTGAATTTTTATATATTTTAGACTCCAGTGGAGCTAATTAATACAGTAACAAACTAGTAGCTTTTACGATCTTCTCTGCAGATCTAGACTGCTCTTTTGAAACTAGAAAGTTGTCCAAAAAGTGAAGATCACATCTATTTATTCAACAAAATCATTGATTGTGCAAGAGACTCCAATCATTCTTCCTAGACTAAACTTGTCTGTTTCACTTTCTTCCGGTAGATTTAATTTGAGCACCACCCTATATATCTGGGGTGGCTGACAGTAGAAATGCACTATAATTGGAAACTTTAAGTTATCACTGCATAAGAAGCCAAAGACATTTCAGGTATAATTAACTAATAGAGAGGACAAACTTTGTGATGATCTGAAGACTTAATTTAGGGATATTCTCGGTCACAGGATGTTCACAATTGTTTTCACATTAATTACTCTAAATACTTCTTTCTTCATTTAAATCATATTGAATTGCTCAATATTATCATAAATAAACTTGATAATATCTATTCATATCGAGTAAATAAGTTTGGAGATTTTTACATTACGGTGCGGTGCAGCAAGATAGGATGCAGTCCATAATTCAATAGATCTAAAGGCTAATATCGCAAGTGTTCCACCGAATATTGTCTGCAATAATGGATATCACAACTTGTTATTATTATGCCATATATTTCAACTCAGACGTGACCTTAATGCAAGTAATGTTATGCTCCATTTCTTCTGTCCTTTCTTTCATAAGAGAAATATATATATGCGAAATTTGTGTTTGAAAGAACAGAGGTAAGTTCATGAATCTTCTAGGCTACATAATATAGCCTAAGGTGTAACAATGAGTAGTATATGTTTTAAACGTTTGGATGGGGGCTTTCACTCATATATGTATAGGAGAAACGCATAATGACATGCAAAGCATACAAAATTTGGAGTACTATGTGCATATAAGTAATATGTTCCTGGCTAAGATAGATATGTCGAGAATGATGGTGGTGATGATGTCAGCCATGGTGTGGGTACATAGTGGATCTAAGGTTTGAAAGGAAAGATAGAGGGAGGAGTGGCCGGTCCTAAGAGTTTAGAGAGGTACTATAGTCGAAGGAGGGAGGAAGGGCTACGACTTTATATTGAGAGAACAAGAGAGGGAGGGGATTGAAAAGGATATGAGAGGAAGAAGAAGCACAAATTAATGTCCAATATTCTTCAATGCCCTGTACTAGGCTGCTCTCTACATAGAGGCTAGCTTAATTCGACAAATATCTAAAATAACCCTAATCAATCTGGCATTGGCGTTGTACATTTGAATAGCCCGGAAGGCATTCAAAACATGTCCACAAGGCTTGCTCTTGATTTCAAGCATTCGAAGGCCTCGCTAAGCCATTCCAATGCATTGAAAAATACTGCTCTCAGCCTACAACGTTGTGACACTGTTCGAGTGCAGGCATTCAAATGCCTTTTGCCTATCTTGAGACCGATTGATCTCTAAAAAATAGGTACGATAAACATGTTCTACCTAGGGAACCTAATGTCTCTCGTCGCCCATCCTTTTAATATATATATATATATATATATATATATATATATATATATATATTGCATGGCATGACATGGCATGGCTGACCACTGTGTGGCGACCTCATACCATGTGGTGGGGGTGCCAAGGGCCCCTAGCCATCGCAATAGCCACCACCATCTCCTCCAATCACCTCTCTCTCTCTCTCTCTCTTTCTCTCTCTCTCTCATTCTACTCGATCCCCACCTCAAACTCTCTTTCTCTCTCTCTCATAGTCTCGAATTATTGATGTTGGTCACCTTGGAACCTCGTCATCGTCGGTACCACTAGTCAGTCCTTGCCAGTGAGCACCTCCCTCCTCTCCTTTTTTCTCTATTTTCCTCTCTCTTGATTTTCTTCTTAGGCTTGGGTTCGTAGGATCCGAGCTACCGGATAGCCTATAATGGCCGAGTCCCTCCCCACCGACCAGATTTCCTTGCCCTTCTGATATATTTAGTTAGGATTTTTTCTTATTGTATTAGTTGATTATTTTTATTAAAATAAAATTCCTCTAGGTCGTGTTCGAACACAGGTGGGGTCGCGTTCGAACGCCTTTGCGAACGCCTGTATCAGGTTCACAAATACAAAGGGCACGACAAGTGCGTTCAAAATGTAGTCGGGTGAGTTCGAATGCTGCATTTGAATGCCTACATCACGTTCGCACATACAAAAAACGTCTTTTGTGCGTTCGAATGCGCATTGGGCATGTTCGAACACGATCGGGTGCGTTCGAACACGATCGGTAGGATTCCTCTAAAATTAGGATTACTTATTGTTATTAGGACTTATTGGCTAGCATCTATAAGTATGTGGATGGCAGCCAAAATCATTATGGAATTGGATTATTGATTTCTTACCTTCTATTTTCTCTATTCTCTCTCCCTCCTCCCTCTTCACCATCTTTCCACCTCTACCGTTGGCAAGATTTCTCCTAACTTCTAATCACTCTTGTTTGTTGACCCACCCCTCTTCTTTGGGATCTAGATCACTTTGTTCTCTTTGTCTACATTTCTTAATCACATCCACCATCCACCTTCATCTCCATATCCATCCATAACCTTAACATCCACTCCACCCGTTACCACCACTATCACCCAAGTTATTTCATGTTTTCATCCTAGTTGTAGTTAGAATATGCGAAGGGCGTAAATATAAAAGTTGTAGATCAGGAAGTTACGAATCTAATCCACTTAGTTTATTAATTTTCTAACTATAAGAGAATATTTGACGAATATTTTTCTACTGTTGTACGGATTGCTTTCTGCAATAAATTCAGATCTTAAAGGAATGTTCCGTAACCTATCTTCTGGTACCATAACACCATCACCTTCCCTTCTCTTCTTCTTCCACCTCCTCTTCTTATTCTTCTTCTTTTTTTACTTCTTTATTGCTACAACCTTGTTGGGCTCGGCCCAGCACTGTAGCAATGGGATGTTTTTTCCCTATTTATTAATTGTATTTTAGTTTCTTTAGTTAATTGAAATTTGATTTTTATAGTGTCAAATTATTTTAAATATATATAATAATAGAACTATATTATTAATATTCTCATGTAGACACATCTATATCTTATATGTCGTTAATAGATCAATACATATAGTTTCATTAATAATAAATTTATACATGTTTGTATATATATAAAATGTATGCTTAGCATCTTATTATTATGTATTATTTGTATAAAATGAAATACTAAACTTTGATATTTATTTTTACATAATTAGTGATTATTTAAAAGAATTAATAATAAAAAATAATTAAATTATAATTAGATATTTTATGTACCAGTATTATAATATATGTATATCTAGCACTTTATATTATTTTTATATGATATAATTACAGAAGCTAGAGCTAATAATGAATTAATATAATTTTTAGTAGTAGCATGTTAATGTTATGACAATTAAATATATATTATAAATCTAGTTATTTAAAAGTTAAAAAGAGTCACTCTAATTCTGATAAACCATCATATTTTACATGAATATATTTTAATTGAATAAATAGCTAATTACATACTATCTAGATATTTTATAATCTCAAACATCTTTTTTGAGACCTCGTGTGCCTTGTTAGCAATGAGTTAATATTTGGTTAATAGATGTGAGGATGCAAAATTTGCATATTCTTACCTCTGAGACATCCTTCCCAAATTATAATAAATTATATAATTGCATATGTGTATTATGTTTTGGCTTCTAGCATAACTAGATGATGCTATATAAACATGATTAAAGATGAGCATATATTTTATCATTGATATATTAGGTTGATCTCGAGCGTAAATATGCAAAAAATATAAAAACTATCCAAAATGGACATATTATTTATATTTTAATTGTCGAGTTGATCTCTACCATCAATATGTATATGGTGGATATATAATTAGAGAATATATAACATCATATTTCTTTTTTAACTTCTCTTCCACTTTTCTAAGATTGCATGATTTGATATAATACTAGATAAGATATATGATATATCATTTAGAAGGAAAACATAAAATCAACAAAGTGGAATGGTTAATAGAAAGCATGTGGATATTGAATATATTTCTATATGGTATATATATTGTTTACTATATGCGAGTGTTAATTATATGATATATACATTGCTTGCTATATGTGAGAGTTAGCTATATAATATGTACACTATTCGCTAAATATGAGAGTTAGCTATATGTTATCATAATTATTGATATGCAGAGTATCCCATATATTTTATATCAATTATATTAGTACAGTAGTCTGGATGAATGATTCATATACTTATATGACTGACGGAGTATGAATGAGCCTTCAATTAGGACTGTGAGACCAAGTATTGGAAGTGGTGGACAATGGCGGCCTAGTATGATGGTGTCATTTAGAGTTGACATTGATAATTAAGAAAGTAAGAAATGCATTTATTTTATTATCATCTGATAAACATGATAATCAAATAGTTATCATGCATCATATATGATATTTGAAATTGTGTTAGTAGGGTCATTGTTATCATTCATCATATATTATTATATTTAAGGAAGTTATGATATGATTATATTAAAGGAGATATATATTATTGATGATATGTGTGCATGCCAATCTTTGACATAGTGTCTATTATATATTGATGTATTATTGATAATACATTTACATACTCATTCATAACACGATACTTTTTTCAAGTTTATATTATTCAATACATAATTTACTCTTTGTTTAATATTACTGATTTGGAGTAATGTCTATTTATTAAGTCTTTAGCTTATGAATCTTTTTATTTTATTTTCTAACCTCAGATATATGGTATCTGGTAGCGATTTGAAATATTATGAAGAAAGATAAGATGAGCTAGAAGTGAAATAGTATAAGAGATAACTTTTATAGAAATTTAGTTGTACTAATATTTTATATATTTATATCCTATTATATTAGATAGTGATTTGCATAATACAATTAAGTTGTATTATATTTTTGCTTATGTATTAGTTGTAATTTGATAATTTGTTGTGGCATGTGTGGGTCCTACTAGATTATATAGTAGTCTAGTATTATATTATGAATTAAAATATTTGTATACTAATATGCTTATGCGGATTGTAGTAAGATCTCTTGGATGGATTATCTTAAGTACATATTTATCTCTTTGTGATGGACCCGTTCATCCCATTATGTGCGTTATGCATGCTATGTGGGCACAAGTGTGAGTATGTGGCCGACGAGCAAGGGTGTTACAGATTCAATTATGTCCAAACCACTTCACCATACTTCTACTCACTTTGCTGTGAAAGTGAGAAATTGAGAGATTGATCCTTGATGTTCACCTCAAGTTCCTAAGATGCTTCATCTTCAAGTTTCCCAAACCATTCCATCAATACTTCTGTAATCCATGTTTCTTTCTGTTGAGTCCATCTCTTAGTGGAGATCATCACCAACTTGGGTTTAATTGGGTCAGGCCCTTGTTTAGGTAAGCTTGTTGTAACTTGCTCGATCAATCCGACTCAAGCCCTCAAGCTCAAATCATGGAAGATTGACTCTTTAAGAAGGTCCAGTCGATATGCCATAGGTCTAATTCATTCCATGACCTGGTATGGATCAAAAAAATGGTGCACTAGCTTGTAGTTGGGTAGGGTTGCATTGTGGTATGTTGACAGGTTTGTAGTCAAACATAAACCCAATCCCCCACCTTGTAATTGCAATGGTGCTTGCCGTCATATATTTGCTTCATCATGTTTTCGGTAGCTACTAGGTAATGCTTGAGCCACGTATCCCTATTTGCTAGTACCATGTCCATCTCAGTTTGGTCTATTGAGCCTAATTGATCATAGGCTCTTAAGGTTCATGGTATATGCCCGTTGATCACCTCGAATGGAGTCATGCCTGTGGCTTTGTGGTGCCCATGGAAGGTAGGTGAGCCATTATTTGGGTTGATCCTTCCATGAAGCATTACAAGTACTACTCAAGGCATTGATTAAGTACGTCAGTTTGCTCGTGGGTTTGGGGATGATAAGATGAACTCACATTGAATGTGATCCCTCATCGATGAAAGAAATGTTGCCAAAAGTGTAACGCCCCATTAAAAAAATAAACAATCTGGCTTGCATGTGACCAACACGTCCACTATGGCTTAGGACACACACGTGCCGGGCACGTGTGCCCCTTTCCTCCCTCCTTTTCTCTTTCTTTTCTTCTCTCTATTTTGTCTCTCTTTTCATTTTCTTCTCCCGTAGTTGCCATCTTCCCTCTTTTTTGGATCTAGTCAAAGCACTACCAAATCTTGTCGACCTTATGTATCAAAACATCAGACTCCTTGTTTATCAAGTAAGTTTAATTTATAATTGGTTAATTAATTTGCATTTCCTTGACTTCTTGTCTTGGTTTTACCAAAAATCTAGTCGACCGGTGCCTTGTGCCTTGCTGCACCAATCAAAGAAGCTACCTATTGCTACTCTCTCTCTCTCTCTCTCTCTCTCTCTATTTGGGTACCCTTAATTGGGTACCTTGAGCTCTTGAGGGAGGCTACACCTCATAGCCTCCCATTGCTTCTGTTGGGGGGGTGTTTTCAGCCACCACTTCATCGGCTTCGCTACCCAACCAGTGGGTTAGCTTCCTCTTCATGAGAAATCTCTATAGGGTGCACTACACCCTCGTGGTCGCAGTTGCCAGGTTGCCTCTTGCCCTGGTCGTTGGCCTTTGCAAGGGTGGTTCTTGTCGTGAGGGGTCCCCCTCGACTAGCTTCTGCTTATTGAGGGTAGTGTGTCAGTGGGGTCAGTCAGGATTGTCAATGGTTAGGATCACCAGTAGCCTCCCCCTCCTACCCACATCAATAAGGCTTTTGGAAAATGTGGATGGTTGTTGGCTTCTCCGCTTGCTAGTCAGCTCCATGGGTGCCTTCCTCGACAAGTGGTGTGTCGGTTAGTGTGCTAGTTTTAGTTGCCAACAATAGTGCTTGCCAGTAGCCACTCTTCTCCTCTTTGACTATCCTTGGCCAACTGTTTGAAAATTGGAGATGGGGTGGTGGGATAGGCAAGGTGTGGTAGCCCAGCTTGGGCTCAAGTTGGGGGTGTGGCCTGACCTAGCTTGGGCTCAGGCTAGGGATAGCTAGCCTAGCTTGGGGCATTTGTTACGTTAAGCCTAATTGAGGTGTGACTTGGGTTAGGTGTGGCCCAACCCAAGTGTAGGGTTGGGTTGAACCCAACCCAAGTTGGTTTGGATAGGGTGTAGTCCAACCCGAGGTTAGGGTGGGTTGGGCTGCGGCGCAACCCAAGTTGGTGGTGTTGGGTTGGGCTGCTTTCAGCCTAGCCCATGGGTTGGTTGGTGAGTTGGGTTGTGAGCCAGCCCATGTTTTCTTGTGGGTTGGATTGCGGCCTAACCCAGTTCGCTTGTTTAACTCTTTCTAGTGTTGTGGCTTTAGGCCCAATTTTGATGAGTTGATTTGTGGTTTTTATATTAGTGGCTCTTTATTTATTTAATTTACTTTAATCTTTTATCTAGGTATCTATGTCAATGGAAACCTTAATTAATTATATTTAGAGGATCGTTTGCTACTTATAATAATTGTTATAAATTATTCTTAATTGATTAGACTGTGGTATGAGAGCGTCATTGCTAATTACTCATAATAGGAAATTAAGTCTAAGTAGAGTTTAGTGTGGTTACTTATAATTTTTGGTTAAGTCAATTCTTAACAAATGGGTCAGTAGTTTGTGTGTATCTGTATTAATTGTTCATATTAGAGAATTAATTAATACAAATCAATGTAAGAAAATTGTATTAAGTAGATTGTTTCATTTAACGATGTGGATTAATTAAATATCTCCTATGTGATCTACTTTAAATCGATAATAATTAGTAGAATGATAATTCAAGATAAATTGTTTAAATTACTTTTAAGAACATATCAGGTCTCGATATAACTATGCTAGCTCTACTTGATTAATAAATATAAAAATTCTTAGATGGACTTACCCAAGCCTATAGTGAACATCAGTAAGATTATTTATTTAATTAGTAACAGAAATATTGTGCTTATTTTTTTATTACTATCATTATCGAGGTGGACTTTGTACCATGCACGAATGATCTCGTAGCCTAATTGCAGCTAGCATTAGGAAAGCGATGTTAGGTAAGTAAAACTTTTATAGTCTAGGAGTAATGCAAGCGATATCAAGCAAGTATTATCCATAAAGTAAAATATGTACTTAAGATAATCCCTTTATGGCATCATCGCATTCATATCATGTAGATGTGCATACATTTATTTACTATTAGTAATGCAAGTAGTATATGTTAACTTTATTTGTTGTTCAGCATAGTTACACGTATCATGATTCTTATCCATATCCTTGGGCATGATATATTATTTATGATAGCACGTAATATATGATAATAATATGTGCTCCATTATATTTACTTGTATGGTATAATATTATGCTGCTTGCACACATGCACGACCATAAAGGGAGTGACTTTTGTATCTCGATAGTACCTGACACCTCCCTAGCCAGGGATAGGAGCGGGGTATATTATTATATTTATATATTACGAGCCCACACTTGAGGTCTCAATCCGTTGATCAAAGACTATTAGATAGCTATTTTGCTGAGATCTTTAGTCTTTGGTGGTGGATAATCAGTCATGCTAATTGTCAAGTGATGGGCATACAGACAATTGGTCTACCCTCTCTTGGGGGTGTTTGTGTGGTTAAGTGTGAGTGTTGAGGTGATCCACAAGTATGGCTTTACGTAAAATACTTGATGGTCTAAATGATGTATATCCAATTGTATAGTGTTGACATGGCTTATGGGTGGAACTCAGTGTGAGCTCAAGTTTAAGAACATGATAATCTAGATTGACACAAGTCATTATAGATTGCTAAAGTATGTGTACATTAGATGAACCTAATGAGTATGCGGGTACTACTGCACTGATTGTGGTCATAATGTGCAAATTTATTTTACTCTATTATTGTAATTTTATTTTTAATATTTTTAAGCTCATCACTTCTGGTGGAAATATTTTTAGATTTATAGATGAGCCCGAGTTCATAAAAAAATTAGCTAATATTTATATTTTTATAATTATTTTAATTATTTATTTTTGTAATTTAAACTAGATAGTTTGTAAGGGCGTGGACAATTGTATTTGTTTTTAGATATGCATTTTGCGGCTTATTGTGGCCTTTGATGTTATAGGCTTAGTTTGTCTGTTTTATTTATGAAAATATAGACTTTTCTCTTTTTTATTGTGTTAAAACACTAACCAACAAGTTAGAGAGAAATCATATGGGTTGCATCTATGTGAGGGATACGTGTATTTGGTGGGGGTATTACTCACTAACATGATTTTTATATTGTTAAAGTATTTTTATATATATACTCACTAACATGATAATTAACTAGACATATTAGTATAATTATTAACTACTTACAATTATTAATATTTTCATATAGATATATCTATAGCTTATATGTTGTTATTGGATTAATACATATAGTTTCATTAATAATAATAAAATTCATATTTATATTCATGTTCATATATATAAAGTAATTTTGGCATCTTATTTTATTTATTATTCCATATAAAATAAAATACTAAGCTTTGATATTTACTTTTACATGATATGAATATAATAACTATTTTATGTAAAATTAGTGACTAGTTAAGAAAGAGTAGTAATCACATAATTAAATTATAATTATATATTGTATGTACCTGTATTTTAAAAGATGTATATTTAGCATGTTATGTTTTTCTATGAAAATAGGATTATAATTATATGCTTACTCTATAATCAGCAAATTATGGTTCTTAATTAATAAATTTAAAATTATAGTAATAGCTTACAAATATTATTAAAATTAATATATGACATAAAAAATGAGTAATTTTAAACATAATAAATCCTTATATTTTGCACAAATGTATTCTATCGGATAAATGGCTAACTTCATATTACTAAACATTTTCAAATCTCAAACCCTATTTTGAAATCTCGTAGACCTGGCTAGCGATGAGTTGACATCTGATCGACGGATGTAAGGAAGCATAATTTGTATATCATAATCAAATAGTGAATAATCTTATTCACTAAGACAACTTTCTCATATTAGAATATAATATATATATATATATATATATATATATATATATATATAGCTTTGACTTTCAACATGATTATATCAAGGATTCGAGTTTCGGCCGATCCCGAGTGGGGGATCGGCCGAAATGGATCGGGATATCCCGATCCAGGCTGAAACCACCCAGTTTCGACCTGCTGTCAGCTGTCAGCAGCAGCTAGAGAGAGAGGGAGAGAGAGAGAGAGAGAGAGAGAGAGAGAGAGAGAGAGAGAGAGAAGAGGAAGGGAGAGTGAGGGAGAGAAAGGGAGAGTGAGGGAGAGAAAGGGAGAGAGAGAGAGGAAAAAGAAAGAGAGTGAGAGAGAGAGGGAAAGATTAAAAAAAAGAGAGTATAAAGGACAGTGAAGTTGAGAAAGGGAGAGAGAGAGGGAAAAAGGAAGAGAGAGTGAGAGAGAGTGAGAGATTAAAAAAAAGAGGGTATGAGAGAGAGGGGGAAAAAGGAAGAGAGAGTGAGGGAGAGGGAAAGATTAAAAAAAAAGGTATGAGAGAGAGAGAGGAAAAAAAGGAAGAGAGAGAGAAAAAAAGGAAGAGAGAGTGAGGGAGAGGGAAAGATTAAAAAAAGGGTGAGAAAGAGAGAAAGAAAAGATAGAAAAAAAAAGAGTGTGGGAGAGAATGAATACTTTAGACTAATAGTTAGAGGGATAGAAAAGAAGAGAAGGAGAAAAATAGATTTTTACCTTTTAGGCTTTATATGTGAGTAATTATTATTTCTTATTTTCTTATAATTTTTTCTAAATTTTTAGAAATTTCTCAACATTTTTAATAATATTTAGAAAATTATTTAATTAACCGATCCAATACAGGCGGTCGATACGGCCGATACAACCGATACGTATCATTTTTTCGGACAGCCGATCCCGATCCCGATACCGATTTTTGGAACCTTGGATTATATGATCCTATGTAGAGAGATGATTATAGTTTAACATATTTTATCATTCATTTGTTAGGTTAATCTCATACATGAGTAAGCAGATAATATAAAAATTATTGTGGATGATATCTGGTACATTCCGGTTATGAATGTATTGGGGTTCAACTAGTCTCGATAGTAATTCTAAAAATTATGTGTGGTTGGGCTAGGGCAAGACATAGAATATAACTTTGGTAGCGGTGTTGGGCTTGTGAGTAAGCTAAAGAGAAGAACGAAAGGAACATTGATAGTGGTGGTTTAGGCAAATGATGTGGTATGATAGATGATAACCCTAGGTGAAGGTTACAAGGTATTCTATAGCATATTGTCAAGATAACTTATAGATGTAGATAACTTGATAAAATGGAAGAAGAGAGGAGGGAGAAGTTAGGTCATTTCTTACCGACAAGGGGAACGATTAGTTGAGGAGGAAGGAAGAAATGGCATCTCTAGATCAAAGCTATATTGTTCAAAACTTGGAGTTAATCGGAAGAGAGAGAAAGAGAGCGAGAGAGAAAGAGATAGAGACCAATAACTCTCAAATAATCAATGCATAGTCAAAAGGGGTTACCTTAACATCTATTTATAGGCTAGCCCATGTCCTAATGCTATTAAAGACTCCTAATGCAAGAAAAACACATAGAAATCAAGTTTAAAAAGGAAATATTGTTGGGCATTTAAACGGAGACAAGGGTGTTCGAACGCCTGAAAGGTATTTCTGCTCTCGAGCTGGGGCATTCGAATGCCTAGGCTCAAGGGTGTTTTTCTAGGTTGAGTTGATTGTATCAATATCTTACATATATTTTGTCAAGTTGATCTTATCATGAGTATGCTTGTGATAAATATATGATTGAAGATTGAATTGTATCAAATATCTTCTGACTTTTTTAGTACTACATTAATCCTTAAGATACATGATTCATTATTACTAAATAAATACATATGATCTATTATTGAAAGCATGAAATCTCATTAATATGATAGTTGATAGAAAGTATAAAAAAACGCGAGTAGGCATCAAAGTAAGGGGTGCCTAGAGATAGATTAGTCATTAGAGATGAGATCTTGGGGCCTTCATCAGATGTAAGTAGCCTGTATACGTAGCACACATTTACACACTTTTATTCACTAGGATATATATAGCGAGCTATCCTCATATAATTTTTATCAGCTATATGAATGCCCAATCTAGATGGATGTTGATACTCTTAATGGATTGCAGGATATGATTACGACTAAAATACTCTTATCAGATGATAAAATATGCTTTTAGCCTTCAGACAAGATGAGATCGGGGACTAGATTTCATTCAAAGTTGAAATAGATGATTGAGATATTGAGAAATATATTGATTCTTTCATATGTTAATATACATGATTATTGAGTGATAGTCATGTATCATATGTGAATATATTTGAGAAAGTATAGTATAATTATATTACTAGAAATATATATATAGATATATATTCTTGATAATAAATGTACTTGCTCATTTATGAAATAATACTTATTGTATATTTATATATTATTGAGAATATATTTACACACTTATTCATAGCATGATAATTTTTTATTCATATTATCCACTACATGATTTACTCTATATTTGACATTACTAATTCAGGCCAAGGTCTATCATTTCTCAAATAGCTCCTCAATGATCAGTTGGGGTACCGGCCTTTTACAATAATGGCGTTAGGTGGCCAGTAGTCAAAGCAAAACCGCCACATATCGTCCTTCCATACCAGCAACACAAGTGAAGAGCATACACTTTGACTCGGTTGGATGATACTACTATCTATAGCCTCTTTTACTACTCTCGTGATCTTCTCCTTCTGAATAAACAAGTACCTATAAAGCCACACGCTTACTAGTTCATCCCTCGACACAATCTCAATGCGATGGTCTTGCATATACGCACCAGCAACATGCCACTCGACTATCAAAGACCTTGCTAAACTTCTATAGCAGGTGTGTTAGATCCTTAGGTATTTCATCCTTCTTTTGATGGTCCTTCAAGACATGAATCATTTGCATCAAAACAGCATGACAGCTAGTTTTAAGTAGCCCCACCATTGGTTGCAAGGAGGCCACAAGTCGAATCCCATCGAGTTGCATGGGCTTTTCGGACCATTTAAAGTCCATTCACATCTCGATAAAGTCAAATGTGACCAAACCAAAACTCTGAAGCTATTGAGTGCCTAGCACATTATCTATCACTCAGAGGGCCTGTGGGTGAAGGTCCAAGGTGAATGAGTGACCTTAAGCCTTCAAGATGACCCTGACCACGCCCTGTTCGCCCCAACATTGTGCCATCTCCAATGGCCACATCAAAACCTGGGGTGGGCTTCGATGTCAAGCCCATCCTCCAAACCAATTGTTCATCTAAAAAGTTGTGGGTGCTTCCGGTGTTGATGAATATCTACACTGTGTGCTTCTTCACGGTGCTATCAACCCGAAGAGTACTCTTTGATGCATTTGATCCAGCAAAAGAGTGCAAGGAAATCTTTGTGTGTATATCCTCGCTGTCCTCCAGCACCTCTTAAATATCATACTTTTCCTCTAGGTTCCCATCTGCCTATTCATTTGCCTCGCAAGTAACATCACTGAGGCCATTGGCTGAGGCGAGTTTCTCTCCTTCGTTGTTTTCCAACCACTCTGTGTCATGTTTTCAAGCTTACTTATTTTTTTCCTCCATCATTTGAGCTGTAGTGAAAGCCTCACGTAAGGTTTGCGGTTGAGCGGCTTTCATTCGGCTTGGATGTGCCATCAAAAACATCTTTCCTAACCTTGCCAAATATATATCCTGCTTAATGTAAGAAATATTAATTCAACACTAAGAAGAAAGAACTATAATTCTTATTTTGGAGTTCATTATAACATTATAGATATTATTTTTTTAATTTCAGAATGAAATATACTTTGTATAGATTTCCTCACAGTTAGCATTTTGCACCTTAACCATTCTTATTCCTTCAGTTCAGAAGTGCATTTTGGATTTAACAAATCTGAACTCTTCAGTTACTATATCATCAATCTAGCCTATGGAATATAGAGAGAGTAATGCGGATGAAAATGTCATGAGAAGGTAAAATGAGAGAAAGGTCTTCAGAACAATACCATAGTTAGAAAAAGATATTTTCAAGCATCATACATGGTGCATCATATTGCACTAGAAAACATACATCACTCCTATAGATATCACAGACAACACTCCAGCAATCTTATCGAGATAGACCAAGATATGATTATACTTCTAGTAGCAGTAGCCACACAACATTCCATGTCACCCTGTACAAGCTTTCCATATATATATATAAATCCATCATGCATATAAGGCCTCTAAACATTATGAATAGCTAGTTATCTGGCTTGGGAGGATGCTGCTTGTTCCATGATTCCAGATCAATAGAGTGGTGATTGTCTACACTAGCTCCACCGTAATCGCTTTTACTACCGTTACTGCTGACAACAAAGGGATCTCTTTGCTCAGAATTGCTGTCTATGCCATTTCCAGTGGTTGCACCATGAGATGCCTCATTGAAACTAAACCTTCCTTTACTATTAGGATTCTCTAAGAGCTGATGCCTTGTTTCAGAAGTTGTTTTCTTTAGCTGATGATGCAGGAGACCCTCGATTGCGCAACTCTTTATCTTTCGATGATATATAGCTTCAGATGATCTTTCTGCTGCTGTAGGATATACGAAAAGGACTAGAATCAACACTAAGATTAGGAGTTTCATAGTTGCAGCTTGTTGTTCCTAGCACCAAGCACCTTGAAGCAAGGAAGCTTGTTGTTCTAATCTTAAATTCAGATTAAATAGATAAGTTCGATTTAATGGAGGTAGGTAAAAAGTTAAGAGCCTAGAGGTATTGGATGAACAGAGAAAAACAACTTGGATTTTCTGAACCCAGAGCAATTATTCCTTCAGACTATGCAAGAACTTGATCTTAATTATGCATTTCTTGTAGGATTAGACAGTCTAAAGTAATGATATTTCCATAGTAAAGTGCAAACATGATTATTTCTAGTGGTAACTAAAAAATTTGTTTCTACAAAGTGGAAACCACTCATTTGATGGCAAAACTGTTAATGGTTCCATGATTCTAACCTAATAATTACAATTCCTTCTTATCCGATAAGTTCACTACTTTCTTATCCAAAACTTAGTTTATGTTGCTTCAAAGATTTTGATCAATGTAAGATGAAAACTGAACATATTAGTCTGTTCGAGTGGTTAATTACGCTACTCCATCTAATAAAGTTAGCACTACAATACTGGCCGACAAAGAGGACTACATCGCATAATCATAGATAAAATCAAAATTTTCTTTTTGTCATCCAAGCACTAAGCAAGAATTTCAAAACATTCCACTAGAAAGATCTGGAATCTGTTCACCAATATTTGTATCACATTTGAATTATTTGTTCTGATTTAAAGTTTCTAAGTCAATTCTGATTTTTTGAACAGCTGAATGCTACTGATTATTTGATACATTCAAGATGGAGATTTTCTAAATGTCGTACAGAAGAGTGCTTAACATGGCGCAGTTGTGATGACACACATAATGATCTAAGAATGAGCTCATAAGACTGTGATCTTGAAGTTCATCTTTTTCAGAATGGAATATCACATTATTCCCCCTCATAATCCAAAATAGCATCCTAGAATAACAAAGTATTTCTGTTAGTCATGCTAAAATTTGGCTGTATATCTCTGTAGCACTCAAGGGCACAGTTGTATATATGAAATTATAGAACATATCTTGTTAAATGAGGATATTTGCTGAAAACCACTATATCCCCAACAGACTACAAACCATAGGAACAATGAGTATCAACAAGTTCGAATTAGCATGACGTATCGTTCAGCAAAAATAATCTCAATGACATGAACATTCATTATAAAAGGAGAGGTACCCTTGATTAATCTAAGACATATTTGATCTTATAAAGAGTAATTATACTAGGAACGTAGAGTACTGTTCCATACTTCTATTGCACCAATATACAACTCTGCAAATTTTGACCTGTAAAATCGAGGATCAGACATTTAGTTCCATAATATGCCACAACTTTGGAATGTAGAATCAGAGAAAACCATTTTTAACAAGGAAATTAAGCTGCATAAAGTTTACTTGTAATATCATTTTTCTTTTTTTCTAAGCTTCTTGGGTGGTCATTGTACACTAGAGGATTCTACCATGAAGTATTTTGCTGAGATACATTTTCAAAAAAATTCTATAAGACCACATAAAAGAGCTTATAGAGCCAGAGCTCTCACTATAAAAAGCTGGCTCTTCCTAACTAGTTTTCTAACTACAAAGGGTCTTCTATCCTCGAAAATTTTCATCCTAGGTACTTTTTCACAATTTTATTCTTTTCTCTTTAATTATCTCCAAGAGTTGATTATAGGTCAAAAGGATTCAGATTTATGATCTTTATGCCATATATGATTCATGTGTAGGTCCAAGTTAAAAAAACAAGTGCAACAAAGGATGAAGCTGCTATCTCTTTTTCTCATTTCAATCATGATTATCCAGGGCTTGGCCATGCGAAGTGTAGCCCTGGTAGTTCATGATGATAGCAAAGTGAATGACAAGGCTCAAATCACACCAAGAAACTATGGTGGAAGCACCATTGACAATCATCACAGCATACCTAGAGATCAATATAACAGTCATGGCAGTGCTGGAAGTACCGGCCAGCAACTATCAGGAGGAGAAGATGGAAGTAACCAAGGAGATGGAGGTGATGGCACCAATAAATTAGTAACATAAGCAGAATGTTTTAATTTCAGTACACTGTGTATGCTACATATGTTGTAGTACTGTACTACTTGGAAAACTACCTTACAGAGCTTTGAATCGTATATTTCAGTAGAAAATATAATAGCAGCAGCACCTGTAAAAAAAGACTAGCTTTTGTAAGTTGCAAGATAATTTTACTAGATACAGAACTTGATTGATATGGTCTGATGGACCTTTCTCATGTCTTTGGACAGAGATATCTCATGTTCTAGTTATATAATTTCAATAAAATAGAAAATTTTGACACTAAAAGATGTTTGTACCGATCACCAAATCTACAAAAGAAATCAGATAAAATTTTATCCTGGCAGGTGCCTATTCTCAACTAATCTCTAAAAGTTTGTGATTAGTAACATAACTATGCACCCAAGTAAAATTTTTGATCCTTACAGTATGTGTGCTTGTATTATGAGAAATGTGATGAATGAATTCCTTATACTTTTCCTAATGTGATATTGGTTTCTTAATGCATGCCATAGGCCTATGAAGATTAACTCAACTTTTCTCAGCTGACCAAGTATCTATTATAATAACATCATTTTTCCCAAGCTTGATCATTGGAGTAGTGTGTCTCTGCCTATAAATGCAGAGCATTCTTGTGCACAAAGTTGATGTTTTTCAGATTGATAACATATATGTACATATATCTCAGTAGTTCTTTCTGATACATTTCAGGCGGTAGTTGTATAGTTGAAGAACCTCCACTTGTGTGCAAGCTAATGGTGACTTTGCTCAAGGGCGGCTAACATACTTGAACATAGAAAAAACCAATCAAGAAGGAAGAAATAAAACTACATCAGTCGCCATAGGATAACAACAATAACTAGTACATTTAGATTAATATATACGTAGAGACAGCAATGGCAATTAAAACAGAAGAACTTGCATAGTAGTACCAAGCATCTAAAATATTATAACTTAATAATCTTCTCCTAATAAGTTAATAGATTAGAGAAATTTGTCATCACTTTGTGGAATCTTACCTCTTCTTTCAGCAGCCTATAATTCCTCACTAACAGCAGGAAAGCTAGAGAAGTAGTGGCCATTTAATTATTAGTGTCCCAAATAAAAGCAATCTAGCAATTGTCTACTTGGTAGGCTTAATGCCTCCCCAAAATCTTCTTTGCACTATCTGTTATTAATAAAATAATAGGCACAATAATGACAGGTAACTTCCCACCATCTATTGCTTCGTATTGGTGGATTTATTCAGCAAACATTGATATTTTAAATACACATTGTTTCCATTTGCCTTCCTGCACCTCAATAAAGCTGCTTCTTTTAAGTTCTCTCAAGTTCAGTACTATTTTCTCTTATCCTTGTTTGTTATTGGAGAAATTTATGAAGTAGAGTGGAATCTAATTTGAGTTGATAAGGCAAGATGCTGGTAATTTTTCACTAAGACACATATGGACTCTTAAAATTTCTATTTACAGGGTAAAATGCTTTCGCTATCAAGTTTCCAATGACTATAAAGAACTTTGGTGACTAATCTTCAACCCAAAGATTAAGAAGAAAAAGTAAAATCAATAATTTTATATGAAAAAAGAAGGATCAAAGAGTATGATTGTTATTTTTCTCTATGCGATTGTTGCTTTTCTCTTTTAGATACTCTCTTTCTCTCTTTATTTGTTTAAAAAGTTTTAGAGATAAAATATGCATCTTTTCATAATAAAACATATCATATTCGAATCGACATCTTTTGGACCAAATTGAGCAATTTTTCTAATAAAAATGACTATTATTCGAAAGACATTCAAATGGATTTTAGACCTTTGATAAAATTTACTCCGAGGAAAATTTTGTTCGAATGGATTCAAATATCATTCTAACGGATATCTAACACATTTCTTGCAATACTATTCTTTTCAACAAAAGCAATTATTTTTATCCATGTTTTGTTTTATATTATTCAAGAAAATACCATACACTTGTGAGGTCTCTCTCATTTGATTCTTGGAGAGCTTTATTCATGAAGCATTTGAGCATATGAAGTCATACATGAAGGTCTTCTTCATCTTAAATTTTGTTGTTGATCTTAGATAGCTGGATAACATAAAACTATTATGTTAGCAATTAGCTTACAGTTTTGCAGGGTTTGGGCTCAATCATGCAAAGAGTAAACAGATGAGCGAGTGCATTTGATATCATAGAATATTAATTGGAGTGAACCTACAATGAATTAGAAGTAATTAGGTATATCTGACAATGGCCCAATACATGCAGTTTTAACACTATAATTAAGCAAGGACTGCATGCAACTTTGTACCCAACTTAGCAAAGTTAAATACAAGATCCCCAATTTAAGTCATTGGCTAAATAACTTCATGTTGCTATAGACCAAATGCATCACACAAACCATATTTACATGGTCAAAATTAAACCTATTTAGGCTACATTCGCATTCATCATTTCCCAGCGTTTGTACATCCACAAAAGATATATATATTAAATGATCTAATTCCAACAAGTTAATATATCTCAACTCAAATACTAAATATTATGAAAATTTCCTCAATGGCTCTTGTTTTGCACAAAGTGGAAGCAAAACCCATACCAAATAAAACAGCAATGAATAGTAACAAATCGAACCAAGAACAAGGCAAAACTAATAGCAAAACCAATTAATGGGAATGCAAAGCCAAAACATGCTAGAAGTAAAATAAATAAAAAAACTACTAATTACCCAAACTAATCACAAACAGGAATGCCAAACTCCAACAAATTACAAATTAAAGAGAGTGCGAAATAAGATTTACATGATCCGGCTATGTGCCTATATTCACATGTGATGCGAAGCTTCAATCCACTAGTAGAGATATAAATATAATTTTTTTTCCTAACTCCAATCTCTCTCTCATATAATAGAAATGTACTCTTTCTCAAAACCCACTTACTTGATGCTCTAAAACTCAACATAAAAGTATTTATAAGAAATTACACTATGTCCCAAGTCTTGTTCTTATGGAGAGATTTCCGTTCTTCACTCATGCCACTTTTCAATTTGTAGGTGGTGAGAGTGTTTTTGTACACTTCTGCACTAACATATCTACATACCTTGATGGCTTTCTAAAACTCTTGTTGGCCTTCCTACTACTATAGAACCCTATTGATTTACCTCTTACTCTAAGATATCAATATGCCAAAAACTTAAGCCTTCATCTTTAATACTATCATCTAAAGTTGTAGTCTCTATTGGACCTTTAATTGTCTCAAACTCCACCTATTGTTGAACCCCTGCCTTTCTGCTATCATCTATACAATTCTCTTTCTGACTTTGCTTCAAAATTGATGTCTTATCAAATATAATGTTTCTATGAACAATCATATTCTTCCATTCTGGCCTCTAAACTTGAAATCTCTTCACAGTTGTGCTAAAGATCAAAATATAGCCTTGTGCCACTAGGATCGAACTTGCTCTCCATAATATGGTAATATACAGGACAATCAAATATGTGTAAGGAATTGTAATATAAATAGATTTGTCAGATCATACCTCCAATGGGCTTTTCTCATTGTTTGTAGATGAAGATAATTAGTTGATAAGATGACATGCATAGTTATTGTCTCACCCAAAAGTTTCTTATTTAAGCCGGTGTTAGACAACATACCTTCTCCTGTGGGGTACAATTTAGGAACACTGCTGAGATATCTCCCTCATAACTTTATTCTTTTAGCTTGACATAATTTCTTAAAAATATTCAATGTGCATTCGCTATCATTATCTGATTTGAGTTTCTTGATTCTCTATTAGTTTGATTTTCAATCATCTTCTTCTAAATTTTAAAATATCTCTAGCACTTCATCTTTATAGTACATAGTGTACGCCCAAGACTTCATATCTATGAACGTTACAAACAAATTCTTTCCACCCAAGAAACTCCTCCTAGTAGGTCCCCAAACATTTGTTGGAATATAATCTAAGATGCTCTTAATTGATGTCCTCCAATAACAAACTTGAACCTAATTTGTTTGACCAAACCACCATGTCCACAAACTTCCAATTTGAAGTTCTTCACGCCCTTAGCAATCCTTTGCTAACTAATCCTTGTAAAGCTTTCTCTTCCAAAGGCCCTAACCATATGTGTCACAATCTAGTAGTATTTGCTGCATTGCTTTAGTTGCTTGAAGTCATGACAAAACACTACCTATAACCACAAGTCCTGTAAGAAGTATAAATTATTATTTTTCTATACCCTTCATGATGACAAGAGCTTCTAAATAAACCTTCAATGCTCTACCCTTCAATATAATAGTGAATCCCTTTGATTCTAAAGCACAAAATCATCGAGTTTATTTAATTTTATTATCTTGCTTTTACCAATTAACCATAGCCATCTATTTTTCTAAGAGTAGATCTAGCATAGAAACTCTAACTCTACCTCTAAACCCTGGCAATCATCTTTCTCCACGAGCCACCCACAACTACAATCATCCACCACGACCTTTTGGTCGACTACCACCCTCCAACGACCGTCGTAACGTTGGATACTTACAATTTATCCAGTTTTAATCTTCCTTCACTATTTTATTTTTATTTTATCATTTTAACCTTAGAATTATGTCAAATAAGAGCTAAAAGAACCATAACTCATGAGGCAATCACTCATAAAAATATTAGAGTTTCTTATAATAGTGGTATCAGAGCCACTATTTCTCGACCAATTGTTAACACCAGACCAAGGAAGAGAAAGGAGCTCCTATAGAGGACAAAGAACTCACCTCCATCCCTATGGAGATTTTCTTGGTGCCACCAGCTACCGTCGTCGATGAACCACTCGCTTGGATGAAGGCGTTAGTAGAGTCCATGGACTCGTTGAGGGAATCATCGAAGGAGGCCATTAGATCCACCACAAACAACTTCAAAAAGATTGAAAAGGCAATCAAAGCCTTAATGGCAGCTCTCTTAGCCCAGCATGACCATCTCGTGCTACCAATGCCATTGGCCATGACAGATCCACCATCCACATGTTCACCGTCATCAAATTTTGAGGGAGTTGGAGAGGAGACCCAACCTATAGCCAAAACCCCTTCTTCGATTGTGGTGGAGACCCCCACCACTATAGACCTCGATAGCTACCACAATAATGCCAGAGCAGCCACTAACGACTATCATTTGCCATCTTCCTCAGTTGCGGTGGAAAACAAAGGTCGAAACCCTAGTTTTCTACCGGTAGTGATCTAGGCCCCCTTAATCCAACCCACCACCAAGACCTTTCTTTTCATGCTAGCACCAACCGTAAGTCTTTCATCGATGGCCATTATCGTTACACCATAACTATTGACGGCCACAGTTGGCTTCCTCAACTTGACTGCCAACCTATGGTGGCTGTTGTAGCGGCTAGCTACCATTGGGTGGCCGAACTTGATGGCAACCACCGTTGTGAGCTACTCCTTCATTGGGGTGACTTTGCTATGGCTTTTCACTACTATGACTCTACCATAGTATGTCCTTGGACCCTATATGCGCCCATGATAGTTAACTAAGTCGAACCTGTATGCAACTCCTGCCCAACGTGAGCCAAACTCACGATGTCATGACCCACATGAGTAGCATCCTTTGCAGGTCGCGTGGCTCACTATGATGAATCACACTAGGGAATTCAAGCTCGAATCGTCAAACTTGATTTCTTGAGATTCTCAAGAGTAAACCATCTAGACTACACATACTTAAGAGAATAGTTTTTCGCATACTATGGCATGGTTGACTATTAGAAGGTTTAGCTCATATCATTCCACTAGATGGGCATGGCGATTAAGTGATACCAGTTGATAGGAAAAACTCGATCATTCGAGTCTTGGTAGGCTTTTGCTAATGCGATTTGTACTCTATTCATTATGTCCTAGTATGAGGATTTTAAGCTATGTTAACTAAGCTGACTCTGTCAACAATAATTCTAGCTTACCAAGAGTAATCAAGCAGATCTACAATCGAGTCCTAAAGAGTACTTTCATTAGTAGATTCAAACCAGACATACAAGCTGAGGTCGAGGCTCCAAGTTGCACTATTTCTGATGAGGCCTTCTCCTTATTAATATTGATGAAGTCAAAGTTGAACCAACTAAACTAGCTTCGCAAAGAAGGGAGGAGGAAGGCAACTCACACCTAGGGCCACTTGAGCCTGCTCCTCCTCTAGCTCAACCTAAATAGGTGGCTCAGCACAACCACTAGTAGATTAAGCCTCACTTTGTGCCTAATGACTTGGAGGAATATAGAAAGAAATGCTTGTGCTCTTACTGCGATGATCATTCTACCTTTGGTCATAAATGCAAGTGTCAGCCAACCCATGTCATGTTCCTAGGTAGTTCCAAGAATGATGGACTTAAGTCCACTAATTGGCACGATCCGCTATACAAGTACAAGGACATTAAGGATTAGTCACCTTGAGGACAAAGTGATAGAAGCTTGGTGGATTATTACGATCCATCTATGTGGGTCAAGTTAGTCAGGTCGAATCAAGTTAGTTGATTTTAATTATTACTTTTAATTTTAAAATAAAGCAGATAATTTGTTATGTAAGCCCAATAGGGCAACTTGGAACCGACCTGCTATAACTATTCTCCTATAAATAGAAGAGGTCATGGGTTGATTAGTGTGTCGAATGATCATCGAGTTTATGTAATTTTATTTTCTTACTTTTAACGTTTAAATGTGGCTATCTATTTCCTAAGAGGAGATCGAGCTTAGAAACCTTAACTCCACCTCCAAATCCTACCCGCCACCTTTCTCTATGAGCCAACCACACTTACGGTCATCCATCACCACCTTTTGGCTGATCACCACCCCGTTAGATGATCGTTACAACGTCGGATATTTACAATTCTATCGAGTTTCAAACTTCTTTAATTTTTTTTTTATCTTTCCGCTCTAACATCAGAATTATGTCAAACTAGAGGCAAAAGATTAGGCTAAAAATCTTAGCATTTTCTTATGAACCGGTCTGTCTAGATTTGAATTCATACTGATGTGTCGCCATTTGAACGCCCTCATGCCAAAACCATGAGTGCCGTAACGCTAAACCAACACGCCAAGAATTGAAAGTCAGGGTGGCCATTCGGACACCCACGTGCAATTTAGCCAAAACAAACACCTTGGAACCCAACAGGAGTTTCTCTTGGTCTCAGTATAGAATGGCGTCTTAAAAATAAAAAAAACATAGTAATGAACTGAAACAAGTACCACAAATCACTCATTCATTATTAGTCTGGTCACTTGCAACCTTTTTTTTTTTTTAACACAGTAACGATACTAAATGTATCGATCCACTTATGTTAAACCCCTATCAGACATGTCCGAGCTTCAATATTTGCTAATATTTGTGCTAAAGTTCATAAATAGGATAGACGATATTTTTACTAGGAGTTTGTGTTTTTAACATTATAAGGACATACTACACTTGTTATAAGAATATATGATATCCATGTTAAGGTTTACTAACCGTCAATACTCATAAGTACAATACACAACGTTCTTTCCGTTGAGAAAATGATCCAATAGGACATATTGATTTAGCAAAGAGGTACCTTCTGTACCCCAAAGTGTAGGAAGAAAAAGAAAAGAATCAAATCTAATTCCACAATTTGTCATGCGTTACAACCTTGAAAACGAAATTAATATCCATACCTCAACATTAAGGACCCTAAGAGATATATATATATATACACACACACTATGGTATGATAAAAAGGATAAGATCTGCAGACACTAAGGGCACATAATATACTCTTCATTGTAGCTGTAGTCTAAGGTACCATAGATCATGCGATTCCTATAACAACTTCTCCTCAAGTGAAGCAAGGAGTTGGAATTGTAATAAGTAGTAGGAAGCCACAATTTCTACTAGAAAAATAGGTTTTATACCATTTCGTTGAAGGAAGGTGATAGAGGACTAAAGAGGAGAAGATTATTCTCACACAAAAAATATAGGAGAATGATCAAAGATTGTCATATCTACTAAATGCATTTGAATTGAACAAGACCAAATATTTATAACATGACCGTTGTCTTGTTCTAAAAAACAAATCTCTTCAGATTAAGTCTATAAGCTAATTATAAGACTTCTTGAAATTGTTATCAAGTTTGATACATATATTATTTTTGGTTTTGTATTGTAAAAATAAAATAATCGACTTTTGTGATATTATTTAAGTTTGAGATGATCATGAATATCGGTTTAAATCAATAATCAGTGAAATTAGTTTCTTTTGCCAAGAATAGTGATGTCATTTCATATGTATAGTTCTCTCTCCATAGGAAGTAATCTATATGAGCTATACATACAAGGGCTATTTGAGTTAGAGGAAGTAATTTATGAACGTTTCTGTCATCCATTTTGGACGATAAATTGTATCATATAAAGCAGCATTTTAGATTTCAATTTACAAGCCCACAACTCTATTATGTGCACCGATGATTTGTTACTTACTTTAGATATTGTCAGATAGACTGGTGCGTGCTAATTCTGAGTATCCTTAATAGTTATATGTCTATCTATCTATCTATCTATCTATCTATCTATCTATCTATCTATCTATCTATATGTAATCCCTTAATTATAAGGCCAGATAGCAGGCCAATATTCAAATCCTTAGCTTGTAAAATTGGTATCGCATTAGCAAGGGGTAATGCAACGAAGCAAATTAACTGGCTTATGTATTCTAACCTTATCATATCAGATGGAAAGGATGGACTACGAGCTTGAATACTAACCTTATCATACCATTGCCAATATATATATATTTGTAACGGAACCCAGTAACCCACTCCAAGCTTTATATTTATTTTTGTGAGACTTAGAAGTCTTCCTCTTCCTTTTGTGATACCTCAAAATCTCAAAATTAATGTTCCTGTATTTCTTAATCTTTTGGATGCCATGATATTATATATAGTGATTGGATATGCATGCCATGGCACGTACTAAGGTGATAAGTGCTGTGACAGGTATATATGAAGTTGTCAAGCTAGTTGTAACTTTGGATTGATTGAACGCTGGAAAAAGTTTTACTCCAATACTACATTCATGATCATATATGAAATAAGATCTGGGCCTCAATGAATTTGACATATATGGGGGGTCGGGGAGAGAGAGAGAGAGAGAGAGAGGGAGGGAGGGAGGGAGAGAGGGAGGGAGGGAGGGAGAGAGGGAGAGTTACATAAATATTCTCATATATTACATCCACATGCCAATTATTTAGTAAGAGCGGGACTGTCTGCATGCATGTCCTTCAAAGCACAAACTATATTACATAAGCTACAATACTTAATTCTCTAACCCTGGGCATGCACTCCGCATAATAATATATAAGACGCTTACCTATGCAAGTATATGTTTAGGGCAACCATAACTAGTTGTTGGAAGCCTCTTTAGATCCTTTTCTGCCAGGACCATCTCCACCATCCCCGGGCATATTACCTGGAGTGCTCCAATTATTATACTGGCTTCTTGGTATTGTATGATGGTTGTCATATGAGCTCCTTCCATCAGTTGAAACTCCTTCCAATGCCCTTGCGTGTTCTCTTACATGCAGTTGTTCATCCTTAATCATCTTCCTTGCCATCGCGAAGCAAGAACTAATCATGAACATTGCAAGGAATGCAAACACTACAAGCTTCATCTTTCTCATAGCTATTCCTGCTGCAAGAACAATACTAAAATAATTGTCTCATAATCTATAAAGGTAGAAGAAGATAGGAGTTTTAATTAATTTTTAAATCTTGACATGCATCCAGAATCAACTGTTACTTACCCAAAAAGGAAACTCTAGTACGGACCTGAAGGCTTCTGTTGAACTTCCTTGTTTTGATAAGTGGGGGGGGTATGCTATTTATAGATGGTAGAGATAGAACTGTGGTTGTAGAAATTCTTCAAACAATTAATTGTGTTTAGGATTCTCCACCAATTTGAGACAATTTGCAGTGGGGTGCATATATTATCTTAGTGAATGATGGGCTGAAGGAAAATTAGAATCTATAGAATTTAGCAGCCTAATTAGGGTGGGTTAGCTGGCTTTGCTAGGTGGCGTAAAAGATAAATATCAACTAAGAACAGTTTGTAGATAGTTTGCTGTAAATATTAAACATTTTATTGTTTGAAAGATTTCAAAGCCTTTTCATTAGTTATCTGATTTTAAGATGTCTTATGTACATTTAATCATGGAGTTACAAGGCCTCAAAATATATTTATGGCTGTTACAAAATGCTCAAATGGGCCTTGAATGCTCTTTACTTTGGAGAGTACATGCAGAACGACAAATACCATTATCACTTCCAAATGTCAGCGTTGCGTGTGCGATATCTTGACCTCTGGCTCAAATATTTTGTCTCAAGATCTAGTTCGCCATGATCTTGTGAGGTTCAAATCTGGAAGATGATTAATACACCTACACGTATTGCATATAGAGTATATCCACGATTACAGTACTTTTTATTTTCTGAAACTTTATATGTTTTTAGAACTCCCAGGGGATTTCAGAAACTTTTCACTAATTCACTGACATTTAACCTTTAATTTGGCAGTTAGAGGGCCTTAAGATATGACTGTACAAAGTGCTATAATGGGCTTTTGATATGGTCTTTGATGTGGAGTTAGAAGATGTCTTATATATATATATATCCACACAACTTTGGTCTGATTTAAGATGCTAAGAAAATCAAGCATCCTTCCCTAAGCTCCCTTTCACTTAAGGAATATCTTTCTTCCTATTTTAGATTAAGACCCCTTAATCTAGAATGCCAAATAAACATTAGATTAGCCTTATTCTATTCTATGAATATAATTCATTAAGATTGAATCTTATACCATACATACACACAATTATCATTTTACCTTTAATTTGAGTAAAGTAATTTTAAAAAATTTCTGTCATCTCTCCTACCATCAACCTAAGCTCATTCTATGAACCAAAAATTCTCTGGTCAATTTTTTTCTCTTTAATTTCACTATCGCACCACCTACCTCTCATTTTACGTAGGGTTTTCACGTTTTAAGAAAAACATGATTTTAATATTTGATTACCATATCTAAGAAAAATGGGTTTACCATGTGAAAATCAAGTTTAAATGGCAAAATGGTAATTTTAACAGTTAAAATAGGTGCTAATATTTCTTAACCATGTTTTAGAAAAAAATGAGTATAACATATGAAAATCATGTTTAAAGGGCAAAACAGTAATTTTAAGTCAAAATGAGCATTAGTATCTATTATTCTTTTTTTTTTTCAAAAGATGGGTATAACATTTGAATATCAAGGTTAAAAGGTAAAATATTAATTTTAACGGACCAAATAGAAAAATGATATAACATGGAAAAGAAATTAGGTTTAAAGAGCAAAATAGTAATTTAACAATCAAAATGGGATTAATATTTTTTAGTCATGCTTTAGGAAAAATGGTTATAATATGTGGAAATCATGTTTAAAAGACAAAATAGTAATTCGGGTGGTGTGACTTGAGGGACCAATAAGTAGCAATTCAAAAATTTTAAATTTAAATATTAAAATGTACCAATTGCATGCCTAGAAAATATTTATATACCCATTGCATGTATAAAATTGTAATATATAGCAAATAAAATATATAGTATGGTTATGATAAATCTTTACGCATGTCCTGAAGACCTTTCAAACATTGCATGACTACCTTTCAAGCATTGCACATCTAGCAGGGATCTCTTAAACAATATTGCACACCTTCTACAATCTCTCAAGCATTGCATAGCTACCTCTCAAGTATTATACATTGCACACCTAAGACCACCTCTCAAGTCGTTGCATAGCTACCTCTCAAGTATTGCGCATCTTGTGATGTTTATATATAAAGCATTGCATAGATATAAAATAATAACGCATATATGGATGCATGCATTACATACATAGAGTGTGATGTTTTAATAGTCTATTTATCCTCTCAATTTATTTTGTATCATCTTTTATTATAAAAGTATCTACTCTATATCAAATATTTCTGTAATTTTATTAAAAGACGGAACATATTTTTTATTTCTTTTTTATATCACATCAAAAATAATAATTATATTATTATTTTAAATTAAAAATAAATAAAGAAATAACTATTCATCGAATAAATGATGTTTTTTTGGGAATAAGAAATAGGAATAATTATTCTAGATTGAGCCTTACCTATTTGTATTTTCAATAGGAAATTTCAGTCTATCATATGCTTTATCCATGTGTACTTTTATCGTGAGTCCTCTCGTAGGCTCATGAATGTACCAACTACCAACCCATGACAAACATACTATTGCTATATGTTCTTATCCATTATATGTTAGTTTGTCCATGCACAATGATAATGGAAAGATTAGGTCAAATAGAACTTTAGATTCTATTTTGTTGGTTTTGGCTCATATTGAATAGGGGCATTCAAATGGCCATATAAACCTGTTCATATGCTCAACTTCAAATTCATGGCGTGCCTTTTCTGCATTTCAGCAAGGCCACTCCCATTCAAACGATCAAGAAGTGTTAGATGGTATTCGAGGCATTCAATCCAAGTTCTACTTTTGGAGAGTTTTGTGGGTATTAGTGTTCAAAGTCCATCTAAAAGCATTTGAATGGAACGATATTTTTGGATCACTTCGCCATGAGCATTTGAAAGGGCTCGTAGACATTCAAATGCGCAACATAAATCTCATCTCACGCTCTCTTTTCTTTGTTGTTTTTCTGACTTTTGGTATTCTTTCTGTGGTTGGCTCTGGTGATTAGTAGTTCCCTACTTTTCTAGCATCTTGGTTTTGTTGTTATCTATTGGATTTGAGATATTGCTGTCCAATCTAAGATTTTGGGTCTAGGGATAGCATTTGGATAAGTCTATTGATTGCAAAAAAATTATTAGAATCATCTAAATCAGGAAAAAATATTGAAGTGCCAAATTTGAGGTAGAAATGTTTGATGGCACCAAAAATTTAGGGATACGACAATGTGAAGTCATGGATATATTGTTTCAATAGGAATTGGATAATACGCTGTGGCGTGGCAAATGAATAAATTTGATGTAGTTTGAGGCAGTAGAAAGTTTAGTGGAGACTACCTCTTTAGATGATTAGTATGATCTAAGTCGAGTCGAGTCGAGTCGAGTCAGCTTGTTAGATTTGATTATTGCTTTAAAGTTCAAATAAAGTGGATGTAAATCTAACAGGACAAATTAGATTTGATCCACTATGATCCTACCCAATAGGGCAAATTGAATCCACTCCTATAAATAAAAGAGGTCATGTATTAATTATCATCTTTGAATGAATATTTAGTTTAGCTATTTAATTATTGAGCATTTACCATTTTATTATAGCCATATAGATTATCTTTATCTTCGTAGGATTAGACCTTAATCCTAGAACCCTTCTAAGCTTTTAAACCCTAGCCACCACCTTCCTCCATAAGCCACCCTATCTTACAACCGTTCACCACCTTCTGACGACTACCACAATGTTAAAAATTTATAAAAATGTCCAGATTCGACATTCCTCCACTATTTTGATTATATCTTTTCACCTCGACATTAGATTCATGTGAAACTAATAACTCATGAGGATACCATCAGTTAAAATATCATAATTTTTTACTAATAGATCATTCCAGATCTGGTTTGCAAGAGTAACCCTAGTTTTCCATCGTGGGTGGGGAAGACGACGTCAAGGCGACAGCTGTAGGGCTACTCCAACATTGCTGTAGCAAAAGGCTCAGTCTGCAAGGATGGAGGGAGCTCCTCAGTAGCCGAAGGACCGGTGGTTGCTACGATTTGGATGGTCTTCATGGTTTCACCACTATTGGTGCTTAAAGGTAATGATGGCGGCTATTCTACGGTGGCGGTGGGTAGTTGTAGAACCTTTACCAAGGCCTAGAGGAAAGTTTGTACCTCCTTCAAGTTCTCTTTCAAATTTAAAATTTCTTTAAATATCCATATTGGTGACTCATCGTCAATGGTGGCTAGTGGTGGTGGTGGCGCCGGAGAAGACTCAGTTGATATGGAGATGAGTTATTGGTCTTCCATGGTAGCGATCTTCCTCAGATTTGTCTTGGACCACATGTTCACTAATAACCGAGGAACCTAGCTCTAATACCATCGTTGTGAACCAAAATTGGACAGATATGTCCATATATGATATCTTAATGGGTGGTAGCCTCATGAGATAGAAATCTTATCTTTGGTTTCACATAAATATGAGGTCAAGCTAAAAAGATATAATCAAAATAGTGGAGGAATATCGAATCTAGACATATTTATAAATATTCGACATTGCGACGGTCGTCAAAAAGTGGCAAATGGCCAAGAGTAGTGGTGGATGGCTGTAAGGTAGGGTGGTGGCCAGGGTTTAAAAGCTTGAAAGAGTTTTAGGGTTAAGATTTACTCCTACGAGAATAAAGACAATCTATCGACTATAATAAAATAGTAAATGCTCGATAATAAAATAGTTAAACTCAATATTCATTCTATAATAATAATTAACCCATGATAATTAACTCAATATTCACTCTATGCTGGTAATTAACCCATAATAATTAACTCAACATTCACTCTATTGTAAATGTCGAATCATAACCAGTTGGATCAAATTGCCCTATTGAGCTTACATCTACTTTATTTGAAATTTAAAACAGTAAAGAAACCTAACTAACTAACTCGACTCAACTCCCATGGCCGAATCATAACAATGATGGTATTGAAGACGAAGACTCAAGTTTGTAGGAGATTGATATCTCAAGAGACAAATCAACAAGACTCCATAACAATAGCAAGGCTAAGGAGAGAGATTACTATGAGGATATCTTCATATTCTAGAGGTATGGATTTAATGCAGAATGGAAGAAAAACAACTATGACCATTGTATCTACATTTTAGGAAGCTTTTGGATAGATCATTCATATATTTGCTCTTACATGTAAATGGCATGCTTATAACATCTAAGAACAAGATAAAGCTTGATAAGTTGAAAGCCTACTTGCATAAGTAATTTGAAATGAAAGATCTTGGGAAAGATAAAATGATACTTGGTAAAGAGGAAAAGGGAGAGTATGTAGGAATAATATTTGAAGAATGTAACTCAACATTTGGCATGGATAGCATGACAAAATCGGTTAGCACACTGTTGCACCTCACTTTAGGTGTAATATAGCTATATCACTGAGTATGGATTTTATGTCCAAATTACTCCCTAATATCTCACAAGCTATTAGTATTGTTAGCATATTTTGTAAGCTGGTCTAAAATTTTCAAAAAGATAAGAAATTTAGTATACATCTTGTGGAAGTCTACCGTCGGATATATACTCACACTTGTAAGAGAAATGGTGTGTTGGAGATCTATTTTATAGTTGATAATTACCCTATCTACCATAGGGGCAGAGTATATGACAGTGACAAAGGCTATAAAAAAGGCTATTTATTTGATTAATTATTTTGACATATGAATTGGAAGTCCACAAAAGACCGGTAGAGGTTCATTGTGATAGCCAAAGTATAATTTGTTTGGCAAAGAACTAAGTTCATCACACTAGGACAAAGCACAGAATATTTGCTTTAATTTGTAAGGAAAATTTTGAAGAATGTGACATTTCTCTCTTTGCAAGATTAGAATTATAGACATGTTTTTCAAAAAGGTGACAATGGTTAAATCCCAACGGTGCTCAAACTTGATCAATACCACACTTATTCGATTGTTCTAATGACCCAAAGTTTGCAGGCACATTTAGAGTTTTCGGTCACTTTGCAATGGTAGACAGAGATTTGTTTAGAGTACTATTGGAATTCTTACCAAGGTGGAGATTTATTAATTTTGTCTAAAATTGAACATGGGCATTCAAACAGCCACAAGCCAACTCGTTCAAACGTTCAACTTCAAATTCTTGATGTGATAGTTCTGCTTTTCATCGTTCAAACGAGCCCACCACTTTGAACGAACCGGCAAGCATTCGATCCACATTCTACTTCCCAAGAATTTTGAGAGTATCATTGGTCAAAGTCTATTTGAAAGCTATTTGAACATACCGACAGTTTTGGCTCTCTTCTTTCCTTTCAATTCACATCTATAAATACCTTTATGTTGGGTTTTAGGACATCAAGTAAGAGGAGTTTGTGAGAAAGAGTATCTCTATTGTATTGGGAGAGATTGGAACTTTGAAAATATATTTGCATCTATACTAATGGATTGAAGATTTACATTGCCCAGGAATGTATGCATGTTGCTAAATTCTGTAAATCTTGTCTCACTCTTATTTCGTTGTGTTCTGCTTTAGTTTGGTGTTATTGTTTGTGGTGGACTTGGGTGATCAGTAGTTCCCTATTTCTAGTATCTTGGTTGTGCATTTTTCTACTGGTATTACTATCAGCTATGCAATCATTTGGTTCCGTTGCTATCTATTGGATTTGAGATTGTTTCCTAGCTTGTGCAACAATTTTATGACTCAAAATACACAAAATAATGGGCAAAAAGTTATTTACAAACTGTTGGCTCATCTTAAGTGGATGAACCAATTAGAGGGACATAGGCTACATAAAAGTTGATTTTCTAAAGGATGAGGAGAAAATTTTTAAAGCATATATAGTCAGAGCCAACCACATTTGTCTACGAGAGAAGTTTGAAAGATCATTTGCCAAGAGATTCTTCTACATTTTTTGCTCAAATTGAGAAATTTGGTGAATTTTCCATGAGATGAGCTCGGCAGATCATTAGAGCAATAAAGAGCAAGCAAGAAATTGGTTAGTTGAGGAGTCATACAAGATATAGAGGCATCAAGAAACAAAACAAAAAAAAAATTAAAGTTGGTTTAGGGAAAAGATTGTAAGTGTAATCATTAATTAAATTATACCAGCTCTTGGCATGAGATCTTCCAAGAGTACACCCCTTTTTTCCCTTTTTCTAATGGACCATGTCCACATAAAAATAGCTTGTGTAGAACAACCCTTAATTGATGTAAATGACGCTTAACCATTAAACTGTTATGTGAATTTGGAGATTACACCCATGCTTGTGGTATTGAAAAGATGAGAAATATTTCTTCATTTTGAAGTGATAGAGGTTATGAAAGAGGTACAAAGATGCTCATTTGTTGAACTTGATTCCTTTTTGCCGTAGGTACTTCGTCTTCATGGTCCAATGTCGAATCAAATCTAACACGTTCGTGAGATCAAGTGGCTTAACCTTTAGATAAAAAATCTAAAGACTGGCAATCTAGTAATATAAAACAGATAACAGTGAGCTCCAACTGCAGATTCATCACATCCTTATAATCTGAACTAAAATACAAATAACATGTTTGAACATGTAGAAGTAGTTATATTTGAAAGCATACTAATTAAGTTGTAAAGGTGATGCCTAGGAAGTTAACTATTACGTTCATGCATAATTTAAGATTTTTTGGTGCCATTACACTCTCATAAAGCATGTGAACTTTTCTTTACTGTCCACCAATGTACGTATGTGTGTTTTCTAGTGTGTCCATATATATTTATAGATAATAGCAATAACTTAGGATATCTATTTGCCTTATTATCTACAGAGGTATTTGATGTAGGAAAGACCAAGGTGATGCTTTAATATCACTAGGAGAGGTTGTCAAGTATGGCATATGTCTGCCACGAAAAATATTTCGTCGAACTCACTTTTCATTGTAGGTACTGAAACATAATTTTCTATGTATCTGTGTGTGTGTGTATGTACGTGTTTTGTGTGTGTGCTTCGTTGCATGCATGAGAGATTATTTCACTCACAGCAATCCATTTTGAGGAAAGTAGGAAATACAATTATTTTCACAGCTTTCAACTTAAAATATATGTTGATACGAATATGAGTCCTACACTTTTCATGCTACTGTAAGATGCTAAGATCATGCTTAAGTTTAGTTCCCTTTCTTCTTATTATTTCCATGATGGATAATATGAACCGTATGCACATGATGTTATATTACATCTCTTTGATGCTTAGGGGAAGAACTATAAAAACAATATTATTTTAAATTTTCATTTTTACCTCTCAGAATCATTAGTAATGCTAACACTAGCTGACTCGTTCATCATTGGATTCTCACAGCTGCCAAGTTCTAGCACCTGCGAGAGATACAAGGACTTCAACAGTTCTTCATTCTTTTCCAACATGGTTTTCCCTCTCCCACACTTAAATACAATATATATACTATCTACATCTCATATTTAGGTCGATGATCTGATGCATGACTGCAATATAGAACAACTATTTCATCCTAATTTCCCTAAAAACATGAAATACACCATCATGATTAACGACAATGCATGTCTTAATTCTTAGACTAGAATATAATAGATAGTGCAAACTTTGGAAACAAGATCTTGGGGAAAAAATGATTCACTTTCATCATTCTCTTAGTTTAATCAAGAATATAAATAAGAACACCACTTATAAAAGTACAAGATAAGAGTACATAATTTTTTATTCTTGCATTTTTTGTGATTGTTTTACTCTTGACTTGGTAAAGAACACCTATTATTTAAAGTTTATTATGAAACGATAATATTTTTAGTACATTCTTCAAATAATGATGATTGTTATAGTCTCGATCTACCGATCAAAATCAATTTCCATTTATTGGTGACAAAATTATTATCCTCCACTATGGCATATCGGTGCGTGTGACGTTGTTTAGAATAAGTATCTTAAGCACGCTTGACGTCTTATCAAAAATATGCGATTTGGATTCGCCACTAGGTGCTTGATATTTATCTTCATTTCTATTCATGAAAAGAGATTGAAATTGTGCTTATATATCCCTAACCCTCATATTCAATTACTCATACTTTCTCCAAAGGAAAAGCATAAAGGTTAGTTAACATACGCTATTAGTCTAGTGTAAGCTAGCCATCATTTGTTTGGATGCAATGAAGGCTTAAACTGATAAATGTTCATTTTTAACTTTATGCAGGTTATCACCATGAAGAGCTCACCTTTACTTCTGCTTATTCCCGGTTTGATAATGATCTCCACAGCTCTGGTAGAATGCGAAGGCCGTTATGACAGTGCATTTGCACGCACTACACAAGGAGTCAATGGAAAAGAGTATGCTATGCATCATGATGATCTGCGCTTGGGTGTTCATGAAGGAAGTAAGGGGAAGAGCAAGTTAGATTTCAATACTCTTACCAAGAAGACTGTAAAGAATAATGTAGATCCAGCAGCAACCCATGTATCAGCAACTACAAGCACCGAAACGAAGAACAGCAACAGCGGCGATGTATTTGCTTATCCTTATGGCACTTCAACTGATTCACATCATCAGATATCAGTTGATGAGTACCGCAGGATGTTTCGCGATCTTCCTTCACATCCTTAGCACTATGCTGGCCATAACAGCTTCTAGTTGAGTGGATGCAATGTGTCTGCTCAATCTAAAGCCTGTATGCTTTAGCTTGTGGTGTGCTATATCATCTCTATGTATGTCTTGGACTACATGGCCTTCTGGTCATCCAGTGTGGTACTATAATAAATAAAGTCCATGACTAGCTAGTTTGTGTATATTACACTCTCCCTATGTCAATAATTTCCTCGCATACACCTATTTCATTGATGATTCTTATTTCCTCTTTCTTTTCCCCTCTCAGTGAAGAAATGTCTGATTGCTCCTTAACAACGTCTTTAGGTATAACTGTTCAAGTAATATATAAGCTATCTGTCTCTTTAGGGTTTGGAGTTTTTTTTTTTTTTTAATGGTCCTATTTGAGACAATCTTTTCGATCAAATAGCAGCTTAATTGATTGATGACAGTTTCAGCTAGACTTCTAAGTTATTTCTTACCATCCTTCACTGATCAATCCATAATAAAAGAGTTTTTGAAGACAATTCATGAACTCACAATATAGTTTTAATGTATCATATTGACCACCCTTACAAAAAAAAAACTTGACTGTTTGCAAGTACAAGTGTGGCTTTATAAAAATGCAGATGGCCCTCAGGGAAGACAGTCCATGTGAGCAAGGCGAGACAAACTTTAGGATGGATCATGGCAATTATTTCAAGAACAAATCATATAACCTACAGCCATCTAGCTTCATGTAGGTCTCCCTACATCTTTCTCTAGGGGAAACGTAGCACAATCTTGTGGTGTTGGATACGGCTTTTTCACTTAAATTCTTTAGTACATGGTACTGAAATATGTGACCCCTTTGGATAATATTCTCATCATTCATCAGACATCAGCACTCCTATTCTTTATATCAATAACAACAAGAAATAATGCAAAGTGTTGACATTTCAAGAAATGTTCTTGCAAATCTTCAAAATCATACTGTATCTCTCTGGTCACGTAGATGGCCCAGATAAAGGGCACTCAATGCTTAATTGGTTATTTGTTCTCTTGTAGAAATATTTATGTACTTTTCTGAGATTAGAAGGCTGAAACAAGTCAAATAAATGTATCCATATCCATTTGAAAGAACTTCTGTATGCTTATATACTTTGGCTACAATTCTGTATGTGTCTTGCTCTATCTAGGTATCGATATACATTTAACTATATTACAACCATTTGGATATATAAATATGAATTTCAAATATTAAACCCATCAAACGTTCATTTTATGGCAATGTACCCTCCCACTTTTTCTTTGAATCAGAAATATTTGTTCTTTATATTTTTTTTCCTCAATATGGTAAGACAGAGAGAGAGAGAGAGAGAGAGAGAGAGAGAGAGAGAGAGAGAGAGAGAGAGAGAGACGGGTATCCTTAACGTAGTTACTCATAATAAATTTAATGTAATTAAACTTTAACCTTAGCCATATTCCTTAATTCCATAGCCTGAAAGAAGACCACTTCCGTGTTGTTAGTATTTGATAGCAACTTAGCTACGAAGAATGAGGAAGTGAGTAATATATTAAAGAAGAACAATATAAATGAACAGCAGTTGAGGTGGCCACTAGAAGAGTTGTCTGTGTGGATCCTTTTGTCCAAGCGACAAACATATAGTCTTAGCCTCCTAGATTAGATGTACATCAAATTCGACAACAAAGCTACCATCCACTACACTCTAATCCATCAATTGTGCTCTCAAAGAGCTCCATTAATTGGCATGGAGGCCCCATCGATTCACTTTAGTTTTTCTTTTTTCTTTTTTATCCTTTTCTCTTCTGCCTCTCTCTCTCTCTCTCTCTCTCTTTCATGGAGATTTGGCAAATTGTTTAGTGGAAGCAGTTAAGCATTACTTGGGACTATACTTTGCTTATTGTTTATATTGAGTTTCTATTGTAGCATAAAACTTTTACAATACTTTAATACATTAGTTTGTGGATGTAAATCCTTGAGGTTTTATAATAGAGAACATTCATATATACAATCGCACAGAGGTATCATGTACTTGAAAGACAATTCTTCTTTCTGATTAAATGAAGATATGAAGATAATTAATAAGCGCAATTAAGTTAGAGTTCCTAATTACTAACAGTGTCAACAAACTAGGTATGCTTCTTGAGATTAACTATATCAAAAATCCCATGTACTATGACCCTCTCATATTGTAGTAGTCCTGAAAAAAATCTTGAGAAATAGAACTGCATAATTCCCCCTTGTACCATTAAGAAACTGTAATAACTTGCATTCATACAGAGGATAGAGACCATAATTATTTAGATAGTTCAAGGATGAACGATTTGTTATTTATTTTGTCGTGTGATTTTATTCTTCGTAGTCATAGTTTAGGAGCGAAAATGTAATTTATCCTTATGGGCAGGCTTTTGGAACTTAATTGCATTCTATTTTGTCGATTAGCAATAATAGGCTCTAGTGTGTGTGCCATATACAAAACTTGTATGCACTCCATTGTATAACATCAAGACTATAGAAAATAGATGTACTTAATATTTAAAAGCCCATCCCTATTGGGTAGGCTGCCGAGTCTAAGTGGGGAATTGGCGTACTGGGCTATAATCAGCCCATTATATTGTGAGATTATTCAGCCCAGCATTTCATGGTATAGCACGAATGTTGAGGCACGGCTGGTTGCTTAATCCTGAGGTTCCCAAATTATAGTATTAATTAGTGAACTTTCTGAACCATTTAGAGCTCAATGTATATATCCAGGTACGGCTGTACCCTCCGTAGGATAAGAGAAAGCAAATATTATTCTTTTTCAATGATTAAGAATCTTCAATTTCTATGCACGGTTGGTTTCTAATCATACATTATTGGTGCTACTGCTTATAAGGACAATATTTTGTACTAGGGCTATTGAAAAGTTTGGTGTTTCTGAGAAAGATGGGACAGAGAGAGAGAGAGAGAGAGAGAGAGAGAGAGAGATAAAAATATCTGAACTTGATACCCATTGTCTTATCCATTGTCTTAATTTATTTTTACTCGTACTGGTTAGCTCCTATTTGTGATATTCGTATGTTATGAATGACGTTTCTCCTATAATTAATTGTCTTTGTCTCTGAGGCAATCATTCGTCGAATTACAGTTGGAAATATGGCACAGGAAGAAACATGATAGCAATCACAAGCAGCCTTTTTTATATCGTCCGTCTCAGTCTGATCAACATCGGTCCAATGTGATCTGCCAATGGCGTGAATCGTGTTAAATATACCGAAAAGACCTATCACTGGAGGAAAAGCAACGCAGATCAGATTGCCACGTCAACTAGTACTTCTTAACATCTTACAAAGATATGTAAGAGGGTTGTGATCTAATCATAACAAGTTAATCTATTATATCTTAATATCATTTTTTGAAGGCTATTATAAGATTACCTCCGGACTTTTGGATGAATATGCTCAATAGCTCTCAATTCTATATATCTACATCTCATCTTAAAAAACTACGTTTTTATTTGATGTGATCTGGGTTAGATCGGATCACGTCAAGGGGACATTAGGATTAATAGGTTGAGTTTAGTTATTTTATCTACTTATTTAGTTTAGTTAGAGTCTTAGTAGGTTAAAATTTTATTTAATTAGCTAAATTCAATTCGGCACAGTTTTAGAAAAATATTGGTTGGATATTTCACAAATGTTTGAATAATATCAAACTAGTTGGATAAGATCGCCAATCTCCAGATCTACAACTTTGGTATTCATGAATTCTCTAGATTCAAAATCTATCTACAACGAAACGATGGACTAATCTGAGATAGATAAGAAAGACTGGTTTAGTTAAATTGTTTAGGGTTAAGTTGAATTGTAACAGAATTTGTTTAGTTAAGTTGTTTAGGGTTAAGTTGAATTGTAATAGAATTTGTTTAAGATTTTTGGATGTTTGGCTAACCTTAATTTTTATCTAGGCTTGACCTATCTTCTTCCTCCTCTTTCCTCTTCTTGGTATCCAACCCAAGTTCTCATCTACGGTCAAGATTAATTATTCGTCCGCTTCTCCTAGGGTTGTCAAAATAAACGAACGGCTCGAGCTCGGCTCGGCTGAAGCTCAAGTTCGGCTCGACTCAGTTAAAAATGAGCCAAGCTCGAGCCGTCGAAACCGACTCGAAATTAATATTGAGCCGAGCCTGAGCTGGAGTCGACTCGCTTAGGCTCAGCTTGATAGACTTGATAGGTATTGCTACTTGGCTGCGAGTCCTAAATCCTAATTGGTCAAGACAAATGAATGACTGGGATTAGACCATCAGGAGATTTTGGGGGCAAGCAAGGATGAGGCAGGCAATGGGTCACGTGCAATTCCCCCTCAGGGCGAGTGCCAAGAGGTTGTTGTGGGGCCCAAAATTTGCCAGCGGATACTTTGTTGGCATTGCCCATCCAATCTCTAGTTCTCTATTGTTCTTCTAAGGGTAAACTGGTAAAAAACACATGGCAGATAGTGAGGTATGTGATCCGAATAAGCATAACACGTCACCATCTCGAAATTGCTCTTGATTAGGCCTCGGGTTGCGAGTTGCAGTAGCTGTCGAGCATCCGAAACCCAAATTCTATGGAACAATGTGAAGGAAAGGTGCTTCTGCTATGGAACATACTGTAGCCTTGCAAACGGAATAGCTCCGGCCCGAAAGCTAGGAGAGGCGACGCCGCCGCTGAACGAGGCAAAGGAGAGGTGGATGCATTCGGCTATGGAATGAGGTGAAGGAGAGATGCGAGGCGACGCTGCCGCTGAAGCTGGACGAGGGGTTGCTAGATGCATTACCGACGTCCTCCTCAAGCTCATGAGCTCATCCTCCTCAAGTTGTCGCGGTGCCGGCCGCCTCGTCCTCCTTCGCCAACCTCCGCCTCCTCATCTCCTCCTCGAGATGTCGGCCACCTCATCCTCCTCAAGCTATCGCGGTGCTCAGCTTGGGCTTGATCTGTCTCAGTCTAGCTTGATCCAGCTCGGCTTAAATGAGGCTTGATAATAGGCTCATTTCAGGCTCGAGCTCGGCTCGGACTCGGTCTAGCCCAACTCGAGCCCCGCTCGACTTGAGATGAGCCGAGCTTGAGCCCAATTCTAAGGCTCGAAATTCATTTCGAGCCGAGCCTGAGCCTGAGCCGGCTCGCTCAGGCTCAGCTCGTTTACACTCCTAGCTTCTCCTTCCTCTCTCTAGCGACCAACCAAATTAATACTACTTAAACTACGAAAAAAGATTTGACCTCTTTTGTCAAATAAAAAAAAATCTTCTCTAGATCCAAGATCACGACGATGGTTCAGACAAACATAAATTCTTAGCCCCCATTTACTTTAGGAATAATTTTTTTTATTCTAGTATAACCTCTTAATAATAACTAAACATCATATAGTTATATTTTAGAATATAAATACTATTTATCAAAATTATATCTTATACTACACACTAACTCAATTACCATTTTTTCTTGATTTAACTACAACTTCTTTTAAATATCTTATAATTTATCACTCATCTCTTATCCCTTTCAAATATCTTATCATAATTCATTACACCTCTCTCTTAAGTATCTTATCAATATCTTATCATAATTTATCACACCTCTCTACTCCCTCTCCTCCCTTATCATATTTTTTTAGACTAAATAAATAAAATTCAACTTAAATAGCATAAATGTCAATAATTTAATATTTTATAAAAATAATCACATCTTAAAAGTATTATTTTTTATTAAATATTACATTAATGGTATAGACTTAAATATAAATATAAATATTATAATTTTATAATAATATAGTATTTAGTTGATATAATTCTTTTTATAAATTATTATATTATTAAAAATAATTTGTATGTACTAATAACATAAAAAATATAACCTAATTAAATCTTTCTTTCTTTTAATAATAAAATAAAAAATTTATGAAAAAATTAATATAATATTATTAATAATCATATGTTTTATGCTAAAATAAAACATATGAAAGTGGAAATATTGTAATATTATTACTAATCTCATCTTGCAAAGATATATTAAAAATATATGTTCCATGTAAAATAAAATTTTATTATTTTTTACTACAAAATATAATAATATTTAAAATAATAATATATGATTTTTGACTATATGATTAGATATAAAAAGATAAATATTAATAAACTAATATTTTATAAAATTGTTATAATAATAATTTTTATAATCATCGCATTCCAACCTTTTAAACATTGCCCTAGCATTGCATTTCATATCTATATCCATATGTAATATCATAGTCTAATATTGCATTGCATGTGTGATGGAAATCAGATCAGATCGGATCACATCAAAGGAAGATTAGGCTCAATGGATTGAGTCTAATTATCTTATTTGGTTATTTGGTAGCAGTTTAAGATTTTATTTAATTAGCTAAATCCAGTTAGATAAGATCGCCAACCTCGAGATCTACTATTTTGATATTCATGACTTCTCCAGATCCGGAATCTATCTGTAATGAAACGAAGGGTTAATCTGAGAAGATAAGGAATACTGGTTTTGTTGGTTTGTTCAAGTTTTAACTTAGTTGTTGGTTTGTTAGGATTTGTTTGGAGTTGTTTAACTTAGTTGAGAAATTCTTAGGGTGAGCCTCTATATATATATGGAGGAAACTATAATTGGAGTTTATGATGATGATTTTGAAATTAGGTTTGGCATTTATCTCCTTCTCTACTTATCTCTAGCCATTTGCGCCCTCTCCCACATCCCTTCTTCCACCGCCGAAGTCTTTGGTCAGCCTCTTTCAGCTACTAACCACCCTCTTCTACATCAACTTTTCTCCCTTCACACCAAGAACTAAACCTAACATCTATCTAGCCATTGGTGAACTATCAAGCTAGAATCTAATTAACCTTCCATCATTGTTTGGTTGATATCTTGATATCTAACCGTTCAAATCCTGTGATATCTGATTCGTTGAAAAGCTCTCTCCAAAGTAACAACATATCCAAAATTCAGAAGGATCCGTTGGTTAGATTGTACGCAGATCCTCTTGAAAGTTACATGTTTCATCAAATTTAAAACCGTTGTGGATCAAATTAGGTTGATTCGTAACAATATGTAACTCCCAAATATTACATACATAATATATATTAAAATAATTTACTATCTATTCCATCAATCTATTTTAAATCAAATAGAAGTATATTTTTAGTAATTTTTACTTATTTACTTCTACTTTATATCATATCAAACATAATTATTATACTCTTATTGTAGAATACAAGTAAATATAAGAATAATTATTTCTAGAATAAATCCCTCATTTTGATAATATCAATTCCTATCTGTTATTCTAATTCCACCTCTATTCCTAATGTGAAGATGGCCTTAAGTATGTTGTAAAACCTATGTAAAAAACTATAATAGATGCCCTAGGTGATGTATCTATCATATACTACCAATAATAAAATATAAACAATAAAGTGTGAAAAGGATAATATCAAACAAATAAAGCGTGAAAAGGATAATATCAAACAAAAAGATTTTGAAATGAAAAAACTCCAAATCGAGGGAAAAAATACGAATCAAAACCAATTACAAAAATCTGTAGCAGCTAACAAGAAGTTTATAGATCATCTCTCAATCTCTACAACTCAAAATTTATACCAATTTTGCTTACTAAATTCCATGATACACTGTTTCCCATGTTATATTTTTGAACATTAGTGACCCTCAAGGTTAATCCTTTCGTCTCAATGATCATCAAGATGTAGTTCTTTTAGATTTAATATAGATGTGTCGAGATGAGAGTGATTTAGAATATTCCGTCTAAAGTTGGGAGGTGTGATGTCTAAAGATAATGATGGACGACTTCCCAGAGTTAGATTAAATTCTCTTTAAATACCTCTTATAAAATATTCCTTCAATAATTCTCTATAGATTCTCTTAGAAATAAAGATAAATACCTCTTCAAAGATTCTTCATGAATTTTCTTAGAGACAAATACCTCTTAGAGATAATATCAAGTAAATGTCCAACCAAATTCACCGATTAACACATTTTATAAAAAATTGCAATCCTACTTAAATCTATAAAACTGCCTTTATAACTTCGAATGATTGCAGACTGCGTTCAAACGCCTAAAATTACTCCTCTATAAATTTGAACAGCTGCTAGAGTATAATCGAACGACTGAATGGACAATTGAATACAATGTGATCGTTCCAATGCCTTTATATATATATTTTTTAATACTGCTCCAACCGTCGTGATATTGTTGAACATTTCAATGTCAACTTTAAAATCATTCGAACGGTTTGACTTCAAAATTAATCTTTTATTTCAACATTATTTATCAAATATCTCAGAACTTGTCATAGCTTATATATATGCTCATACATAAAATATAGATACATTATATCACTAAGATTTTATTTTATTTTGAAACACAATCTCTCAATTACTTTTTAAGTGCAAATAAAACGTTACACAATAAGTGGCATAACACAAAGCATTATATAGTGTCTAACTCTCTACCTTGGAATCAAGCCATGATGCCGTATAAGCCGTATATTAATTCCTCGTAGAATTCCATTCCACTTATAATTCCTAGACTGCTCATGCACCCCTATGCTCTTGTACTACATATTGTCCTCCTATCAATATAATTTGTGGCTTCATAGCCTCTAAAATCATAATATAATCACATATTAACTCGTGTGTTTGTGTATATTCATATATATATATATATATATATATATATATATGGGTCCTCAGTAAAGACAATTAATTCACTGACATATATTAGTTCTGCCTTGGCTCTTCATAGAATGTCAAGTGTCAAAAGATGAAAGTTCAAATAGACAATATTTTTTTTTTTGATCAAAGAAGCTGTAGTCAACTTATATTAGGATCACCCGACGTAGGGACTCCGTCGAGTAGTCGAAATTGAGGAAAGTACAAAGTTCCAAGGGGAGCTTCTTAGTATGCCCTTGCTCAAAAACTATAGTCATATACTGACCATGTTTAGCAGCCCAGTCTGCCACTCGATTGGCTCCCCGATAAATATTTCGGATAATCATATCTGTAAACCCATCCAAGATTCCGAGACATTCACTCACGACACCCCATAGACAACTTATATTTCAGTTGATACATTCTGGCCAAAATTAACTCAGGGAGTAAAATTCATTTTCCCGAATTGATGGCCTACCTACTCTTGGTGTGGTCTGATGGAATGTGACAACTATTACTAGTATCTTAATTAATTAAGACGTGACAAGTTAATTCATTAACAACGGACCGGAGCAAGACGAGCTGTCAATTGTAATCTAATTCCATATGAAATTCCTCTAGAGCAAGAGTAATATTAGGCTCATGAAAGGCAAATTAAAAGTTACCACATAGAGATGGCCTATATAAGCATTTTTCCGGAGTACGTATGTACGCAAGACGACAGTCGGTAGTAGTTACGGAGCTAATAAGAGTTTCTGGGTTTGGATAGCAGATGGTGTACGAGCTCATATGAGAAACTTCTCATCAATTGAAGGTATAAAAGTAGCCAGAATTCTGATAGATAGAATTATCTGAAGCAATCCCAATTGATGCAGTGCTGGAATGTAATTGATTATTGATGTGACCTTCAAATGCATGTCAATTAAGAGAGAACTTTATCAACAAGTATCACGTGAAAATTAGTCCCATATATATATATCTATAGCGAGTGAAAATGATTGACGTTAATTACTGGGCCCAAATCTATAGTTTAACATTGTAGCTTAGATGATATATAAGAAACAAAAGTTTGGGGGAATTTTTTTATCTGACCTCAGTACCTTCTTGTTTGAAAATGAGGCAGGAAAATGCAGCTCGTCTGCTCGACAAAATGACAATGACGCAGCCCATGTGTTTAGTGTGGCATCCCAGTTCGCTCTATAAGAACTACATATCTGATATGTTTGGAATTCACATCTACTCGATCGATCAAAACACTTGAAAGATGAGAAATCTCCAAGCGTTGTTCTTGCTTTTGAGTGTTCTCTTTGTTTTCAATCAATCAATTCCCGCGGCGTCTCAGGAGATCAGTAAGCCATTTCGTGATACATTTATGGCTCTACCCAACTATAATAGCAGTACTACGGATCTCTTAAAGACTATTATCTTGATAATTTCATAGATTCTTGAAACATATCATAGCGTAGCATACTTACAGTCTGCGGTTGGTTGTGTTAGAATAGAAAAGCTGCTTTTTTAACAGTTTATCCTTAAGTAAGGATAAACTACAAATTCTCCCTTATGGTTTTGTCTAAAATCAAACTATTCCCTAAACTTTTATGTGTTTCACTTTGTTTTCATCCACGGCATCTGACGAAACGAAGCTAATACATGGCAGAAGAAGAGCTCAGCATCAACGAAGAGGTTCCGCAATTGTCTCAACTTCCAGTATATCTGCAGGAAGATGATTTGTGTAAGACTGGGAACAAACAATCACCTATAGACATCAATCCTTTGGTTACGCATTTAAAGCCAAGTTTGGGCCCCTTGAAGACGTGCTATCACCCTGCTCGTGCAATTTTGCAGAATAGTGGCCATGATATAAAGGTATAGGAAGAAACTAAATATTAAATGAACATTTTGCTATATGATACTTGGTATTCTAGTAATACTAGTTGCATTTTGGAACGCATGCAGGTTAACTGGACAAAAGGTGCTGGACATCTTAAAATCAAATACAAAACCTACTTTCTTGCGCAATGCCATTGGCATACACCTGCTGAGCATACACTCTCTAACTCCAGGTAATTAATTCAACCAAAGAAATATATATATTAATGTTAACTTTATTTAAGTTGTTGTTACTGATTGTGTAACCTGTAATTTTCCTTGGAAATTTAACTCAATATGATGCTCATAAAAAGCCTTCCACTGGAGTTGCATATGGTTCATATAAGTTCAGATGGGAGCATAGCAGTCATTGGGATCTTGTATGAGTATGGCCATCCTGATCCATTCATCTCCAGAGTACGATTTCTCTCTTTCTTTCTTTCTTTTTTCCCTTTTGTAAATTTTAAAGGCATTCGCACTCACTATTCCTCCTGATTTTATTTCTCTTTTGCTTTTCCTGTCCTTGGTCTACTTATCTCAATGCAAATTAAATGGTTGGTCTTTTCTTGTTCAGCTAGAGAAATATATCAAAAAGGTCAGATGGAACCAAGAGGTTGAGATTGGTGGAGTTGTAGATCCACCACTATGTGAAAGGAATCCTACTTATTTTAGATACTCAGGATCTCTCACCACTTCACCTTGCACTGAAGGTGTTACTTGGTCCCTGCTGCATAAGGTAAAATGTACTGGAAATCAGATGTGAGCTTGGGATATTTAATTGGCACTTAAGTTTCTTCAAACATATATAATAATTATCATTATAAAAATATTTCAAAAAGGTGGCCGGTAAAGTTGACAAATCCATGTAAAATGATCAAAATATTCTTAAATCTTTTTTTTAAATAAAAAAATAATTATATAAACTAATTTTCACGAGTACAAAAAAAACTCCGTTAAAATCGGAGGCCAACAACTATAGAAGATCAAAAGTAAAACCTCCATCCCTGATACAACCATAAAATTATTCTGGAGTCTGAAAACTATGTGTACTATTTTATTATTTTATCAAAAAAAAAATTATTTTAGTATGATATGATGTAACATTGGATAGTTTTTCAGAACCATTTGGAATAATTTTTGTAAGGGCAAATTAGTCTTTCTAAAATGTAAATATACTTTTATAGATAATTAGTTAGATTTAATCAACATAATGACATTTTTAAAGGAGCTTAATGATTTCAATAGCAATAATAATATTTTCAAATATATAAGGATAATTATGATATTTGAGAAGTTTTGGGTGACAATTACAAAGAGGATTTTATTGTATATATACCTTTCGAAAATTCCATATTTACGTACATGCCACTCTTGATATTTACATGTATACCCCCAAAAACACAAGGTTTGTGTATTTATATATTCTTAAAACTCTTTCCTTTTTACCTGAATACTCCTTAGAGCTAATTAATAATTAAAATTTGAACATATAAATGTCAAAAAATAAATAGTTTAGTGTTTCCCTTACTTAAGAGTATTTTTATCTTTTTCTATAAAATTATTCATAATTAACTTGAAAAGTAATGCATAAGATATCTATACAAATATTATATATTTGAAGGGTATATACTCAAGTATCAATTTTAAAGGAGCCTACAAATAAATAAGAGATTTTTTAACGGTATACACACAAAAAAAATCCTTATACAAAATTCTAAATAGAGTCTGAACTCTTAAAAATTGAAATTTTTTTGCCCATCTTTGTCTAACATGTTTGATCTCTTCATCCTTTCAGGTGAGGACTGCATCTAAGAAACAAGTGGAATTACTGAGAGACGCTCTGAATGGTGTAAGTTTATTTTGTTGCGATGGTAGATAAAGATTTATCCGTTGATAAGTTATCTAATCTTGCTATTTATCCTTGATAGCATATATATATATATACCAAGATTACTGAGATAAAATTACTTAACCTACTTGCAGAAGGATAATTCCAGATCGGTTCAACCAATCAATGGGCGCAAGGTCTATCTTTATGATCCACATTCCGATAGCAATGGCTATGCCAGTTCTTAATTAACTTCTTTAAGCATAGATATATATGTACTTATAAGACTAGTATCTTATTCAGTATGATAAATGCCACAATCTAGAATAAATATTGCGGCTATGCTACATCTATCTTGTTTGATGTAGTGGTTCTCTTGAGTTTTGTAGTGTTATGCTTGTGTGGTGGTTTTCTTTGATGTGTATTGTGGAGTATGTTACTTTGCACTTAGTGAAATAATATTGAGATCCATCACTTCCATATCTTAGGGTCATTGTTCCTCTCTAAGCTATTAGGCAGTAGACTGACAATGTATATTATATTTTTAGCACGCTTGACTTCATAAAAACTGGTAGATAACCATTTGATCTAAAGGCTTCAATTGTTATTAACGTACCATCAATATATTTTGTTAGCACTTGTAATTGGCAAATCTGTGACAAAACAAAAATTATATGAGTTATCACTTATTAGATTGAATTGTATGATCAAATGCACATCGTAGAGGAAAAGAAGGTTTTCCTTTCGAACGTGATTAGTCCATTCGAACAGATTCTCCTACATAGTACTATTTTCATAAGTGTGGGAAAGGTATTCTAACGGATTCTCAGAATGTTATTCCGTTCCAACGAGATACGTGATAAGAGACAAGTGCCTACTGAATGTCGAGAAAGCGTTTGAACGAGATTTTTCAAAGAGCTCACTCTGTATCTAACGTTGGAAAAGCATTCGAACAAGATTTTCTAGAGAGCTCACTGTATTTAACGTGGGAAAGATATTCAAATGGACTAGTTGAAGACTTTGAATGTTGGAAGACCGTTCGAACGGAACCTATGGAACGCCATTGGCTGGAACTCAAACTGTTTGAACGGTCCAAATCTCATTCGAATGGTTTTGTTAAGTTGGCTCTCATTGGTTCTGGTTAGGGCTTTTTGGAGGCTATCCTTCTGGGCATATAAAAGAGGATTTTGAAAAAAAAGTTAGGGTATAACTCTAGGCCATCGCTTAGAGGTGCTTGAAGTTTTGAAGGCATTGGAGTCATTTTATACCAACTTTGTCCAAGATTGAAGAAGACGTTTGAGATAGCCTCAAGGGGCACCGAGGTTGAGTCACAACCTTAAGAGTCAACTAGGTTGTGAACCAAGCACAAGAGGCGATGTATTGAGGGGGAGTCAAGGAAAACACTATCGTGACGATTGTGGTAATTACAACTAAGTGTTTTTGTAACTGCAATATTCATAGTGCTTAGTTTTACCTCATGAAAGAGGTACGTGGTTTTTTTCATTCTTGATTGACAAGGGTTTTCCACATTAAATTTGTTTTGTTTGTGAATGCTTCATTCTTATCTTTCGTTTAGCAAAGTTCATTAGTAGTGTTCCTTGTCTAGTAAGGGTCAAAATTTTTCATATTTCACACATTTAACATATATATGCAAGCAAATGGGATAAAAGACGGCAATAAAATCTCATCACACTTTAATCATCTAATAGCTTACATAACATACATTTCAGTGATTAAACCACATCATCTTTTCATCCTTGCAAGAATGTTTGATATATCATGAATTGTTGGTCGGTGTGATGGCTCTTTATCAACACTTGCTTTAGCTAACAAAACCATGCAAATGACTTCTCCAATGGCATAGTCTTTTAGAGACTGGTCTATTAATTCATTCAGCTCCTGAAGATAGTCATTAGTACTTTCTCTTTTACTCAAAAAATCACAGCTCCCCTATAGTAAACAAGTTCTTGCCTCTTTGGCAGTGAGGAGTTCCAATAGCACTATATCAAAAGAGAAGACATCAACTTTTGGTGAGGTAGAATCCTCGTTAAGATACATTGGTGTGGTCCATTCATCAGAAATTGCAAAACTAACAATTGAGTTGAGCTTAGCCTAAATTTGCAATTTTAGCTCTCCATTCCTTTGTGATCAATATGTTTCTGTTGCTTATGTTCATGTGGACATAAGATGGAATTGTGTAGTGATGGATATAGTGAAGACCATCAACCACATCTAAAGCTATCTATTATCTCCTATGCCATGGAAGTATGTCAAGATGGTTATTTAAGCAGCTAGTCTCTCAAGCTGTCATTCTTTTGGAAATTTGATGACCAAGTATGATGATGAGGGAAAATCTTTCCCTCCATGACGAACACTTTTCAAATTTATAATGCTAGTATGGATGATCTTTGAGTATATGTTGATGGTTCTTCTTTTTTTTTAAGTAAAACAATTTCTTTTCATTCATTCATTGAGGTTACAATCTAAACCAAAAGGTGGATCAGTCCATTCCATGCTAATATGTTATCATTAGTCCTTCCATTAATAAGTCATATCGCCAAGGCCGAGTCACTAAAAATTCAACATGCTCTATCCGAACTCATTGGTATGAGAAGTTTTAATCCAGCAAGGATCACGAGAACCTCCCCACGAAGGGCATTAAAGCATTGATCCAGAAATAAGGCCTTACTCAAAATACCTACCCCTCCAAAGTACGAGGCTCACCATGCTGCATCCACCCATGCAACGTAATCCCCCTTAGCTAGAATAATGTTAAGACGATTTGATACACTTAGTTAAGATCTTTTCTTATTGTATTAGGTGTTTCTTTTCATTAAAATAAAATTTCTATAGGTCGCGTTCGAACGCAGGTGGAGTTGCACTCGAACGCCCTTGTGAACGCCTTGTGAACACCTGCATCAGGTTCGCAAATACACAGAACGCATATTGTGCATTCAAATGCGATCGACGAGTTTGAACACCCGCGTTCGAACGTCTGTGTCGCGTTCGCAAATCCAGAGAAGGGGCTTTTTGAGTGCGTTCGAACGCGATCAACGGAAATCCTCTAGAATTAGGGTTTCATATTGTTTTAGGATTTGTTGGCTAGCCTCTATAAATATGTGGATGGCAGCCAACTTCATAATACTATTGGGTTATTGATTTCTTGCCTCCTATCTTCTCTCTAGACTTCTCCCTCCTCCCTCTTCACCATCCTTCCATCTCTACCATTGGAAATGTTTTTTCTCGCTTTTAATCTTCCTCGTCTATCGAGTCACCCCTCTTCTTTGGGATCTCGACCACTTCGCTCCCCTCGTCTACTTTTCTTAATTACTTCGACAATCCACCCTCATTTTCATACCCATCCATAACCCTAACATCCACTTCACCCGTCACCACCACCATCACCCACGTTATTTCGTATTTTCGTCACTACTACAGTTTGAATCTGTGAAGGGCATAAATATGAAAGTTGTAGATTAAGAAATTTTCTGACTACTAGAGAATATCTGATGAATATTTTTTCACGGTTGCATGAACTGCTTTCTGCAATAAATTCAAATCTTAAGGAATTGTTCCGTAGCCGATCTTTTGGTATTAGATCTTATCAATTTGGAATTAGAGCCCATCAATTTGGCATCAGAGCTTGTCACGATTGTAGGCTTCTGGCCCATGCAATCTATCTAGTCCATGCATTTTGTCGCATGAGCTTCTTTAGGAGGGTCAAAGTTATTCACTTGAATTTGACAAGATGGCCATAGGTAATCTGTCTCCACGGAGGTACTAGCTACTCTCTTGAAGACCAACGCGTTCCTCCGCTTCCACAGGCACCACATGAGAACTAGAGCGAAGACAAAGATTTCTAGCTCTAGGATCTTCTGCATCTCTAACATCCATTGGTCCAACCTTTTTATCGATGAGTCATGCTTTAAGCCAAGCCTGCTGTGGAACCATGTAGCTAAGGCGAACTAACAACCAAAGAGAGGATGGATTATAGATTCATCATCAACAAGACAACAGAGATAGATGGGTTCGATTGCTTGAACTCAACAGTGGTGGGACGCTTTTACTAGCAAGACAACGACCAAACATTGCCAAAAAGAGGTTTTAATTCTTAGCAAAATTGTTTTTCTCCCCCAAATTAGCTTACAAAGATTCCTCAATTGGGGTGTAGATGAGGAGTTGAGCTAGTCTCCATTTGAGAGCGCACAATAGGTTGATTTGGTTGAAAAACTCCCCCTCGAGGAGGGCTTCCATATCAAATGGTTAGAGAGATTTAGCCCTTCAAGATCGATCCACAGGTTGAGGATGCATTATGCAACGTCCTCCTGAAAGCTGATGTTGATTAAGTCAGAGTTCCATCCATGGCCACTCATAAGGTCCTTTATCACCTGAATGTTGGGAGGGAGTGTATTTGGTCCTATGTCCGGAATAGGCAGCCATGGATCTTGTTTGATAGAAATGGAACTTTCATCTCCCACCTCCCATACCGCCTTGTCTCTAAGCCTTTATTTGATCCTTAGGAAAGATTTTTAAGTCAATATGGCTTTGCCTTTATGTTTAGCTTTCCATAGTGAGCAATTTGGAAAGTATTTGCTCTTACGTAACCTAGCTCAGTCACTGTCCAACGAGGAGATGAGCCTCCAAACCAGCTTAGCCACTAGGCTTTTATTAACTAGCTGGGGGCAACAGATACCTAGGCCTCCTCTGTTGGCTCGTCGACAAAGAAGCTTCTAGCTCCGCTGGTAAATGTGGCGATTATTATCCTTGAAACCCCATCATAAGTTTCCTAAGGAGCACTTGATTTTCCTTATAATTGTTTTTGGAAAAAGAGCAGCAGCCATGAAGAAGATCGACATATAATTGAGAACATATTTGATGAGAACCAAGTATCCGGTATGTGAGAGAGTGCTCGCTTGCCACCCAGTTAGCTTGGCTTGAAGATTCTCCACAAAAAAGTTGTAGTTGTCCGACCTCTTTCAGGAAGAGAGGAAAGGGATGCCTAGGTACCTTTTTTCTCTAGCCTGAGGGGCCTAACTTGGATAATAGAAATGATTTATGATTTGACCTGGAGATTGGCATATTTGCTGAAGTGGATCGCAGATTTCTCCAGGTTCAGAGCTTGACCCAAGATCTTGTCATGCATTTGTTTCGAGGCGTCAGATTGTTGACAATCATGTCATCTCTCAAAAAGTGTTGAATTATCTTAAGAATTCTAAAAGCAAAACTAGTAGCTTTGTGGTTATGGCTGACTTATCTAAGGCCTTTGATCGTATGGAATTAGCATTTATCTGTGACTAATTAAGCTCTATGGCTTCACGAATTTCTTTGCCGATTGTGTTCTTGCTTGCCTCTCATCATCCTCCCTAGTAGTTCTAGTTAATGGAGAGCAAAGCAACTTCTTTAACCCAGGTCGAGGGCTTCGCCGAGGTTGTCCAATGTTGCCTTACCTCTTTATCCTTGGAATCAACATTCTCTCTACTCTCCTAGAGAATGAAGCCAGCCACAAGAGAATTAGAGGAATCAAGTTGGCAAGGAACGCCCTAAAAATTAACCATCTCATGTTTGTGGACGGCCTACTCCTTTTTGGAACTGCCCACCCTTGGTAGTGTCACCAAACTGAAAGACACAATCAACACATTGAGGTAGGGCTTCATCCTTTGGGCTAGAATCTTAATATATGAGTTTGTAAATTGTGTTACGAAGACTGATCTGTCAGAAGTCCCCCACAAACTCCGAGACCTTCTTAGGGATCAAGACAATACAGGTTCTATTTACTTCAATGTCCATTCTTCCAGTGCTGAAGAAAGTTCTAACAGTTGAGTAGATGTTATCTCTGAGAGTGAGCTAGAAAGAGTAGAAGAATCTGGCATTCAGCCTATCTGGCCCCGGGGCTTTGTCCAAGGAGAGGTTTTTGAGAACTTTCTCAATATCTTCATTAGTGGAAATGGTATCAAGCTCATTGGCAGTAGTCTCTAGAAGTTTAGGAAAAGAAGCTGACTCCTCACGGCAGCTGTTGAACAAAGAAGGTGGCAAAGTGGAGGTGAACAGCTTTTTAAAGTACTCTAGAAAGGCTCCTTGGATGATTGCATTGTTGAAGGTACTCTCACCAGGCTCCTTGGATGATCGCATTGTTGAAGGTACTCTCACCAGGCTCCTTGGATGATCGCATGAGGCATTGGAGTGGAAGTACTTAGTGTTGCGGTCGCCACCCTTTAGCCAGTCCACCTAGGCATGTTGCTTCCAATAATCTTCTTGTTTGATAAGGAGATCCTAGAGGTGATAGCACAAAGTACCTTCTTTAAGTAAGTTTTAGGCAAGCTTATCTTCAAATTGAACTTTTAGAATGGCATCTTCGACTCTTCTAATGTCCTCGGCTAGGTTCCTAGCATATTGCTTGGCCTAAGCCCAAATGGAATAGGTAAGAGATCTCAGGCACGCATAGAGAAGCTACTAATGCGAGTAGAGTCTGTGTCGTTCATCTTTGCAGTGACTGTGGTAAAATTGTACACTAAGCTACCAATTTTCCACCCGAAATAGCCTTAGCCGCTTCCTTTTGGCAAGTGTTGTGAGGAGCTGACGACACTACGGTGGTAGAATCAGGCTAAAGGAAATTTGTTGCACCAGCTTGTAGTAGCTAAACCCCGGTCTAAGCACTCATGGACTAGGTGGGGTTCCATTCGGTGGTTTGGCCAAGTGTATGCAAGACCCCGAAAACCCAAATCAAGCAGTTCCACACTATTGATCTTAGCGTTAAACATTCAGCCTTACTGCAGGGATTTGGGATCCTCCAAATTTTTTGTGAGAGGAAGAGACATTGTTAAAGACCCCCACATAGCAAAACGGTCGTTGGTCCACTGAAAAGAATCCAATAGAATCCTAGAGCTCCGCATCTTCTTCATGATAAGGGTTTCCATAGGCTCCACAAAAGATCTAGTCTTCACCCGAGGTCACTTCACAAATTACAACAATGATAAAGCTTGTACTGGCACCAACCACTTCCTCAAGGGGAATGGCTTCGTCCATCTTCTTCTCCGAGAGAAGCTCTGAGAACTTGCGAAAGAGTTCCTCATCTGTCAGGGCCATGGTCCAAAAGATTACAAGAAGAATGAGGGTGGAAAAATAAAGGGAGATATACATGTGGTGATGCAGTAGAAAAGAACACTTAAAAAATGGAAAAGGGTGAGAGAGGGTGGAGGAGGGAGGGTTGGGGGACCTAGAGAGAAAGGGGAAGACAAGGAGGAAAGAGGAGAGCAAAACCCTAGGGGAAGGTTGGAGAGTTCTCCGGAAGAAAAATGACATGTACGCTAATGGTTCTTAGAGCATCATAAAAGCTCATCCTTTTAATTGCAAATAATTTATCTCCAAGCCTTCCCTTATGAACAGAACTACCTAACTTAGTTTCTTCACTGTAACTATTTGTAGCTTTACTGATCTCATCAAAGCAGTAGTTGATCAAGGCGTACTTCGACACCCTGGCAACTAAATCAGGCGACAAGCATGATGCAGTGGTGCTCCTAGTAGTAAATGAGTCATGACTGTTGCGTCTCCATTTGTATGCAAATAGCACAAATCCAATTAAAGCAAGTAGTAGAAAGGGTACTACTATTACAGAGATAATCACATATAACTTCTGGCTTTCATCTCCATGAATTAATATAATAGGATGCACAGGAATGAAATCATAGTCACCGTTGTTTGGATCAACAATGCTGGAAATTATCAATGGTGTCGTTTGAAGGGGAAATAAGATTGTGGTTTTAGGATATATAGTTGTCTATGGATCAATGCGATTCTCTGCCAATATATCACTAGAAGGAATGCCAAATTTTTTGGCCACTAATCCGACAAGGTATTGAAATCCATATCTAGTATCGTTTAAATCAAAACAAGCACATGTAAGAGGCACAGTTAATTTCGCCCCCACCTTAAGTATCTGCAGTATCTAATTGATTCTCCTTAGCAAGAGTTTGTGATCGGTAGACGACATACGTTTCACATGAATTCTAATAACTATTGTACACATGCGTAGCAAGAGCCAGGAGAGATTGCGAGGACTGAGCATGGATCTGGATCGTAGAATTGCTTTGAAAATGTGACACCGAGAAGTAAGAAATGGATGATAAGATTTAATTTACAAGCATCTTAATGTGACATGATAAGGCAAAGGGAGCTTGGAAAAAAACGCAAGTAAGAAGGCCTTAAGGTTTCAAGTGGAACATGGCTTTGTAGTAGTCTTTAAAGCCAGATCACTATACAAGGATATATGTAAGTTGACAGAGCTTGTAAAATTCTACTTTTAGTCCAGTGATGCTAATTATATTCAAATTAAGTTGATCAATTTCAGACAAATTAGCAGGCCAGTCCTGTCTTTGGTGGGAGGGAAAAGCAAAGAAAGGATGATCACTTGCACGTCGAAAACAAGATTCGACTAAATAATGGAGATATTGATGTCCGTGGTCGATAGTAATTGCACTTCTTTTAACACTGGAATGTAGTACGATGGAGGTTGAGATGAGGCCTCTTTCGTATCACAAAGAGATACGACTCCACAGAGAGAGTTCACTTTTGTGTTTCTTTGGGAGGAATTGTTAAAATGGTATACTCTTCTATTGTGTTAAAAATTGTATTTGTGCAAGGAAACAATACCTGGAGCTCGCTACAAATTCGTTGCATTACTTCTTGCTGGAATGAGAACAAAGGCCACCAGGACAATAACATAAACATCCCAGAGGAGGAATACAATTTGACGGACAAACCACTCGCCACATCAAAAATTAAAAATAAAGTTTTCTTCAAATAAATAATAATAACAAAGAGAAAAAAAACAGAAGAACAAAAGAGACAGCAGATTGAAAAAGGAGGGTAAAGAAAGCACACATTAAGTCTCAACTTGGAAAGAATCAAAATCTCGCCTGTACCACCCAAGATGCAAACCATACAAAAACCTACCCAGTATCTGTCTCAGTTATTAACTTAAAAATATAATGTGAAAAAACAGGCCATAATTTCAAGCAGAGGACAAGACTACCAGAGGTTGCCACGTTACTTCAAACACTAACAAACAATCAACAATTATCGCTGAGATAAATCTCTTACCACTGATTCTGGTCCATCTCTCAAAACTATAAGACACAAGTATAAGAAGATAAGTTATTAGAGAACTGTACAAAATGAGAAGCACTTCCTCTTATTGGAACTCACGCAACAAATAGCCATTACATTCTTCAGATACAAAATACAAAATTCCAACTGAAGGGGAAAGGAGCGGAAGCTTCACTTGGGAGATTGTAAAGATACCTATTATACAAACGGCGTGAACAGAAAAAAAAAAATAGATATACAATGAAAATGAGCCAGCAAGCTTCATAATCAGGAGCAATTAACAGATTACGCAGAGGGTCTTTGATAGATATATTTGGTTCTTGGATCAACAATGAGGCCCTTTCCTCCATTTACTTCAAGATCATGCCTACACAAAATATTCCCATGAGGACTATTGCCCAAAAAAACAAAAATTACAAGTGGATTGAAATGTAACAGAAGTTAGAACACTCACTGGAAGACAAAGTCGGGAATGGTTAACTGCTCACGAGGTACATATCTAAAGAGTTGAACAAGTCGGTCTACATAGACCACTTTCTTCCATACCTAATGTAAAGAAAAGGAAAGTTAGAAATCATAAGTTCTTTCCTTCTTTCTTTTTGGCTCATTTTCTGTGTGTTTGTGGTGAAGACATTAAGGGCAGAAGGTACCTCTCCGTCTACAAATAACTGCAAGGTGAAGATAGCTGTTCTTAGCCCCAATGTTGGATGGAGAACATACACTGCCTGCAAACATTACAAAACCATCATACAAAAATGTGTAAAGGGCATTAGTGAAATGAAATATTTGCATGCTGGACGAAATTAAGCACAGACATGTAAATTGCGCTGGTGCTTCCGACCAAGTATCTGCTGTAACCTCTTCATCCATCCTAGATCTGGTTGCCTGCTCATTTTAACAAAATATTAATATATTCTCCTTCGATGAATGTGTGGCACTATTTTCAAACTATGAAAATTGAGGTAAATAGATGAAATGGAGAAATAGATTAATGTACTCAATTAAAGCTCTGGTTCTAAGTTCTACTGTGAACACTTACATCTGCAGAGATGCTGCAGAGTGAAAATAAACAATTGTATAAGGCTTCTGAATCAAGGGTTCAAATTCCTGCAAAACAGAATTTCTGTAAGTTGATCAACCCACATGGGGATTATTCCTGCTAATATGGCAAACGAGATCTAGGAAAGAAGCAGAATTAGCATAATTAATTCATCAAAAAGTTAAGAAAACACAAGACATCTCTTGCCATAATGGATTGTAATTAACTTAGGGACCAGAATAATCAGAACAAAATTGCAGTTAATGAACTGCAGCTAAACTTGAAAGTAATTCATTTTAAGGGAAACAAGTAAAGTACATTCAAAGGCTTTTTAACAGTTTAACTTGCTCCAGCACCATAAAATAATTGGTAGAATCTAAAGCATTAATTTAGGGGCTTAAATAATGAACTATGTTCCTTGGCATCTGGTTGAAAATATAATATGCAAACCTTCCCTAAAAACATAAAATATTTAGAAGTAGATAAATTCGGCAAATTGAAGAGTCTGATTGCCAGTAAGAATTGATACCTTTACCACATAGAGAACAAACCGTTCTAGATCAAGACATCGAAGAAGAAAATGAGCTCCAACAACGACCATCACAGGACGCCCCTCACTGTCAACTCCACCACGATAACTGAAATTTAAGGAAAAGTCTAAAAATCTTAATAGCCTATAGAGAACAACCAATATGTTAACAAGAAAATTCATTCTGAAAAGAAGACAACAAGTGCAAGAAAACCATAAGGTAAGAAGAGCCTTAACTATCACCAAAAGAAAAATAATCAAGGCATATGATAATGAACAGTATTTGTAGATGCAATCATAGTTGTTTATGTTAATTTACAAAATTGAAACTAGAGTATAGCAGAAATATTTCCAATGAAGCATAGTACAATGGACATACACAATCTTCATTTCAGCAATCTCTGAAAGGTTAAGCGAATTTGCTTTAGCAAGATATCGTGAATGAAGTGAATATTCCTCAGCAGCAGATAATGGTGGTCCACCTAGATCACCAAATCCAAGCAGTTTAGCACAATTAAATCCACTTTGTGCTTGAGCAGCCTTCTGCCATTGCTCTTTCCGTCGCTGATCAGGATCTTTAATTAATGACATGAATGCTGGATCTAAGAAAGAATCCAACTTGAAAGAATTCCTGTTGAAAAAGATTGACTGATGAGTCAATAAGGAAAATATCAACTAACACCCAACATATATGAAATGATGAACTCAAACATAATGAAAAGAATAGAAAAGCAACTGAAGTCAAACTATTCTGTTTGCCGACTGGAAGGATAGTCCATGAAAAAGGGGCAAGATATCAAGCAATGGCTGTGGAGATAAAATCAAAGAGCATTGACACAATTCTAATTCCCCTAGTATTAGTACACAAGCAAAAATCAAAAGAAAGGCACTTCAAGTAGTTCATTCATTAATCTGTCATTCTGGTCATTTGTGAGGTCATAAGCAAATGAAATTGAAGTTACTTCTAAAGTCAAAGTCATGAAGCATAGATTGTCATACCACAGATGAATGTTATATCACACTTATAATGTGCCACTTTGGTTTCCAGTTTCTGTGCACTCTTTCTATTGTTTAACTCCTACAAAGTACCAACAAGTCAAAAACTACCTCAGATTCCATAGGTGCTTGCACATTGATGCATGCTTTTGTACCCTTAAAAGATGACTTACTTTTTTACTAATTTGTGTGACAGAATGTTGATCTGACATCATCAAAGACTGAAATATCAATTGTCCACTTTGGCAAGCTCCCTTATGTTTGCACATAATAGCACTATCAAGAACAAAGAACCGTCCAAGGAAAGGGAATTACACAACATGATCCAAGATGAAAACAGTGTGAACTAGATGATTCGCCTAGTAAAAACTAATGGAATCGCCTAGCTATAACTACATCACATAAATTATATGAGAACTCTGATAACACTGGCTCCTCAAAGATCACCATTTAACAGGCTACAGACCTTAAGAAAATGAACAGCCTATCATTCTTTGTTTTCCCTTCAACTCCTATTTGTCCTTGAAAAGCAAGTGGTCAAACATGGCTTTCAACTTTCAAGGCAATGAACTGAGAAAGAGAGACACAGTGCTAAAAGTAAACAGATATGCAACTCCAAGAACTTCTGATTGATAAGGAAGCCAATGTTAAGCCTTCTTATGGTGGTCCCAATTTAAGCCTTTCAGTATTAGGATTACCTCAAAGTTGCATAAACGAAGCTACAAATGAAGATCAGAAAAAGAAAAACTATAAGCTCCGGAACACTCAGAATTCTTACCGCCTCAATGTCAATCCAACATCTGCAGCAGGTGAATCTACCAAGACTGTGGGCTGTTTTGGTATATTGGCTGAAACAGCAGGCAATGGTTTTATCCTAATCTTCCTTTCATCTATTATTGTCTCACCATTCTCATCCCCTACATCTGCTGGAAGCTTCGATGCTGCAATCTCTTCTTCATGCTTATCCCGAGGAAAATAAAGTGGAAGTAATCTGCGTATGCACTACTGTCAGAGGGAAAGCCAGTAAAACAAAGCAAGTATACTATTATCTTCTTCAGAAAGTACTTCTGAACATGAAAATTTTATTTTACAACATCATGGATGAAATATTTAGTTCAAAAGATTAGGTCACTCCTCGGAACTTGCTACTTTTCCTTGTAGTTCCTAAAGACATACCTTTTATAAATCTCTGTATCATTTGATGTTGTAGTACAGAAAACAACAGCAGTGATTTTGTCTTTCTGCTTCTCCAGAAAACGTCTTACGGTCCCTGATAAATGCACCAAAATAAGTAAACTACAGCTGCACGAAAATGAAATAACATGTATGAACACATGAATTTATATTTTACAAAAATCAGAACAAAAAACATATGTAAGAACGAATGTACTAAAAAGAGTTAAATTAAATGAAGTGTTGCATTAAAAAGGTAATAATAATGATTAAACCAACAAAAATTACATAAAAGGCCAGTAGAGGAAACAGTTTTCTGTTACTCACTTATTGCCACATGAGCAGCTGGTTCACGAGGATAATTTTTTGCCTCCGTGTATATGCAACCAGTGGCAATGCTGCATCATGAGGAAGATAATACAATTAGTTCCATAAGTCTCTATCAGATGCAGACTAATGTGTAAGAATATCCAGCTTAGAATCTGTGAGTATATAAAATATCTATGCAACCTTTGAAGTCCATTCTCAATGAGTAGCTCCAAGCAAGACCGGTAGCAGTGGCTAAGGGCATTTTCTGCAGCTGTGTGATATTTAACAGCATATTTGGGTCCAACAGTATGTATGATCTTTCTGTGAGAATGTTAAAGGAATATATTAGAAATCGCAATCTAAGATTGTACAAGCATAGATTCTGGAATAAATAGATTCATGGGCTACATTATGTGCCATTAAAGTCAAAAGACTGAAAAACATTACAAACTCAAATATAAATATTGCATATATCAACTATTCAGAAATACAAATAAGCATCCATATTTTCGATGTCACAAATGCCACAAGAACACCCTTGGTCCATGAATATATACCATTTGGCATGAATACCGTGCGGACCAAGTAAACAAGCATAGTATGCCTGTTCTAAATTCTAATGCTAGGCCTTCTTTTGTTTTATCTGCTCTATATTGACATACTGCAAGCTAAGCGGCAGAACCTATATCATCTGATAGTCAGTCTTATGCTTATTTTTTACTTTTTCCAAGGTAACAATTTTTAGAAAGATTCAATATTAACTATTCATTTGAGTCCTCAGACTAATCGTGTATGGTTTAAAGTTTCACCAAGACAAAACAGAACTACAATAAAGGGAAGCAACAACAACCCAGTAATGGTCGAAATTTAATGAAAACTAAAGCAGAAACTCATTAATTAAGGCCGAAACTATCAAGATTTATGGTTTTGACATTTATCTTGGACCACATTAGAATAAAACCATTATATTTCGACATAAAATATTCATTTCTTTTTTAGCGTTATAAACTGAAATCAACCAAAATCGAAACTTCAAATTAGACATAATCAGAATCCTATGAACACCTTGTGCATGTTGTATGCTAAAAGCATTAGTCAATAGGTATAGATGTTTAACTCTTACATAGAACTTTAACTCTTTTGTAGAACTTTAACTCTTTCATAAAATTCTACCACTAATAAATGATAATAATGATCATCGTGTAACAGGGCAATAGACATTGTGTCAATCTAACCCAACCATTTATTAGGACAATATAAATTGCATGCCACACTGGTTATCGTGTACACTAGGGGTGTAAATGACCCAAGTTCAAGCAAGCTGAGCTCCGCTCGGCTTAGCTCAAAACAGATAATACCCAGCTTGGCTTGAGCTCGACACAAGCTGGCGAATGGGGGCTCAAGCTTGGCTCGCCCAAGTATCAAGCTAGCTCAAGTCAGCTCGAGTGGCTTGCATCTAAAATATTATATATAAATTAATTTAAGAGAACACATTTTAACTATGTAAGAGCTACCTATCAAGATCATTCAATGTTTGTTACTTTTCGATGTGCCACTAAAAGTGGAACTTCATTTGAAAAGAGTAACATGTTGCCTTGATAAATGTAGTAAGTAGGATTTGAACCTGAGCCTTGGGTAATTTAAAAAGTTCTATAACCAAATGTGCTAGAATAGCTTTAGATAAAATAGTTGAATTAAATATATATATAATATATTTCGAGCTAATTTGAACTGAGCTCGAGTGAGTTGGCTTTAGCTTGGCTCAGCTCGATTAACTTTTCAAGCTAAATAATTCAGCTTGGCTCTGCTCATTTAAAGCTCGAACCAAGCACATGAGCCTCATGAGCCGACGAGCTTTTCTGATAGCTCTAGTGTACATCAAACTAGTCAGATGTTGCATATTGATCCATGTAAAAAGCGCACCAAAGGAAATTGGATTTGTCTAGACCTATATTTTTGAAAGATAAATATCCAAAGTGGCATTGCATGTTTCAATTTATCGGCATATATTGCTAAGCATGGATCATCATGTACAACTCGCAAACTCACATCTACGAGGAAGGTTGTTGCAACTCCATTAATATGAAAGTTACAGTCATATTTTAGAAGTGATGGAAACAAGGATATTTCATTATAAGAAATCGAAGATAGAAAGAGGGAGAGAGAGATTCATCATTACTTTTCTTAGAAAAAAGATTGGATGGAAATATAGTGATTAGTGAATTTCTTCTGATTCATTACACAACAATAATACAGAGGCAAAAGGTTAAACTTCTTGTTGGAATGGAGGTTTCTTCTATGAAAAGTAAAAATGTTAGCAGAATTGTAAAGAGTTATTGTGTCATACAAAAACAGAAAATGTGTGTAGAGATATGATCAAAGAGGAAGTCCATGAAAACCGAGTAAAAAAAAAAAGCCTTGATGGCTTGACAGTACATTATAAAGAGAGTAGCAGAGAGTAGGCCAAAGAAACAAGGGATATGAGAAAAAATTAGGAGAAGAAAATCACATTATTGCTATTAGATATATCAAAAGAACCAAGAATAACCTCTTAAGCATCAAAATCTGTGCACATAAAGAAGTTAAACAATTCAAATGCATTTAAATTTCACACAGGTATCTCACTATCTCAACAAATATCTTTCATTGTTTATTCAAAATTTCAAACTACAAAGTTACATACTAGAGTTGACAAGTTCAGTTAAATACTTAAATTATCAACTGTTGGGCAGCATTCTTGACAATTATTGTACCAAGAATTTTGCAAACAGATCATGGTAGAGCATCTATGGTTCAATTGAAGCTCCAACTATAAATGTAATAGAAAAAAGATCTTGATTACGATAGTTTTGTCATGCTATGATACTATCATACTAACGCGAAAGAAATTACTGAATCAGAATGCTTTTCCTTTTATCCACACAATCCTAGCAACAGACTCACAATGGAGAAGATTGACTCTCTAATTTCGGATGAGAAGTGGATGATGTCCTATAAGAGAATGAGGAAAATGGTGGTAGAGACATAGATAAGCAATTCTGGGGTGAAGAAAGATACATGTGGTATTCCAAAAAATGGTATCATCAGCCAGATATATCACCCGGAAGAATAAGCTTGTTGCTGATCCTGCTATGATTGTCACCTGTCATGGCTGATCCCTAACCTTGTGTAAATCTCTTGGAGTGGATTTGGCATTTAGAATCATCACATATCATCTATGTCCACATATAATATATTTCTCTATCTACCCATCTCCTCTCTTCATTTTGATAGGTCGGTTGATCTTGTCCATATCAATGTGCCATGGATGCAGCACTGGTTTTAATGTGAAAAGAAAAGCTCCTAGGTTATCATCACTAACTATAGTATCATCTATAAGATACACCGAGTTGATATCATCATCATTTTATTCCCTGACCACAAGCATGTGCAAGCTCCACTTCAGAGTTTTATGCGGTTTCCATATATAAAATGTCACATAAACATGGCTAACTAAGTAATATAATACTTTTATACTAATTTAATGGTAGTTTAGATTTTCCCTTTTTTCTTCAATTCTTTCTTTTTATATCATTTTAAAGAGCTCATTGAAATACATAGCATTTCGTTCTAAGTTATACAGAAAAAATTTCATAGGGCCTGCTTGGTTTGTTGTATTTGCAGATGTTTTATCTCTAGACGCGGTATCTAGTTTAAGAACCATTATTTGGTTTGTTGTAGGTGCAGCATTTCTAGATACCAAAAGAGGACCATATGATGCATTCTGTCAATGCACTTAATACGAATGCATTGCAAAATACACTATTTGAAGCATGGTTAGAAGCACAACAAACTTACACCGTGGCACTAATATGGCATTGTCACAAATAAGACAGCCAAACAATGGTTTTGGATCTCTAAATACAACGTCATTAAATGCAGAGAACATACCGAGCTGGGAGATCATAAGCGTTGGTCATCTTCGCCATTCCAGTCCTGCAACCTCCCTGCATACAATTTCGTAAGATCGTTAAGTCAACAAAAAGGAAAAAACATTTAACTAGAGGAACACAGCAAACCTACCAATGTCGCACATTCCTCCGCAAGCCCAGGTCCCGCTGCGGCATGCAATCCAGGGCTACTATGTGCCTCATCCAAGCTCTACCAATTTAAACCAACCAATTCAATCAACAAACAAATTGGAAAACCTACCCAATTTCTAAGCAACCAAAATTACAAACCAAACCACCTCGTTGCTGGAATTCACCACCGCATCAACCTCAAGATTCCAAGGGTTCCCTCGCCAAAGATAAATCTTGGAATTGATCTCATGGTCGACTGGGAATCTCGAGGTGAGGCCGTCGCCGTCGGCTCCGGACTCGGATCCCGCCGTGGAGGTGAGCGGATCCGAGAAGTAGGAGAAGGGCGAGGTGGGATCCGCCGCCGCGTAGCTGCGCTGGTCCGCGTCGCTCCAACGTGGCACCTGGTCGAGCGTCACCACCGCGTCCCCCGTGTCCGACGAGGCTATCCCGCCACGTGTCGGCCCCTGCGGCACGCCACGATACATCTCCGGCGCGGGATCGAAGCCGGCCAGGAGGTCACTGAACTCGGCGACGGATTAGAGATGGGCGAAGAGGTGGAAGGGATGGAGGAGGAAGATAGGCGTTTGGAGGATGGAGAGGAAGCCAAGGATTGATGATTGGGGGGAGGGGTCAGATACCATTACCGAATCGGGAAATACGATTTTACAATTAAAGTAGCGGACTTGGATGAAATTACAGCTCATCCCCTTCGTTCTTATATGATCTCGATCTCCGGACGGATTCTAAACTAAGTTTTAACCTAACTAAACTAGGTCTTCATATATATATTTTCTCTTTTTCCTCGTAATAATTTTCTGGCCTTTCTACTTGTGATATCTTTCCGGCCGATACTCTCAAATACGAGACACGGATCGGTCTTTAAGTCTATGTCAACAGGAATACGACTCATTTACTAAATAGTTCAAACGAGTTACATGAGTTTTCCATGTTCACATAAGTTATTGTCTTATAAACATATTAGTGACTTAAAAACGGTCATTTTCACACACAAAAGAAAATAAGTTTTATATAAATTATTAATATATATATATATATATATACACTACGTAGTATAAAAAATAAATGTATTTAGTTTCAAGAGCCTCGTCTTATACTATTACTAAAACATTAGGGTTTTTTTTCCTACAAATAGTAGGGTGAATTAGACAAGTCCATTTATTATCATAATATAATTAAATTAAGGGATTTCTACATAATTACTATGAAAAATTTCTTAAAAATAACATAATTTTCATCAAAATCATTGTGCTCTTTCAAAATGTCGTTCTATTAACTAAAGTTAATTAATTATAATTAAAACATAAAATTAGACTAGAAAAAACTATTTTTACCCTTGTATAAATTATTTAAGAGACCGTGAAATATATACTCATTTATACAAGACAAAAACAGAGCATTTTAGTTATTTAAATATATCTATTATTATTAAGAATAATATGTTAAAAATATTATATTAAAAATAAACCATAATGAAAGTCAAAATATTTCGGTGGCAATTCTGATATTTTAATAGTAATATTTTGAAAATTTTCGTTGGCAATTATGTAAAAAATCGTTATACTAAAATCTAAATTTATTTGAAGTCTTTCATATTGAGTTATTGTCTGACCCAAAAAAAAAAATTGTGGCTCATCTACGGGTTAACATATTGTTTGTAACTTACACATCTCTCTCATCCCAAATCTTTTATACTTAACACAAATCTAAACCTATAAACTTGACCTACCCTTCAAACCTAGTAGACAATTAATCTATATTTCGGTGAAGCGTTTGATGGCCTTAATTTCTGACTCGCATATAAATTGTTTACCTCCCACTAAGCTCTCACAAGGAAAAGCATATAAATGTTTTAGATATTGACTGAATAATAAGAAAAAAAAACTCCAATCAAGTAAAGCAAATCTTTTTATCTTATCTTCTACAATACTTTTTTTTTATTTTTTTTATAATAAAATCTAACTTTGGGCTATCACAAAATTCTCTCAACATCTTTTGTTATACTAATATGATATGATCCGAGTTAGACCAGACCTCCTCATGGACATTAGGCTCATGGCTTTAATCATTTATCTAGTTAGTTATTTATTTCAGTATTTAGATTAGTTTTATTTTAGCTTGAGTTTGTCTTTAATTGGATGTTAGATTTGTCATGAATTTAGTTTAATTAAATGCTCTAGGTTAACCAGTTAGCCTCCAATATAAATCGTGAAGTGCAACCTTGATTAATTATATTTGATGAATTGATCAAGTTCTCATATCTCTCTTCTCCCTTCTCAACCTAAGCTCTCTCTCCCTGGTCATTCAACCCTAGCCGCAAGCCATTATTGGCCGCCAGTTTCTCCTTCCTTTCCTCCATTGAACCTCCCCTCCTTTTTGGGCATCGACCACCTTCTCCTCCCTCTTCCTTCACCCTTTATCACGAGCAATAGAACCTGCACTTCTAGACCTTCATCCTCAACATCATCACTATGTTGAATGCCACCACCAAGCCACCTCACACCACCATCATCTCCATCTTCATTTTTGATCTCTCATCTTCATTCCACCACCCCTCACTTACTCTAGAGCATCTTAGCCATCCTTTGAACCACCCTCCATAACCTCACTATATTCTGGACTCCATTAGAGACCTGCAACTTCATATTTAGCCCTCTAACCTGAGATTACCTCTACTCACCACCATCTAATCTTTGCGAATATTAGACCTAGCTACAGTCCGAATTTGAGAAGGATGTGAATATCAAAATTTTGTAGATCACAAGGTTACGAAATAAATCCATCTAGTTTCGTAATTTTTTAGCATTGAACAAATATCTAGTAAATATTCTCTATCAATTGTGTTTCCACAGCCAAGCTTGAGTCAGTAGTTGAGATCAGATCATAACATTATGGAAGGAGAGATGATAAATTAAATTTGTTTATATCAACACTAAATTTGTTTATATCAAAGGGCTTGATATATTCTTTCTAGTGTGGTACTATCTTAACTGTTGTGTATCAAACTTTCTTCTATGAACGAGTGAATGAATGAATGAATATATGAGTGAAACTCTATGCCTACAAGTTTTTCTTAAAAAAGTATTACATCCTTTTTTTTATTCTTCAATTTCTTGTTCTTATCTTCAAATCTTTAATATCCCTCACTGCAAATGGTAGGGAGACTTTTCTATGTTCTCATTTAGGGCCGGTGTAATTAAGTGCTTGCGTAGTTCAAGCTTTTTCTAGAATAATTTAGCTTAATTTTAGTTAAGTCAAGTTCCACCGTAAATAAGCCGCTTGATGATAAAATCAAATATATTTAGACTCAACTCTAATTTAACCTTAATGCAAGCTTAAATTGGATCAAATACATAACTAACAAGTCACCAACAAAAAGTCTCAATTAGGAGGTGTAAACCAGCTTAGATTAAGCGAGTTGGGTCAGCTCGGCTCAAGAGCTAAACTATTTCTACTCGAGCTCAATTCGAGTTAGAAAAGTTCAGCTTGGCTCGACTCATCTTCAGCTCAATAAAATTCAAGTTTAGCTCCATAGCTCTGTAAGGTTAATGAGTTGAAATTAGTATATAGAGTGATACAAATAACAAATTATTAACGTAAAATCATAATTGCTGATGTGAATATATCATATCCAACTTATATATATATTAATTGAGCCTTGGCTCGGGTAAATTAGAGTTCGACCGAACTCACGTGCCTAACGAGCCTAGGGCCTTTTTGACAGCACAAGTCTCAATGCGGCATTTCTTCAAACAAATGAAAGAATACAAATACCAGCTTAGCTCTCACAATCTCTCTCTCTCTCTCTCTCTCCCTTCCATACCAAGACAAAAGAGTCCAACGCTACGACAACCTTTACCCATCCTCCCAAACTCTGCTTTTCCCAACAAGACCGCCACCATGTCCACTTCGCCGGACCATCCAACCTTGTGGGCCCACGTTTGCCTCGCCGACCACCGCGACGTCCCCAACATCCACCGTCTGATCCGCCATTTCGCAGATCACGAGGGCCTCGCCGAGTACTAGTACTTCTCCGCCACCGAGTCGCCGCTATCCTCTTCCCCTCCCCCTCCCCTCCCCCCTTCCTCTCCACCACCGCCTTAATCCTCGACCTCTCCCCGATCCCGCCACTTGGCGGTATTGCAGCTGGCGGCGGACGAGGACGCGAAGGCGTTCAAGTCACCGAGGGGTGGTGTGCACCCCATGCTTCGCGGCGTTCCATGGAGGGAGGGGAATGAACATGGATGTGCTGGTGGTGAGGCCGGCGTCGCGGAGGAGGGGACGCCGGTGAGGCGCTCAAGGCATACGGTGACGGCGGCGTGAAAGAAGAGAAGGATGCATTAGCTTATTTTTTGCTTTGGTGGCAAGTGAAAAAATTAATTCACCCTTTAAATTTACTATAAAAAAAAATCTACTTTATTATAGCTCTCTATCAAAAATGTCAAACCATATTTATTATAATTTCATAAAATAAAGTATTTTTTCTATTTTTTTTAACTTTTATATCACATCAAATATAATTATTATACTTTTATTTAGAATACTAGTCAAAATAGAAATCATTATTCATAGAACAAATCACTCTTTTTAATAATAAAAAATATGAATTATTATTTTTTAATCTAATCATATTTCACATTAACTTTAAATTTAACACACTTCACCGAACATAACGAACATATAAATAAGCTTGCAAGAGAACTAATTTTATCTGAAAATATTGTGATGGTGTGCATAAGATTTTTTAAGGATAAAAAAATATCGATTTAAGTTTATGTATATTTTAGTCTTTAGTTTGACACAAAGTAATGATAACCTTAGATAAAATATTAATATTAGTTATTATCTATTTCAATTACCATATTCTCCATATTAGTTCATTACATTTGATATTTTGTGCACAAATAAAAATGTTATCTTGGTTAAGGAATATTATTTTTATAATATATTCTATGTATTCATGTTTTATAATAATATTTATTAGTTTATAGTAAGATATTATAAGAATTATCTCTTATCTTTATGTGCATAATTTTATCACACCATAGAATTTCATACATATAGTTTAACCTATTTTATATAAGGTTTGACCGAAGTGTGTTTAAGTAGGTATTTGTTTGCAAAGCGTGTATAAGAGATGCTTATTAACTAAATACTATCTAAATATTGATCACTAACTTAGATATGCCCCCACTATCATAATGATAGATGTGCTCATTACTCAACATACATGGGTCATTAACATGACACGCAAGCAACTGTCTATGATCAAGTCAAATAAACACCATCTGGGTGTAACATTGAATTAGATTTTCAAAATCCCCTTTTGATTTGAAGTTGCATTCTCCAAGCAATGGTATAAAGTGGGAGAGTTTTCCAAAAGAGATAGATTTAGTAAACATATCAGCCACTTATTCATTTGAATGGTAGATTTTCAGCTCTATTATGTTTTATACTATCAAGCCTTGTATGAAATGATATTAAATATCAATACGTTTTGTTCTTTTATAGAAAACAATATATTTTGTTATTGCAATAGTAGTATTATTGCAGAAAATTTTGGCAACTTTATCTTGTTGCTAATTAAGATCCTAAAGTATTCTTTCTCAACCATAATGCTTGACAAGAAGAGGAGGCTGCTGTGACATATTCTGCTACAAAGAGTTGACAATGAAACTATTTCTTGTTACTTTAAGCTCTATTTGATAATTGTTGATCCAAAGGTAAATGAACATCTTCAGGTACTCTTCTTGCCATCTAGTGATCCTGCATAATGACTACTAGTAAGATTATTTATATAAGTGTGCCATAAGACAAAATGTATTGTTCCAGCAAAATTAGCATAAGATTTTCTTGGTTGCACTAAAGTGATGTTTTGTAGTGTTTTACATATATTTGAAGGTAAGATTGATTGACAAGACAATGTCTCTCCGAATATGAGTAAGATATAAAATAGACTACCAACTAAACTTCTAAATAACTTTGTATTCACTTATTCTATCATCTTCAAACCTTAATTTTTCATCATTATTCACTAGAGTGTTTGTGATCTTGCAATTTAGTGTATTAGACTTCTTGAGAACCTACAACATACTTTTCTTGTGAAAAAAATGCAATATTTGCTTTGCTTCAGTTCCGAACAAATAAAATACTGCAATTTTTGATATCTATCATGAGAGAGTTAAAGAACATATATAATAATAATAATAATAATAATAATAATAATAATAATAATAATAATAATAATAATAATAATAATAATAATAATAATAATAATAATAATATAAATAATAATAATATCAATACTGAGGCAATCTATGACAAGTTCATTTTGAATTTTTTTTTTGGTTTAAAGGTATTCATTACCACAAAAAAAGGGCCAAAAGTGTTTTGAGGTGTCCTTTAGATACCCAAAGTATTCCTATAAAATAGACTAGCAAAATTATTTTGCATGGTATTAAACCAAACCATAGAAAAAAATTGGATTCTCCCTTGGTTAGCCAACTTATTAGCTACTAAGTTGGCTTCCCGATAACATTGAAAGAAGATCTAAATTTTTAATTCATGCATAGATAAATAAAAAAGGTATGCCGCTATTGCAAGGATAGTTCTTTTTGGTCTTGAGAATATTGATGAGTCTTTGAGAGTCGGATTCAACCAGGAACTCAGAGAAATTGTATTGCCTTGCTTGTAGTAGAGTATATTGAAGTGTTTCAGCTTCAGCCTCCAATGTGTCTTTAGCTTTACTAACCAGAGCCTTGAATATAATTGTTGAGCCAATGGCATTTCTAAAAACATACTCCAATCTGAAAGATCCATTATGTTTGGAGTAGGATCCATCCAAGTTACATTTTAGCCTCCCGATAGGTGGTGGGATCCACCTCCTTTGTTCACTAATAACATTAGCATGTTTGATAGTTTCTTGTATTTTCTCATAGTCTTCAAGACTAGGGCCATTGTCCTGAACATTAGCTGCTTACCATTAGTTTCTTTTGCTGGAATAGTTCTTCATTTTGAGATTTTGAGATAGTCCACATGCCATAAAGTAATCATGTATTTCAGAAAGGTCGCAGCATCTTTTGAAACTTTCTCCTTCCTTCTCCAGCTTCCATTCACCCAGTCATTGATTAGCCTGAAATTCAAACTCAAATGTTGTTCTAAAGCTTGCCACAGGTCTTTAGCTCTACCACACTCCGCCAGTAAGTGCTTTTCAGTTTCCTCATGTTGCCAGCACAGAGGGCACTATTTACGTAGGTATAAAGAAAGCTTATGGAGTCTAGAATTAGTCAACACTCTATCCATAAGACTTTCCATAATAATATTTTATTTTTTGGAGCAAACAAACCTAAAAGTCGTTGGCTCAGACCTAGACTCTCTTACATACTTAATAATGGACGCCGCGGTTGGGTTGCCCAAACCCAAGCATCATTTGCCAAGGATGCCACTTAAGAGCAACAGTATTACCAAGGACTGGACCAAGGCACTTAAAGATCCTCTACATATTCCATTGTTGGTCAGTGATTAATCAACTCACTTTCTTATCATCTAACCTAAGGTTAACATTAACAAAGGTAAGCCAAGTAGCCAAGGAGATATTAGAAACACAAGGATCATCCATGATGTTGGTACCGTTCCCATTTCCAACGGACTTAAATAGATCCAATCTGATAGATTGCAACGCATCAAACATGATCTCAAAGAAGACAGACTTACGTGCCCTCCCCAACTTCTTCCAAGGCTTAACACTGCCATTCTTGTGGACCATGGTTTAACCCAAGTTTTATTTTTATACTACAACAAATGTATAGCACGAGATCTAGTGAGAACAATCTTAGCATCTAGAAGATGCTTAATGCCTAGACTGTCATTGTCATGAACTCAACAACTCTTATCCCATCCAATTACATGAAAGCCCTTACAAGAATTACCTTTACCCCATAAAAAGGTTCTAACTACCTTATCCACTTTGTCAAGCACCATAAGGGGCACAATAGTCCTACACATAGCATATGTAGGAATAGCAAGAGTTGTAGACTTACTAAGGGTAGCTCGTGCCACCTAACTTAGGGTTGCATGCTTCCACCAATCAAGTTTACTCTAAACTTCTAAATAACTTTGTATTGATATCTTCAATTATCTTCAAGCCTTAATTTCTCATTATCATTTATTAGAGTGTTTGTGACCTTGCAATTCAGTGTATTAAATTTCTTGAGAAGACCTGCAACATACTTTTCTTATGAAATAAAAAATTCAATCTTTATTTTGCTTCACTTCCAAACCAATAAAATATTGCATTAAACATAAGTATATATCATATCAAATATTTTCATCATGCAATTTCTGATATCTATCACAAGAGAGTTCGAAGACCCCATATATATAATAACATCAAACTCAGGCAAACTATGCAAGCTCATTCTATTTTATTTTTTCAAATAAAGAGTGGTATCATTTTCACTTCTTTCAAACCCATTTTCTCTATAATAAGAATCAATTTAGTGTACCAAGCTCGTGGTGCTTGTTTAAAATATAGAGTGCATTCTTTAGCTTTAGGTCATTCTCTTCATAAACACGAACAACAATTTTTTTTGCTGAGTGATGATATATATATATATATATATATATATATATATATATATTCATTCAATTCATTATTTAGAAAAGTGGATTTTATATCTAACTTATAAATATGCCATTTTAATTGAGTAGTTAATGTTAAATTAGTTCTTATTGTTTCAAAGCAACCAACTAGAGAGAAGATTTCTTAAAAATCAATACCTTCTTATTGTGCATAATCTTTTGCTATAAGGCATGCCAAGAGTTTCTAAATATTGTCATTCAAATTATACTTTGTTTAGAATAAGAGTAACTTAAGTTCCATTTACACATACTCGATTAGGGTTCACTCGATATATTTATAAAGGTTTATCCGACTAACTAACTCAACTCGTTTAGTAGACTTAGCTACGACCCAGCTAAAGCATACTATGAATCAGTTTGAACTCAACCATACATAAACAAACTAAATAAATAAATAACTAAAGTAAATTAAATAAACAAAAGACTCAATTTAGACTCGACTCAATTTACTCTAGACTTGAGCTAATCTGGAATCAGCATGGATCATAACATGGAGATAACAAAATAAAGACAATAGTAACATGAAGCATATTAAAAACAGCTATATGTGTATGAGTTGAGTTGTATAGATTTTATTTACCTCAAAATATGAGTATCACTTGGGGCTCAAAGTCCAACTAATACTTAATACTTATATACCTACTAACATCTTCTAAATAGTCGATGTGGTATTAAGCTCACTTTCTTTTCTTTTTTATTATCTTAATTGCAACTCGGAAGCCTTTTTTTTCTTTTCTTTTCTCTGGATTTGAATAAGTAACTATATTATATTAAAGTATTATTTGAACTCTTCTATTCTACCAATAAATTATCATAAATAAAATGTGAATCCTACTTAATGTGGCTCAAAGATTTTTCCAACACTTGCAATATTTCTCAATCTCTCCTTTGCCTAGAAAAACTATCATCATTATGCTTCTATAGGAGCCATAGTGAAACAAAAGTAGCAAATAGAAAACTCAACATCTCAGTAGAAGGTAATAAATAAATATTTAGGCTGCCCAGATAATGTAGTAGTCTAGGATAATTTTTTGGATTTGAATATTAATCTGTTAACATGTTTATTTAGTTGATAACATGATTTATTTTAAGATAGATTATGTGAGCACAAGTGCATTTGGTACGTGGCGGCCCCGTTTGTCATACCGCATGCGCTATGTGCGTGGTGTGGGCATGCATATTTTTTAGATGAATTATGTGAGCACAAGTGTATTTGGTGTGTGGTAGCCCCGTTTGTCATCTCGTGCGCGCTGTGCATGCTGTGTGGGCATACACATGCATATGCTCATGCTCGTGCCACGCGAGGGTGTTACACACCCGGGAGTAGAGAAGTCCACTCTTCCTGCCTTTGGGTCAAGCTGCTGACTGGTTTCTCAACCCCATCTCTATCAAAGTGCTCAATTGCCATCTAAGACACTAGCCACATTGTGTGTTCTGCCTTAGTCTTGATCGCCTGAAAGCAAAATTTGTTCTGAGCCTTTCAAATTATCCAAATTGAGGAGGCTATAATAAACTTAAACTTATCTTGGTCTCCCTCTAAATGGTCTCAATCATATGTTAGCCAATTAACATCTTGAGAAAAAAATGATTTTGAGGTTCTGGGCGATGACCCTCAGACCTCAAGGGCATAGCATTAGTGGTAAAACAAATACTCCATATCTCTTCTCAAAGGCCACCCATAGGACACATCAGCCGTCCCAATGTGCATCCTCTAGAGAATGGTTCTAGTAGAAATTTTTTCCCACTAAACTTTTTGTAAAAAGGACTTAACTCTTGGGTTAACCTTAAGTTTCGAAATAGCAATCCATTTTAGTCCAGGCCCATTCAATTTAAGGCGTATTAAAGAATCCACTGCTTTTGTAGTAGCCTTACCTTTTAGGTTAGGCCACTAAATTCACTTGTCTACTAAACTTTCAACTCTTAAGTTGGTGATAGTGTTCTAGATAGTACTGCCAAACAACTCAGAAATGTGATCCACCTTCCACCAGCCATTCTCTAGAAGATCACCGACCATGGTTTCAAGATGGATGTTAGTAGGACCCAACATGTAGGCCAAGGGAGTCGGGGTGATTGACAAATCATAAAGCACACTAGTGAGACCCATTTTTCACTAGATACTTAATGCCATTTTTTATTTTTGTGGTCGAGTTCCATAAGGTTCTCCAAACCCAAGAAGAGCTTTCACGGGCCTACTAGCCCACATGTCTAACTTATTTTATTTTTTTTCATAATAGAGGCCCATAAGAAAGAATCATTATTAAGAAATTTAAGAACATTTTTGACAAAAAGAACAAACTTAGCTAATCGGAGATCTCTGATTCCTAGACCACTCTCAGTTTTAGGATTAATAACAATAGCCTAGTTAATTAAGTTAAGACTTTTCTGATTCTTCACTCTCTCCCATAGGAATTCCTTAGCAGCTTGATAATTTGATTAAGAGTAGTGTCTAGAATCCGAGTAGAACTCAACTAAAAGTTGGGAATAGAAGTAAGGGTTAACTTTATCAAGGTTAACCTACCAACAAAGGATAGGGTATTCCTTGTCCAACTAGTTAGCTTACTTTGGCTAACTCCTAATAATTAGCAACTAGAATTCGAGTGGGCGACATCTTGACACCCAAATAAGTGAGGGGAACTATTCAACTTTGAGATTAAGGAAGTCACTCATGCACTCATTAACATTATTGGCCATAAAGGACCTAAAATAGATACTCAATTTATCCAAATTAACTTTTTTTTTTATGAGATTGCAATACATGTGCAAAATCGCCAAAATGGTTTGAGCCAATATCAGGGTGGCCTCAGCCATGATGAGGCATCATCTGCAAAGAGGAGATGGTTCATATCCTGACTATCATTCCTAATCTTAAACCCTTTAAGAGTGCCTCTAGTAGTGTGGTCATTGAATAGGGTAGTAAGGAGTTGGGAGCAAATGATAAAAAGTAAGGTGAGAGAGGGTTTTCTTGCCGGATATCACAGAAAGGTGAGAACCACTCGGTCAGACTACTATTTACTAAAAGAGAATACTTGGGAGACTTAATACAACCCTTAACCCAACTACACCACCTACTAGAGAAACCTTTAGTAGAGAGTCTATTTAATATAGGCTTCCAACTTAGCCTATCATAGGCTTTTTCTATATCCAATTTGATTAACATTATCAAGTGGTTATGTCTATCTTTGGACAAAGAATGAACCACCTCTTAGGCAGCAAGAATATTGTAACTAATATTTCTACAAGCCACAAATGCGACTTATTCTTTCCCAATGATATTAGGAAGAATTGGGCGTAATTGTTTAGTCAGAATTTAAGCAATAATTTTATAGTATACATTACATAAAGAAATAGGACAAAAATCCTTCACATACTCAAGGTTATCTTTTTTTTAGAATTAGAGTAAGATATGTGAGGTCCCAATTAGTCTGTAATTCATAGTGCTTAAAAAAGAAAAAAAAAACAACATCTGTAATATTTGGCCCAATAGTGTCCCAATAGGTCCTGAAAATCTCAACTTGAAACCCATCAAGACTAAGGGTTTTGTTAGCTGACATGGCCTAGAGGGAAAACTTAATCTCCACACAAGTGATTGAGCGCTCAAAATAAGATGATTAGCAATGGCCAGGTCAATGCGAAGGAGGGAAGGCTCTCCTGATGATTATTATCCCAAAGGTTTTGATAAAAGGCGGTAAAGGTTACTCTAATAGTTGATTAATCCATAGTCTAATTCCTATTTCCATCAAAGATAACTTTAATGAAATTCCTTCTACGTCTAATAGTGGTGGTGGTGTGAAAGAATCTAGTGTTGAGATCCCCGTTCTTAATCCACTTTATTTTAGATCTTTGACTCTTTAAGGCGTTAATTTGGCAGATTAAGACAATTTGCAAACTATACAAACATCTCAGATTGATTCTTTTCGCAATAGAAGCATAACCCGAGTAGCCTAAGTTCTCCAACTCTCTAATGTGAGCCTTAACCATAGACAACCTACTATCAAGATTCCCCACACACCTCCTATTTTATATACTAAGAGACTGTATGTATAGCTTTAGCAATGGAGTGATTAAATCTATCACATGGGTTATGAATCCTCAATGACAAGCCAACATTCATCATATTCAAGCTAGAAAATTTCAACCTATAAGGCCTTTTAACACTATTGAGCATCTCGTCTATAAAAATTGGAAAAGAAAGAGATTATTTGTTTTCTTGCTCCCGCTTCCTCATCTGCGCTCGTCAAGCCAACTTAGCTTTTTGGGAGGTGAAAGAGCGGTTGAAGCGGACATTGAGAAATGACAGCATCGAAGATATCTATATACACGGTCACGGTTATGGAGGACTGCGTTCCGGAAAAAGTAGCCTACTTGACAGAAAGGGCGGGCACTCTCGGCTCGGAGGTAGGCACTCTCGTCTTTCAACCCCACCTTACTTTGCATTTTGTGAGGCACTCTTTACTTACAGAAGAGATAAAAAGAGGAGCATGATCTAAGCCAATGCGCTCAAGGTGGGTGACCTTAGTGTTGGGGAAGACAAAGAGCCTGTTTGAATTGGCTAGGGCTCAATTGAGCCTAACCCAAATCCACTCATGGTCCTCACACTTATTACAACCAAGTAAAATGTGTTCCCACAAAACCGAGATCACAAACACCCACAAAATTAATAAACTAAATAAACCTTTAGCTTTACAGTCCAACACTATATCATTATTACACTTTTTATTATCAACATAAAGAAAGGTAATTAAAATCATTGAATAATAACCAAGTTGGATGTTTCAAAACTTACCTAACTCACTCCATAACTCTTTTTGCTCATCGGCATGATTGTTGGCATAGACAACCGTCCAAAGCCAAAGCTTTTCCCTATTAGGCATCACAACAATGTGGGCCGCTTGCCGAGACTTAAATATGATTATTACCTCCCCAGTTAGTACCTTCCTGGCTATGATCATTCTGCCAGAGGCACCAACTATAAGGACAATAGTGTTTCCAACTTTGTCCAAGCCTATGCACATAGTATCAAGCCTTAGCTTCTGAGGCATGATTTTCTAATAATTGGCTTGTTGACAAACGTGTTGTTCCAAGGAAAAATGTTAACGTAATTATCTGTAATTCAAGTGCTAAGTATAGTTACAATTGTTTACGTGAAATCCTTGACAGAAACGATCTTATAAATATTCTTTTTTCTAATCTTATTGACTTCTCGACACAAACTGGCTCTTGAAGGTAGAAGGGAGATGAAGTAGTATGGAGTAAAACAGTGGATTAATTCTTCGATCATTATGTTATGACTAATACGAAGTAGGAAATTAAAGAAACAATTTGACTATAGTCTGATTTTTGTAGGATACTTTTCTTAAACAAATTAAAATCCTATATTTGAGGATCCAACTTTTGCATCAATTTGTTCACTAATTCGATTTGTGAAAGCATGATACACTCTAGTGATGATATCAAAGTTATGTATATCTTATATTACATTTTAAGTTGCTCTATTATTCACTTGATGATGGTTGAGGGGCGAAATTTTAATTAGGGAATCAATATCTCTAATCAAGATGTATCAAAAAAAAAAGAAAAAGAAAAAAAAAAGATAGATCTAAAGATTCCTCAATTGAAAAAATTACATGGTATGTAATTTTTGACACAAATATATTTGTTTTGAAAGAGAAGATTACATGGAAGAATGTTTAGGTCAAAGCAGGGGCCATTTGGTTAAAGAACACAACACCTCTCAACATCTCATATTTCAAAAAGCATGTATGATTCCTTTCAAAGACTCTTATATCAAATAAATCAGGTACTTGAGAAACCTAACTTTCTGCAACTACCTAAACCTTCATAAAAGGCTGCCTACAACTTCTGTAGTTGGTTTTAGTGTACCATTGTTTAATGAGTTTTTTTTTCTCCTCTTTGATAATATTATTTATCAATATCTACATAAATCATTTTAGATAGAAGGAAAATTTGCATTTAATGTCATGTCCTTTCACGTATTTACTGTTACACTTTTATCAAATACTTGCAACACATAAGTTAACACTAACACTATTTAAGCAGATGAAAATATTCTATCTAGTGTAGAGCATTATTTTTAAAATATTAAAACTATCCTCATCTTCTTCTTTTTTATTTTTATTTTGGCACATAATGAGTTTCAACTTCTCATCTAACTTCAAATCTAAAGAAACAATGCTATATTAATGGGATTAAAATAAAGTGAGTTCTCCTCCAACCTCCTGTCTCTTTTTGCCTCTTATTCTCCTCGGATACTCTTCTCCTCTATACGAAAAGTGAAGTGAGTAAATGTCAAAGCTACACCCCGTTTGAAATTATTTTTGTTCTATTAAACTGACACATCCCATTCGAAATTATGGTATCTTATGTTGCATTCATCTGTTATTGATTTGTGAATATAGTGTTTCTTAAAGCTGATTTTTGAGTTAGTTTCTTCTTAAAAGAGCCAGGGTTACGATTGGTGATGGTTGCATACGAATGAGCTTTGACATACTTAATAGACACGATCATCGAGCGAGCCGAGCTAGGCCGGGTACGGGCCAGACTTTTCAGGCCAATAGTATTTGTTCATGGTCCGACCCACCAATCACTTAGACCGGGCCAGGTTCGGGCTGGGCTAGAATAGTCTAGCCCGTTACTACTCATCGGCCCATGAGAGATCGGGCTAGCCGGTCGGGCCGACCCACTAATCACTCGGCCAAACCCACATTTTAGCTATTTTTAGAATTTTTTTTACTATTAGCTTATTTTAAAAAAAAATATTTATGTTCCTCCATTTAAAAAATAATAATAATAAATTAAAAAAAATTTAAAGGTGTGCTTAAAATAATGCAAAACGGTACAGTAACAAAATTTTCGTTAGTTTTTACTATAACAAAACGACAAGTACTGTAGCAGAACGGGTAAATTACTATAGCAGAACGGGCGGGCCTAGTTGCAGGCCAAATGGGTAAGCTTTCAAGCCGGGTCAGGCGGGCAAAGGGTTGGTCATTGTCGTCCATGGGTAGTTCGGGCTCAGGCCTGGGTCGGGCTTAGCCTAGTCCAAACCGGGCTAGGCATGGGCGAGCTGAGCTGTTTGATCAAGTCTACGTACTTAGCTTGGGTTAGGTTTTAGGTTAGGTTGGATTAGGGATTTTGTGTTGGGTTGGATAAAGGTATATGGAGTTAGATAAATTATATTTTGTTAATCTTTCTTTAATTAAATTAACCTACCATAACTATTCTTACATATATTTAATAAAATATAAAACTCAATTTATAAATATTAAAAATTTAGAGTGCCAATCACAAATAGGTGAAAAAAAAGGAGATGTTAAATACCAATTCTCTTTAGATCGAACCATGGCTAGTTATCAAAAGGGCAGCAATTTGAAAGCTAAGAACACAAAGATTACTAATCATTCATGGGACTATGAGTATTTTTTGTTTTCATTTCGCCATAAATATTGTATCAAAGTTTGACTGCTCAAAATATATTTCTTTGATGTGGTCAAAAATTAATTAACAAGTCGAGCAAGCCACACATTTAAATCCCAAGATATACCAACTGCTAGATAGTAGAATCAATCAAACATTAATAAGCATCAAACACCTATAAAATATATACCTGAGAATTTTTATTCATATGTGTACTATTAATAAATTATTATTATTATTATTATTATTATTACCGGGGAGCCACGGACAAGGAAATACCTTCCATTGGCCGCTGAAATGTTTCGTTCCACTTGTTGGCGTCGATGAGAAGCTTCGAGATCTTTCCGGCAACCCACACCATGTCCGACCTCTTCTCCTCCTCCGCCTCCACACACCTTAAACCGACTCTGATCAGCTTCTCCGCCTCCTCCACTGGGAACGAGTCCCCTAACCTCCCATCCACCCATTGCCTTATTCTCATCACTCTCTTTTCCCCATCGCCTTCGCCGACCGTTCCCCTCGCCGTCTCTATAATCGATCTCCGCTCCCAGTCGCCGCTCTCCTCGTTGAACAGGTAGCTCACTGGCTCCGCCCCGGAAATTAGTTCTAGTAGCACGACCCCGAATGCGTACACGTCGGCGCTACGGGAGATGCGGCCGCCGGCGAGGATCTCAGGCGCCATGTACCCCCTCGTCCCCTCGATCCTTCCATCCTCGCCTTCGCCAGCGAGCTCAGCGGAGCCGAAGTGGCAGATCACGGCGCGGCACCCGGGTTCGGTGACGATGACGCCGGAGCTCTTGATCCGGCCGTGGACGGATCCTTGGTGGATGTACTGGAGGCCATGGGCGATGTCATCGGCGACGATGAGGCGGGAGAGCCAGGAGGAGAGGGGGGTGAATCTAGAATTTCTAGGGCTTTTAGGGTTTGGGCGAAGGCAGGAAGAGAGGGAGGGGCCGGGGACGAACTGGTGCACGAGGAAGAGGTGGTCAGCTCCGAGGGAGGCGCCGAGGAGTGGGGCCACGGCGGCGTGGTGGAAGCGGGAGAGATCGGCGAGGCGGGAGGGGAGGGAGGACGGATCGGCGAGGAATCGGCGGCGGGAGACGACGGCGTCGGCGCCGCGGAGGGAGCAGCGCCAGGAGGAGGAGGAGGAGGATGGGGAGAGGAATTGGTCGGTGGCGGAGAGGAGCTCCAGGAAGGGGAAGAGAGTCGGGCCGCGGGGGACGACACCGGCGGCAAGGGAGAAGGAGGAGGAGAAGGAGGAGGAGGTAAGGTCAGCGGTGGTGAAGGGAATGGAGGAGGAGGAGGGGGAGGAGGAAACGGGTACGCGAGGACTATTGGATCGGATCAAGAGTTTTGAATTGGTTTTGGGATCCGAGAGGCGGGTGGCTCTTCCGGTCTTGCACATAAGGAGGAGGAGGAGGAGGAGGATGATGAGAATCGGTAGTGTGGAATTAAGAGGGTTTCGATAGTGGAGTAGTATTTATAATTTCTAACCTTTATTAAAGAATCATGGCCGTTCTTTTCAATCTAATCAAATGAGAGTTGACTAGTAGAGTAGATAGGACAGGTAGGAGAGGATTGCTCGGTGTTTGCGGTTGACTTTTAATGTTTCCCAACCATAAGAACTTCAGAAAATTTGAAAGTCAAAAGGAGAGAGAAAGAGAGAGAGGATGGATAACCATATCAAACATTTGTCATTTAGGACTATGAGTCCTTTTCTTGTTGCCCATGACACAGCGGATGTACTCCTCCACGTAGGGGGTGTAAACTAGCCGATTCTAAAATGTTTTAATTGAATATAATTTATGATGAGTCTATATCTACGATCAAATTTGAATTAAAATTATTAAAATTAGAGTCAATTTTGAACTAATTTTGGGTTCAATTTGAGCTGGAGCTTAAACGGGCTAAGTAATAATTAATTTTAAATCTTACTTAATTCAAGCTAAATTTTATGGCTGATCGAGCTTAATTATATTTGAATCAAACTTAAAATAAGATCTGTTTCAAAAAAACTAATATTTAGACAACTCATTGGTTAATATAGATAAATTTTTAACTGTTTGCAACTTTCTTTACACGCCGCGCTAGAAATCAAGCTCTCGAGTTTGAGAAACCATGCTAAAAACATTGAACTGCTGAACTGTTTCAGCATTTTCTATATTTTTCTCCTAAAACGGCTGTTTCAGCATTTTCTATATTTTTCTCCTAAAACGGTTATCTGGTCAATGTTTCATTTAGAAAGAAGGTAAAACACTAAATAATCTAGATAGCGTTTCTTTAATACTTAACTCTAATATTTAGGCAACTCATTAATCTGGTTAATGTAGATAAATGTTAGATAAACGCTTAACTATTCAACATTTTTACCCGCAAGAAATACGTTGAACATTTCAGCGTTTTATCTCAAACAGTAAAACGCCAAACTTATAAGCGTTTTTAGTAGGACTATTGTTAATCTTACCCCATAGTAGTCCATTATGATGAATTAATTTTTAAACAGTATTAGTTTGGTCAAAAACTCGACTATGAGTCCTTTTCTTGTTACCCATGACACAATGGATGTACTCTTCCAGGTAGGGGGTGTAAACTAGCCTATTCTCTTATCACTTTGTCTTTACCTGTCCACTATATTCTTAATCTTCCTCTAACCACCTATTTGTTGCCGTTAAAATCATCTTCCCTAGATAAGATGGTCAAGTTGATGAGAAAGATAGGAGAGAAAAATTATTTAGTACATAATAATAAAATATTTGCTGGATGTTAAATAAATATTTTTATAAAATGATATATCAGATTATAAAATCCTTGAAAACAAAATATAAAACATAAAATATATAAAATATAGTGTGCTATTTGTAAAATTTCCTTGTCGCCAAGCCGAAAAGCGATGTTAAACTTGCAGACACAACAAAGCTCAGTCTCCATTTTAAGTTTCGAGATTAGACACATGATAAAATAAGTAGTTTGGCAAACATAAAATAGCCGAAAACTCCTTATCTACCAAACATTAGAGAAAGTGGAAAACATTTATCCACAAAAGAGACATATATCATGTTCTGCTCTCTCTGATTCTGATCTTTGTGATATGTACACTCTCTATATAGGGCACTTACCCTTTTCTCTCAGAAGAAAACCAACCCTATAGAGCACAAGGATACAATTCAACTGCTTGTTTCCAAATCCAAACAGTATAGTAGTAGAGGCAATTCCCGAGAGGAATTTTTTTCTCCACTTACCATGAGTTGGTTTTGGTTCCGGATGAGTAATTTGAAAGTAATATGAGGCGAAGCCTGATTTCAATGAGAGCATATATTGTGACTATCTGGAGGAGAAAAAGTAAGTTTTGAGTTCGTCAGATACATCTGAAGAGATAAGGAGAGACTACATGAGGTAATATATATACACAGTGAAAGAAAATCTCATATTTTGGTGAAACAAAAAGAAATTATACACTTCATCTGTAGATTATCTGTAGCTAGCTTCGCTTTTGTGCAACCCTGCTACTTCGCCTTCTTGTCATCTTGCGGCCACCGGACACTGAAGAACCACCAACTTGCGGGCATCTCGAGCTTCGCACCCTTGGGTATGGGTGAACAACTGATAACTCTCTAATGCGTCCCAGAACATGCTGTGGAATGGGCTGAGACATGCCTTTGGTCGGCTCAACCTAAAAAAGAAAGCACATAAGATTGAGAATAGAACCTCTCGAACAAGATGTCTACCAGGTGACACACATCTCCACTATACGGTAAGGTTGACATACATCTCCACTTTTCATATTACATAAATCCCTACTACTTGGTTGGATACGAGCCTCTAGAACAAGATGCCTTCCCGGGCAAAGAATTAATTTAGGAGAAGGCGACAGAAGCATCAAGAACCGAAAAATATTTGGCATCAAAGAGGAATGTTGGATCTTCTCAATCTACTCCTGGTAGCACTCTTCCACTTCTCTAGATGAGGGGAATAATCCGGATGAGGAAAGAGACAACGATGGTAGTGAGCTAGAGTTTGATGATGTATCCGATGATAATTTATTGGCAAATGAAGCTCTTCTCCAAGATTGTGAAGAAAATTAGAAGAGGGGATTTATGTTGTTATGGTTGTGAGCATGATAATTTTGATCATGTTATTTAGTATTTTGATGTAATATACTATTAAAATTTTAAATATACTTTATTAGTATATATTAGATATACTATATATATGATTATTTTTTATTTTCTATATATTAAATATGCTATATTACCTTGGTGCTTGCCTAGGCACTAAACAGTGGGGTGACCCACCCACCACCTCGAGCCGCCTTTCAATACAGAGTGAATAATCAAGCAAATGTTGAAGTATAAATAGTTAAATAAAACAACAATATTCTTAAGTGCTTACAGCACACAAGCAAGAAATTCTAACCTGTTTTTTGTAATGCAGCTGAGCACCACTAGCTCTCAAGAGATTTCTCCATTTATCCTGAGAAAGAAACAAATTAATTTAGGACAGGGTTTGCATCAGGAACCTACAGTTACAATACTAACATATAACACCAAGAACCTTAAGATCCACTGATGTGCGATAAGCAGATGCTGAAAACAATAATCTCTTAATCTCAGTCCATCTCCCTACTCCATACTGAGAGACACCATCCACAAGTTTTATTACTTCTGAAATTGTCCATAGACGATGATGCTTTCTTCTAGCTGTGGTTTTTTCATATCTATTCGTTATATCATAGTCATTAGAGATGTAAGGTTGCGATTCAAATTCACAAAGCTGAAGACAACTGGACGCTTGGGATGCTAGTGTCTTGCTGCTTATGTCCTCATTCCCCTGCAAGAAAGGTGATGGTTACTGATTGTTATAACTAAATAATTAAGGACAATTGCTGATGTACATGAGAGCATATAAGGAATATAACAATTGAAGAAAACAGAACACAGACCGAAAATATAAGAACTAACTTTACATTGCAACCTAAAACATAAAAAATGAAAATTTTCAGCACTTTAAACTGCGAATCTACAACAAGAACTAAGCGTTCAATCACAGTTATTTGTGTCGTCGATATGGATCATTTCCCACTCATCTTGCAATAGGTTGCTAACACCAGGTGACAATTTAGCTCAACCATTAATTCTTTTAGGCAAAGATTGTCATGTCAGTCAGCACATGGCATGCAAAAAGTTTTAACATTTAAATCCATAACCTACAAAACCACCAAGCCTAAAATTGGGGGATTGTTGGAATATAAAATATAAAAATCACTGTTCTCTAACAACCTAATCTTTTAGCATAATAAATGAGCTATCCATTTGAAACCACAAGGAGATGCAAAGCGTGAATCTATCGTATGCATTTATTTTTATGTACTTTGGTAATATTATGAATTTTAGGTAATTAAATTCAAAAGTTCCAAACCAGATCTTTGATAAACAAGTGCTGCACCAAACAGGTCATACTTGTGTAAGTTATAATTATAAGGATAAGAAAACACTTGCAATTGCAAGCATTACCGTCTATTAATATTAAAGTTGAAAGTTCAATAAACTAAGAAAAAAGTATAGTTCCAAGTTTCGGCCAATCCCGAGTAGGATCGGCTGATATCCGATCCGTTTCGGGTCGGAATCGACCATATCAGACGACCGAAATCAAGAGAATGAAGGGGAGAAAGGAAGGGAGTAAGAAAAAAAAGAGAAAGGGAGGAGAGAGAGAGAAAAAAAGAAAATACCTCGCTGAAGCTCATTAGAGAAGCATTGCCGGAGAAAAATCGGAAGGAGAGAGAGGGAAAAAGGGTGTCATGAGGGAGGAGAGTTAGTGGAAGAGAGAGGAGAGAAAATCGGAGAGGGAGAGATTGAGAGAAGGGAGTCAGTGAGGGAGGAGAGAGAGAGTTAATAGGAGAAGGGAGTCAGTGAGGGTGGGAGTGGTATTGGAAGAGAGAGATAGTGGGAGAGTTAATAAGAGATAATGTGAAGGAAGAAGAGTGGGAGAGAAAATTACTCAGAGAGAGCGAGAAAGTGGCGAATTTTTTTTCTATTTGTATAAGACAGCGAGTATGTGAGTGGAAGAAAGAGATAAAAATTAAGAAAATAATATATATATTTTAAAATTTTTAAATTTATATATAAATATATCTATATATTATTATTGTAATTATTATTTAAAAATTTTAGAATTTTTCTCAATTTTAAAATTTATTTTAAAATATAAACCGATATAGACGACTGATACGTGTCGTCTTTTTGGACAGCCAATCCATATTTTGATTCCGATACTTAAAACCTTGGAAAAAAGCCTTCTGAATCCATTATTTGAAGTCAATTATAATGATATTTTCCTCCATAAACTTTGTAGCGAGTATTAGGATATGTGGACAAGAACTGACTAAATAGTTAAATGAGCAATGAGATCTGATGAAACTAGAAAAAGAAAGTCTCACCATAACATCAGTTCTTTTTCTCGGACGACCTCTTTGGGCATGCAAACCATGTGCCATGTGAATAACAGAACCTGCAGGAAAATCCCAGTAAACAATTCTGCACTATACTAGACCAAATGGATAATACCTTTTCATTACCATGAGAGGTTTACCTCTGGTATCAGTCAAGGGTTTTAACCTTCCATTGCAGCTCTTGGATTTCTGTTCAGAAATTTCCTCAATATATCTCCGAGTAGGTTTTCTCAACCTCTTTGTAGTTTTAAGTGTACTTTTGCCTTCGAAGTTTGAATGTGTAGATTCAATTTTAACAGCCTCAGATTTAACAGCCTCAGAAAAATCTGAGGCTGCAGCATCCTGGCCAGAAAATTCATCATTCTTTGCACCTCCACCTCCACCTCCACCTCCACCTCCACCTCCACCTCCACCTCCACCAACAACTAATAGTCTGCTATCAGATATTTCAGTGAAAGGAACATAAAGTCCTTCAGGTAGACTGCTCCCTGGTAACCAGATCAAATCATCTTCTTGCTCATATGAAGGTAGGCTACATTCCAGGAGGCCAGAAACATTGTCTATTTCAGTAAAGTTCTGCAAGCCAAACAATATATGGCGCTTAAGCCACTGCTTGTCCTTCACATATGTATCGCGACCAAACATACTTCTAAAGGCATCAAGAAGTTCAGTAATGCTCATGTTGTCAAGGAATGTTGTATTTCCATCACAGGAAGTATCAGGAATTGGATGGGTAACATCTGAGAAATCAGATATGTCACCAGCACCACCAGTTCTCTCTAAATTTTGGTTTTGATATTTAATATCCAAATTTCTCAGATCTAACCCATCACGGGAAGTACAATTCACTTGAGAACCTTCATCAGGAGTAGTATCTAAAATAAAAAAATACAATTAAAAAAAAAAAGACAACAGTAAATAGAAAAGAAATCTAGCAGGATAGAATAAATAATAAATAGATGAAGTGAATTACCTAAAAGATAATCTGGATAAACACTGGGAACACAGCATGTAACACTAAGACTTCCTCCTCCATCAACTCCTTGTAATATGCTATCGACAAACTAAGATACACTATAGTCAGGCAACCATAAAATCAACTATCAACTAAAACCATGTTTGTTGCCAGACTAGTATAACTCAAGGTATATAAAACTCATAAAAGATTCCTAAAACATATACAGATTAATGGAAATGGAATCCAGAAACTTCCTAGTATTACCACATAAAGTAAAATATCACTCATACCTATTAGAAAAACAAGCAAATTCTAAAAAAGACAAGCTTCTGTGTCGTATATCACAAAAAAGAATTGCTCCGCAAGATGGAGAAAAAAAATTATAAGGAGTGAATATAAATGCTTAAATTACATAACCAGAATTCGATTAGCAAGTTGACCATTAGTCTTCTTCTTTGATAGCATTTCATGTCTATATCATATAATCTACCATAACAACAAAAGCTGAAAGAATATTGAAGCACTAGTACAACACATTAACTCAATTATTAATTTACCTTTGATATTTATTCTATCAACTTACTTTATATCAAATCCTTACTTTATATCAAATCAAAATATATTCATAGTAATTTTATAAAAATCAAAACACATTTTATGGGGAGGCACTGTAGTAGTGCTACAGTCGAGATGAGAAGGTCGTAATCTTCTACTTCCTTATCTAAATTGTTCTGTTACACTATTATCTCGTCAGAGCTACCATTACCGGAGTTAGTCACCAGAGTAAGCGAATAACACCAAACAAATCCTATATAAAGAGTTTTTACTTGGGTTATTGAATTAAGCTAAACCTTAGGTGATTCAATTCACTCACATAATTATTGTCTCATATGTCATTCTATGATTCCTTTGTATTATTATTCGTGTAGTATTATACTCCCGTATATTATCCATCTTTTTATATCTAGTGTCATACTCTACTTCGTGCAATATTTTAGTTCATGAAATGTTTATCCTCATGCATTACTATTTTTCATGCAAATAGTAAAACATTGGCTACGTGTTGGTCAGACTTTAAGAACAAACACAAACTAGATATTCTTCGTGCATCTCTTTGTGGTGACTTAAGTCTACCTTGAAGTTCAAGAAACAAAACTAGTCCTGATAAATACATGAACTATTTAGGTAGTTGGAGAACAATACTAAAAATTAGAAATCTTTCTGAGGTGATTCTAATCTCTCTCTCTCTATGGTCTCTATGGTTAGTAACAAAGATTGATTACATTTATCACATAGTGACACCACCTAGTGACCATAACCAGATCAGTTATAAGTTAAAGACACAAACATATCTCGAAGTGATTTTTAGTTGATGTGAATTCCATAATACAATCCAAAATTCAAATAGTTTGCACCATTAAAATTGAGGTTTGCATAATGAAATAGAGCATGATAATAACTTGCTAATTGCATCTTTGTGGGCTATACTTATTATTTCTATTATGAGCTTGCTGGTTATTATTATTAATTACTGAGCTTTGCTTAATATCTCATTAGATAAAGAATCTAGCTTTTAAGTAGATTTATTCACTGAGCTAAAGTCGTTAGCTCATTACATTTTTTTAATATTTCAAATACTAGTCAGCATGGTGAATGAACATGGGCATCAAGACTCTTACCTCCACTTCGAATATTGGCCCTCACTTTTCTAAATATGTTCTTAATTTCAAATTGAAAAGCTAAATATTGTTTTAGTAATGTTTGGAAGACATTGATTGTACAATTTAAATATTTTATGGTTTTGAAGGTTTTTGAATTGAAGTTATTAAATAAATTGAGTTTCATTATATTATAAATAATTAATTAAGACTTTATGTATCTCAAGCTAATTGGGATACATGACCGGTCATAATTTCTATTTTGGGTTGTGGCAAATCCTCTAGCCAAAATCAAAATTATACTTAAAGATCATGCAATTAAACAAAATAAATATTTGAAATATCAGAATTTCTAGGCATTCTCTTTCATCTCTGTTTTAACTCTCAATGATTCTTTATGAACAAATACCCAAGATCAAGTAAAACACCACTCTCCTCACATCCCGTCTATTGGCAGAAACACACGGTGCAAGAGAGGGTCTCCCCAATAAGAAGAGATTAGAATTGGAAGGTGAAAATGAAGGGCTGAAAAAAAAGCAAAAACCAGTAATTGGGGTAAAGAAATATGAGCAATCTATGAACATAGTTAAAAATAGCATGGCTGCACCATCAATATAGTTTCCATAGATTAGACCCACCTTTTGCAACATCAAAAACTTTTACCATGTTAACTCATCGACTACCTTAAAAGCTTAAGCTATTCAATAACAGATCTACAGTATATATTATATCTTCAATGCGCCCCTTTACGTGTAGCCCCTATTCACTATATGTGTATAGATAAAAGATAGTAAAGTGTGTGGCCCTACAAACCGCACAAGAATAGATAATAAAAAAAATAAAGATTAAATAGGCTCCAAACCTCTAGAAACTAGGTCTTAATACTATGTTAATTCACATACTACTTTAAAATCTAAGCTGATAGAAAGATGGTCTTTATATTTTATATTTCAACACTCCCACTTATATCTAAGCTTAAGATATTTAGATAGGCCCAAGAAATAAATGGATCTATTATTAGGTTTCAAACCTAGGACATCTTTTCTAATATTCTGTTAATTCACTAACTAATAAAAAAGCTTAAGTAATTAGAGAACAGTAGTTTTTATATTTTTATATTATAACAAGTACTACAGGCAATGCAACAAATCATGGCCCACAAGTAACAGGTAGAGTATTGATAAAGAAAACGGCCCATATATTGCAACTTGGAAATGTTAAGTAAGCAAAGCATTTCACAACCCACAACGACAACAAAAATGAAACATACTTCATAATTTGACTCCACCGTTCCCGATTGTGCAACATCCAATCCCAATATGCCTGAAAAATAAGTTATATACAAGTATAGATTCATAAGGAGACTAGCATAAAAAATAGAGGAAAACAAGTATATTTGGAATATTTTATTTGATAATATCACGAGATTCGATAGCAGCATGACATATTGAGAAGATTAAGAAGGCATATGACATACCATGTAAAATTAGCACGAAAATGCAAGTGCACGTTAAACAGTGCAACACAACAACAAAAAAAAGAAATGAATAATGTGCAACCAAAAGAATAAGATGTTCAACAACAAAACTAAAAAGGGAAAATTGTAATATCCATAAAAAAAAAAAGGGAGGCCCCATGTGCCTAGCACGTGTAGTTTTGTTCACTTCCTTCTTCCTTTTGGAGATGTATAGAGAGTGATTTCCCTGGCAACTTTGTCGGGGAGAAATCGCCGAAAAATCTGGCTTCTTTCCTTATTTAAACCTTGCAAATTCTCTTCTCCAAGAATATCTTTTCCCTTCTTTTTCCTCGCTGAGGGTTACCATCAACGGTGTTGATCAATGAGGTGTCACCGAAGTGAATAACACCCAAAAGAATTGCAGGTGAATCCTCTTCCTCTCCCTATAATTAATTTCAATTTAATGAGTAATTAGTGGTGTATCTCACCTCATCGTATTTCCAGCCAACGACCAGTAGTCGCCATCAATGTCAATCGTCTCCAACTTTCTAATCAAGTTGCCCTCCTCGTGGGAAGTCCATAGACACCTTTGGTTGTTGCTTTAGTAGCTTTGCTGGATGGGAGTATGCTCCATCGTGGCCGACAACCATCGAGGGTGAGCTTCTCGTTGCACATTGCACTAATTGGCCAAACACAAGATCTCCACCTCATCTAAGACGCATAGAGCCTATGGGTTCCTTTGGTGTGAACTTGGTGGGCTCTGATGATGGAAATTGCTAACAGCCTCTTCCTTTTCCCTTATGGGGTCAGGGAGGCCCACCCATTATTGTAATTGTGTTTGGGTCTTGGCCAAACTAGATTTTAGATTTTAGGTGGGCTGCGGGTCCACAACCCATGTCCATGTCTTTGGGCTTGACTTTTGGCCCATATTTTTTTTGTATTAAATTCAAAACTTTGGTCTATTGATGAATTTAAGTATGAACTTTTTAGAGTAAAGATCAAGAATTTTACTTGGATTATTGATTCAAGTTACACCATGTAGACCTTAAGTAAGTGAATTTAATCTCATATTTATCTTCTCGTATTTCAATAATATGATATTGTTATATTATCTTCGTGCAAAGTAGCCAAATTGTTGACCATGAGTAGCTAGCATGACATGAATTTAAAAAGATAGGGATTTTGAGAACGGACTCAAGCTAAATATTCTCTATGCATCTCTATGTGGTAACTCAAATCTATCTTTGTCATGACCTAAAATTGGAATCATGATCGACTATATACCTCAATACACTTGAGATACAAGAAACCTTAACTAATATTTTGCTAAATCCCAAAATGACAAAAATTTAATTATAAACAATTAACTTCAATAAATATAATGTGTCTCCAATCAAACTAAAATAAAAGATGGTTTAAAATAAAATGTCTAATACAACCGATGGATAAAATAGTAAAATCCTAAGTGGAGATGAGATCTTGGTGCATCTCACTCAATCACCACGTTGATCAGAACGTGAAATATTAAAAGAGGAATTCCATGAGCTAATAACTATAGCTCAGTGAGTGGAATCCACTCAAAAGTCAAATAAATCTAAAATTTATAATTTTAAATAAAATCCAAATCTAGCAATATAAAATGACAATACCACTAAGTATGTTCACAACAACAGTAATAATAACAACACAGGTAATAATAAACGTATAAAATGACAAGTCCTATTAGAATAAGAATTCATATATATTTTCTTAGGTAAAGATATACCTAAAAAATTAATTTGATTTAACTAAAATCCTAAAATATAAAGGATAAAACTAAATCTGTCATTATCATCTAAGTGATTATCTCTACTTTCTTATTTCTTTATTTATTTTTGAAATAGGTTATTACAAACCTTGAAGTCCAAGGGTAGATATATTCCTAATAATCTATATAGGTGACTAGCGTGGTTAGAGAATAGTCCCAGACTAGAATAAAAATTTTCCTAAGGTAACTCTAATATCTTTCTATGGTTGGTGGAAAAAACAGGTTATGTTTATCATATAGTGACACTTTCAGGTGATCCTAATCGGATCAGCTATAAGAAAAAGACTTAAGCGTCATATCGAGGTGACTTCTAATTAGTATTCACAGGCACAGCCTCAAGCTGAGATAGTTGGCATTATTGAGGTTGAAGTTTGCATAATGAAATTGAGTATGATATTAGCTTATAAATTATATCTTTGTTGCTTATACTTATTATTCATATTATGAGCCTGTCGGCTATTCTTACTAGTTATTTAGCTTTGGTTCATATTTCATATAGAAATAAAGTATGATTTCCTAGCTTTCGGATGGATTGACCCACTAAGCTAATGTTATTAACTCATTAAACTTTTTTAATATATCAAATGTTTGTCAAGGATGAATAAACATGGGCATCGAAACTCTACTTCCACTTAGAATTTTGCCATTTTACTTTTTGATAAATTACTTTTAGTTTCAAATTGAAAAACTAAATGTTGCCTTAGTGATATTTAGAATCCATTGATTGTATATTTTAAATATTTTACATCTTTGAAAGTTTTTGAATTAGAGTTATTAAATAAATTTTGAGTTTCATTATTTATAGAATTACTATTAAAACTTCGTGCATCTCAAGCCTATAGGGATACATGGCTAGTCATGTCAAAAGTCGAGTCATGACAAAAACCGTGTCTAGGTTTTATCCTTCTTAAATCCGCATGCCACGTTTAAATTCTAGATGCAAGCACGCCCACACATCCGGTCAACTATTACCTCTTCAAAAGCTAAGCAAGGGTGGAAACAAGGTTTTCCATTAAATTCTGCCCAGTAATAGAGACAATTTTGAATTTTTAATGTAGACAAGATGCGAGTCAGACCAAAAGTTGTCTATGACCTAAAATCCAACTCAAGACATCAATTGATGTCCTGATGTGCTGAGGGCCTATTTGAAGTTGCCTCACTTTCTTCCTTGTTGCTGCTATTTTCTTTTTCTCTTCGTTCTACCCATTTTACAACTGTCACTTTTGTTGCAAGGATGGTTATTAACCTCATTTGCTAGTTGTTTCTAATGACCTGGGTTGTAGACGTGACGACGAGTACATGTTTTATCAAACCCAATTAAAATTAGACATTCTCAATATTATCCACTCTTCGTATTATGTGGCCAACATTATCATGATCCAATTTTAGAATCATGACTGGCCATGTAGCCCAAAAGATTTGATATACACGAAGCCTTAAAATTAACTTTTCAAATCCACAACATAAATAAAACTCAATATAATTTGATACACCAAGCCATTAACTAAAACTCTAAAGGAAATAAATATGATCCAGTCATACAACTAATGTCTTTCTTTAAAGCAACTAATGCAACAAAATGGGGAAAGGCAAATTCTAACTGGAGGTAAATAAGTCCCAGTTAGATGTTATTATCAAGCAAGCTGAGCGAGGGGTGTAAATGAGCCGAGCCTGAGATAGCTGGCTCTGGCTTAGGCTTGGCTCGAAATGACTTTCAAGCCTTCTAATTCTACTCAGGCTCGGCTAGACCGAGCTCGAGCCGAGCCCAAGCCTATTATCAAGCCCCTGTTTCTTCTCTCTCTCGCTTCTTGCCACTCAGGTTACTATCCAACACACGGCCGGCAATGGTACAGCAGAAGAACCGATGGATGTGGGAGTTGCGTGGGTTTGAACTGAGGAGGCCGTTCGAGCGCGAGGAGTTTCGCACTCGTCTCCGCCATCAGGAGACTCCCCGTCCCACCGCTGTCACCCGTTCCTCTATCCTCGACCTTAGCTTCCTCGGCCTCGTGACGCCATAGATCAAGACGTTGGATGGTAGAGGAGGAGGAAGGGGGTCGACGGTGAGGAAGGAGGGTCAACCGTGGGGAAGGAGGAGAAGGGTCGATGTGGGGAAGTTGGAGGGTCGATAGTAGGGAAGAAGGATTTGTTTTGGTGGCTTTGGGAATTTGAGATCTGAGCGATGGATGCTGTTAGGATTTGTTGAGATTTTGAAAATTTTTAAGATTTAGGGTTTGATGAGTTTATATACCGAGCCTATCGAGCCGAGCCTAAGTGAGCCAACTCTAGCTCAGACTCAGCTCGAAATTAATATCGAGCCAGTTTCAACAGCTCAAGCTCGGCTCAGCTTTGCCCGAGCCGCTCGTCAAGCTTGACAGCCCTAGGCTGAGCTGAGTTCGAGCCTAGCGTATCAAGGCAACTGAGCTGAGCATTCTATTCAAGCTGAGCTAGAATAGTCTAATCCATTATCGCCCACCAGCCCGTGAGAGAGTGGGCTCTGTTTGGGTGGGCCGGGCCGGGTTTAATATTTGATGTTCTACAATAGCCCATTATACTAAGAAAGGTGTAGTATATACCTTTTGCACATGTTATTTGGTCTCTTTTCTATTCTCATGCAGTATAACAAAGAAAGAATTGAATAGTGACCAATTAGTTTACAAAGATATAGTAGCATTGGTACCAAAAAACAATGGGCAATGTCCACTGTTTATGAGCATGACTGCATGAGCAGTAGTACTAGACTTAAATGGTAGTCCTAAAGAAGGTGCACCACAAAATTTTCAAGCCCACTACCCACCTTTTCACCGCCTCTTGCTTGCTGGGAGAGAGGAAGCTTCTGAACTACCTTTTCAAACCAGATAGCATAAATGGAAAGATATTTTATAATTAAATAAGTAGTTGTGCAAAAAGATTTGCAGGCTTCCATCTGAGCTTTCGGTTTGATCCGACGGGCGGGATCCTGGCCGACTATGGCAGGCCCAAACAACATCCTAGTCAAGCATGGGGCAGGTTGGGCCATATGATCACGTCTAGTCCTTGCGCACCACATTCATTTGTCATGCCAATTAATAGCTGAGATATTAAAGGAGTTTAATGAGCTAACTTTAGCTCAGTGAATGACCAAAAAGCCAATAAAATCCATAATCCTTGAGCATGTTTTAAAAATCAAACCTCAACAATTAAGGACAATGACCAATATGCTCAAAATGGAAATAATAAAGCACAAGTAACAATAATAAGAATAATCAATTGATAACATGCTCAATTTCATTTTGCGAAACTTCACAACCTCAATAATTGCCACCTCTCTCATTTTGAGATCATACTCGTGGATCCACATCAACTAGAAATCATATTAAGATGACTCAAAAAGTTGGCCTCCCAAGAGAAGAGAGTACCTAGGTTTTATATGGGAGGGTTTACCTAAACAACACAATTTCTCCCCAACAAAAACATTGGGGAAATCATGTTCAATCTATCTCCAAGAAGGAGAAGGAAGAGGAAAAGGGCACCACATGCAGTGGTGCACATGCACCCCATAATTTTTTTTTCTTTTTCTGGATGTTACAAGTATTTTATGCAAGCAATCAATATTTTATCTTTACATCATTTTTTTGAATTTTTATCATTTCTCATAAATAATCTCAAAATAATTTGAAACCAATTAGACCAATAATGTGGTCGAAATGGCCGAAACTATCTTGTATGTATCATTTTTTTTCCCTAACAACGAATACCATTGAAGAAATTTAGAATGTTGATCTCAATTACGTATCCAATAGATGACATAGCCTTTCATCATCTTACAAAGGCAACTATATTCATGTTAGACTACACAGATATATGTAGCAAACTATATGAAAGTTTATATAAACCAATAACCACTCACACTTAAGAGGTATCATTCACAAATCACTAAATGGATGTTCCTCTCACCTTTATATGAACAAAAATACTTTAAAATGGTTATCCTAGTGCAATCCGCTCTCAACATTTATAGGTTAAGAGTATCCACATGTTGTTGCTCTGACAAGATGTAGGCAACATTAGCCCCAGTATTGGAGAGATCATTCTCATGGCTCGAACCATGACCACATAAGTCTAAGAGGAAAGCCTAACCATTATGCTACATTAAGCCCTCTCACTGGGTCACTTCTACCATATTTTGATACTAATGAAGGTACAAATGACGAATAATAATTTAAACAATAAAGGTGTGCTCAGATCATAAACAGCTTAAAGTAATTAAGATGGTCAAAAGGAGACAATAGTCACTCCGGTCATACTCTTCTGGTGTCAAATGCATTGCTTAGTAAACAAATTAGAAGCATATAATATGGCATCACTACGAAACATGTACAGAAAACAAAATAGATATGTATGCATAAACTGTACACAAACCTCTTCTCTCACTAGCAGAGTGTGAAATTTCATTCATGAGCAAACAATTTGCAGTGTCTGCTGAGTTGCCATTCATGATGTCATCATCTAAATTTTTTTTCAACTGGGGTTCTAGAAGTAACTGCTGAACCTCCATGACATCATCTTCTGAGGAATGATCAAATGTTCCACCTCCTTCAACCTATCACAAAATGAATAGGAAGAATGAGTAATTGACTAGACAATTACATTAGGCAGATTTGGATTGTACTTTCAAAGAATATTACTTCGGAGAGTCCCATTTTCTCACAATAAAATCAGCTCCTAACAGGCTAAAACTATATATAGGGGATGATTTATATTTTGCAACACATTCTTAATCTTTGGTGAAGCACCAAAGCTGTACAGTCAGTGACCATGACATGTCAGTAGACAATGTTGTGTTGCTTAGTTGACAAACTAAATAATTATGTGTGCAATAAAATAACTTTTGGCCACATCTAGAGCTATATTACCAGATTCACCATGACTTCTTAATTAAGAGATTAAGCGTTAATGCTTTACTTAAGGATTAAGTACTTCAATAAAGTCCATAAACAATGTAATCAAAACAAATTCCACTTTATACTATTGCAAAACAAAGAAATCTAAGATGAAAACAGAATAATTAGCAAGATAATTCCACCTAAGAATTCAATTAGCGAACATGGACTAAACCTCATGTTGCTGGCAAACAAGTGATGCACTGCTACTTTGGCTTTTGGATCTTCTCTGTAGTCTCACACAAAGGTCAGAACTTATGTCTATAAAAACATGAACTTTCTTACAGTTCACAGTCAAGTCATCTCTGTTTTCCTCTTCCCCATGTGTTACCTTGTATTTGCATTAAATGAAGTACTAACCTTGCTAGCTGCTTCCAGTTGTCATGTAAGCAGTTAATTCCAATTCCACTGTTCATTTATTTCATAAACCAACAACTGTATCTCAGGCTTCTGAGTACAAACTTTACTTTGAATGCTTCAGTAAACAACTACCCCAAAGATAGTTGTAAGAACTGAAAAAAAATTGAGAGAAGAGGGCGCACGTGCAACTTCCCCCTCCCCTCTCCTTCTCAGTCGTGCAACGAGAGTAGCTGCAAGATTTCCGGCCACTCCAAATCAAATTTGGATTAAGGAATTGGGATTAAAACCTAACCAATAAATAAAAACCCTAATTCTATCTTATTCACCCACCCTAGCCCCTTCTTTTATATCTTCTTCTTTTTCTACCGTCGAAATCACGACGTGGGATCAAACCACCGAAGCATCACCAGAGCAATTTTAGATTATCAAGTACCTAATTTGTGAGGTTGCGGCTTCATCGGCGAATCACGCGGGTCAGCGACTTCGGATCACTGCCGCTCCATCACTGGAAGCTTCACATCGTTAGCCTCGTGCCGTAGATGTTCTCCTTTGGAGCCGTCGTGACTCCGGTCGCCATCAGCCATGGATGGAAGACCTCCCACCACCGATCGCCACAGCCGATCTTCCCTCTCATTTTTCAAGTCGTTGAGGCTGCGACAAAGACGTTGGCATGGCCGATGGACTTCACAGTGATCGCCGTCTCTCTCTCTCTCTCTCTCTCTTGTCGGTTCCTTCAAAATGAAGAAGGCAAACTCAGGCAACCCAAGTCTCTCCTTCATCGCTTAATTTAATGCATTCGAGTCAAGTTTGGATTTTGAACCCAAGGGACCAAACCCGACTCAACTAACTTAATTGGATTGGGCCTTTAGTCCAATCTATTTAAGTGGGAGGTTGGGCAACTGCAAACCAACCCAACCAATTGAGGTTGATTTGGCCCAATTGATTAATATATCTAGTTTTAAATTTTAGAAATCTTAATATTATTTAATTTAAAATTTTATTATTATTTATTATTTAAAAAATGGTGATTTTTAGCATGTGGACTAGAGATATGAGATTTTACTCAGGTGAGTGGGTTCACTCATATATTTATTTGTACCGTATTTCGTGCTTTTTATCAGACCATGTATTTCTCTGTGTGCAAATTTAATTATTATATTTCTTGTGTGTAATTTAATTATTGTAACTTTGTGTGCAAAATATATAATTCAACGCATCGCTATACTTTGTGCAAATTGTACAATTTTAGTGAGAAAAAAAATACATAACTAATATTTAGCATGACTTAGAGAACAGTCCCGGGATGGATCACTTGCGACTTTCTGTGACGACTCAAGTCTAACTGAAAATCTAGAGGAAAATCCTATTTTAGATTACTGTAGTGATTTACTTAGGTGACTCTAGCAAGGTTTGGGAACAATCCGAAATTAGACCAAAAAACTTCCTGAGATGACTTTAATCTCTTTCAACAGTTAGTGGAAGAAACAAGATGCGTTTATCACATAGTGACACCTCCTGGCGACCCTAACTAGAATCAGCTATGAGAAAAAGACCAAAGCACCATCTCAAAGTAACTTCTAACTGATGTGAATCCACAAAGTATAGAGTCAAATGAGACAAATGACAATATTATTATTGAAAAAAATTCAGTATATTGAAACTAAGAATGTTATAAGATATGACTTTCTGATATTATTATTGTCATTATTATTGTTACTTTAAGAACATGCTTAGTGGAATTGTAATTCTGTATCGTTGGATTTAAATTGTATTTAAGTTATAAATTTTGAATTTAATTAGCTTTCAAGTGGATTCTAATTCTTGAGGTGACTTCTAATTGATGTGAATTCATAGGGTATAGACCCAATTAAGATAAATGACATTATTATTATTGAGAAAATTTTTGGTATATTAAAATTGAGCATGTTATGAGATATGACTTTCTGTTATTATTGTCGTTATTATTATTACTTCAAGAACATGCTTAGTAAAATTGTCATTCACTGAGTTATAGTTGTTGGTTCATAAATTTTCCCCTTCTAATATTTCAAGTAATGGTCAACGTGGCAACTGAACGAGATGCATCGGGACCCCACCTCCACTTAAGACCCACCTTTTTACGTTTCCGTTCATTTGATCTTTATGTTTTAGACTATTTATTAATTCAATTTATTTAGAGACACATTAGTGATGATATTGATTATTTTCATTACGATTGAGTTAAATTATATAAATCAATTTTTTTCTTTTATTAATTTTTGTCATTGTGTATTTAGATAGTATTAGTAAGGCTTCATGTATCTCAAGCACATTAAGATATATGGCTAGTCATGATTCCTATTTCAGATCGTGACAATAGCCATGCCGATCAGTACGTCCCATGTTGACTAGTATTTATTGTGCTGATAACGTATTGGCATCTAGCACAAATTGTGCCAATGGCAGAGCCCCGTGCTAATCGGCACGGGTCAACAAGGGTTGAGCACCACCCAAAATCCAATAACTCATTAAGGGTAATTTTTGGAAGCCACTTTACTAAAAAAGATTGGAAGTGAGAGAAGGTAAAGAGAGGAGATAAGGAAGAATTCAATATTTCTTCAAATAGCATCAAAAGATTTTCTTTCTATTTCATTCTATGAAGTTTTTTTGTTCTTTTGGTTTTTGTTCTAGACTTTAAAACCTAATATGACAAATGATGTGCAAATGATAAATCTAGCTCAATTTTGCTAGGTCACTCCTTCATAATGGTCTTTCTACATATAACTAGCATTTTGTTGCTACATCTAAAAAGAATACTCTTTAAAATATAGAAATCAAAGGGAAAATTTGATTTCCCCAAAATTCAAGATTTCTTCAAATCCTGTCAAAAGGTGATTTTCTCTTTCATTCCCTAAAGTATTTTTTTCTTACTCAGTTAGAAACTAATTTGGCATGTACAAATAATAGATCTAGCTTAATTTTGCTTGATCTATAATTTACTACATAGATCTAGTATTTTAGTGCTAGATATATAAAAAGAAATTTTGAAAATTTAGGAATTAAACGGAAAATTGATATCAGCAACCTGCATATGGCTATGGCTTTCTATACCAATCATTACCGCGCATGTTCAATATGCATATCACGTCATAAGAGAACTACAAACCTTTATATCGGAATAAAGAGTAGGTGAGACTTTTCAATGAGCATTACTATCAATAGATAAGTTTCCAGAATTATCGACGATTGATAACATAAGATTCTCTTGTTATTCTTATATGGCAAATTACGATTTTGAGCCTCCCCATCATTCTACATTCAACTAGATTTTGGAACTAATTATTGAACTATTGTTATTTAACAAATGCATTCAATAATATAATGTGTTAAATCAGTTTCTACTTAACTATTGCTATATCTTTAACAAAATAGGTTATTTACAATATTATCTAAGGATAAGAAATTGTAAAAAAACTTTAACACATATATTCAAATAAAAAATATGTTGAAATACTATAAAAGAATATATTAGAGGTGTGCCAAAGGCATGCCAGTGCATGCCACTGGCATGCAACACAAGCCAAGCCGACATGCCACATGCCAACTGGCACAAGATGTACCTTTGGCATGACAATCCTTGCAACTTAGTACCTACTATCATTATTCAGAAAGTATGGTAGAAAAGTCTTTTTACCAAACTTTCTTTTCAAAAAAGAAAGATTACAGGACAATAACAAACTTTCTTTTTACCAAACTTTCTTTTCAAAAAAGAAAGATTACAGGACAATAACATTTTTTTAGGGAAAAAAAAGTATTACAAATCAATTGCACACCATAGCAAAAAAACCTCCTTGGTTTTTATAATCTTCCTTTAATCCATAGTAAAGCAAGACATGATAATCCTTGCAACTACCAGCAGTTGCTATCCAACAAGAGCGGTAGAAAGATCATTTACCAAAACCTCTTTTTCAAAAAAAGGATTATATGACATTTGTCAGAACCAGAATATTAAAAAAAAAAAAAAAAAAAAAAAGGAGCGGGGGGGAGGTGGAGAGAGGAGGGTGCACGTGCAGCCCTCCCCTCTCCCTCTCCAGCACGCATCGTGGCACAAAGAGAGAGAGAAAATCACGCCTAATCCGGATCGGATTAGGTCTAGATTTTCTCTCTAATCTATAAATTAGGCTTAATTATCTCTCTCTCTACCTAATTATCTCTCTCTCTCTCTCTCTCTTTTCTTCCTCCTTCACCGACGGAGTTGTCGCCGTGGAATCGGCCAGCCGGAGCGTCGCCGGAGCCAGCAGAGACCACCACACGACTCCCCCGTAAGCCCTCTCCCACCCCTCTAATTTAATTAAATTTTAAATGAGAAAATTCGAAATTACCTGATTTGGGGGTTTTCGGCCTCGTCGGCAAATCGGGCCGGCCGACGGCTTCGAGTCGCGGCCGCTACCTCCGGATCCCGTCAGGAACTGAGGGTGCGCCGGCGAACCTCCGCAGTGGAGGCCGCCGGCGTCGCCTTCTTCTTCTTCTTCTTCTTCTTCCTCCTCTTTTTTTCTCTCTTCGGTTTGGGGAAGACAGACTCGGGCAACCCGAGTCTGATCTTCTCCCGTTAGTGATGGATTCGGGTCGGGTTGGATCCGAATCCAAGGAACCCGACCCGGTTCCATTATCTAATTGGATTGGGCCTTGGCCCAATCCATTTATGAAATTGTTTTGGGTGGGCTGCGGGCCAACTGCAGCCCAGCCCAATTGATTTGGGCTTATTTTAGCCCAAATTAATTATTCTTAGGTTAAATTGTTTAAACATTTTTAATAATTGTTTTGATTAAAAAAAATGATATTGTTATTTATTATTTAAGGTGGTGATTTTTAGTACGTGGGCTAGAGATTTGAGATTTTGGTTGTCTTGCCTAGACTCAGGTGAGTGGGTTCACTCACATTTATTTTATTGTATTTCGTATTTTTGTTAGACCATGTAAATTTTCTGTGTGCAAATTATTTATTTCACCCCCATGTGTAAAAATTAAATTGTTGCAATTTCTGTGTGCAAGTCTATTTATTTCATCCGTACATGCGAAAATTTAATTGTTTTATTTTCTGTGTGCATTTAATTATTATATTCAGTGCATCACCATACTTCGTACTAATATTGAAATTTGTAAAAAGAAAAATGAGACTAGTATTGATATGACTTAGAGAACAGTCCCGGTATAAATCGTTTGCGATTTTCCGTGGTGACTCAAGTCTATCTGGAAGTTCAGGAAAAGTCCTAAATTAAATCACTGCGGTGACTTCCTTAGGTGACTCTGGCAGGGTTAGGGAACAGTCCTAGGAAAAATAAGAAAACTTCCTAGGTGACTCTAACTTCTCTCAACGGTTAGAGGAAAAGACAGTGTGTTGATCACAGGGTGATACCCTCTGATGACCCTAACCGGATCAGCTATGAAGAAAAGTCCCGAGCGTCATCTCGATGTGACTTCTAGTTGATGTGGATCCATAGGGTTTAGACCCATTGAGACATATGACAGTATAAATATCAAAAAGATGTAATATATTGGAAAACGTGCAAGGTTACAAGTTGTGACATTTCTCTATTGTTACCATTGTTATTATGTAGAGAGCATGCCTATTGCATACTATGATGGATATTGTTGCTTTTAGTTAATTTATTCAGCATTAATATGTTTTAAATTTATTTGGTTCGAGTGGATTCCACTCACTGAGCTATAGTTGTTGGCTCACGAGTTCTATTGTTTTCTTTGTATTTGTTTATTTATTTCAGGTAATAGTCAGCGGGGCGACTGAGTGTGATGTATCCGGATTCCACCTCTACTTAGGATTCACCTATTTACCTTTCCGCTCTTTTAGATTTTGTGCTTTAGATTAGAAGATTTTATTTTATTTTAGTTTAGTTTAGAGACTCAAAAACATTAACATTGTTTATTTTATTTCAATTGCATTTAGTAATAAAATTTTAATAAAGCACATTCTCATTTTATTTATTTATCTTGTCATCGTATACGTAGAGAGTATTATTAAGGCTTCGTGCATCTCAAGCATATTGAGATGCATGGCCGGTCATGATTCCTATTTTGGGTCGTGACAACATTGCTCAACATTATTTTCAGAAAGACAACTGGACAATACTGCTTTGAATTTATCATGCTTTATTTAATAACAAAAGAATCGTTAGGGCTTGACAGAAACACTACACCATAATATTGCTCAAACATCTTTTTATTCAATGTTCTAAATATGGGGATCGGCCATTTGAAAAAATGATACATATCGACGATATCATTCGTACCGGCCTATTTTTATATATAGAAAATTTCTAAAAGTTTAGAAAAAATAATAACAAAATATAAACATAAATTATTCATATATGAAATCTAAAAAATATTAAAAATAATACTATGAAAAAAACTGATACTCTCCCTTAAAACCCTCCCCCGCTTCGACTCCCACCTCTCTCTTTCAAACTCACTCTTCCTTTCCCACTCACTCCTCTCCCACTCACTCCTCCCTTTCCTGTTCTTTGTCGAGAGAGAAGGGCTTGGTTGGGATCCTTTAATCTCGACCCGTATTGGGTTTCTCAAACCCAATTGTTTTGGGCAAGGTTCCAAAAATCGCTATCGGGATCAGGATTGGCTGTCCGGAAAAACGACCATATCGGCCGTACCGACCATATCGGCCGTCTGTATCGGATTGAACTATTTTAATTAAATAAAACTCTAAATATTATTTAAAAATATTGAGAAATTTCTAAAAATTTAGAAAAATTTATAAGAAAATAAGAAAATAATAATTACTAATATATAAAGCCTAAAATCTCTCTCTCTCTCTCTCTCTCTCTCTTTCTCTCTCTCTCTCTCTCTCTCTCTTAGTAGGCTTGTTGCAGCCATAGTAGCTACAAGCTGCTGCTACAGCCGCTTGTTGCAGTAGCAACAGCACTGTTACAAGGCCGAAACCAGCCCGACTAGTTTTAGCCCAATGGGATCGACCGAAACTGGAATCTATAGTTTTGGGCTTTGGGTTCGGGTCCAACCCGACCTGACCCAATTAGTTTATGAGATTGGGCCTTTAGCCTCATCGATTTAAATAGATTTGTGGTTATTTGGTTTTGGGTTAGGCCTTGGCCTAGCTCGATTATTATGAACAAAAAAGCTGGGCCACAGGCCAGCTACAACCCAAACTAATGGTTTAAATCGTCCCATTTTAGTCATTTATTTATTTTTAAAAATTCAAAAACTAGATTAGAAATTAAATTAAAATTATGTTATTTCTTTATTATTTGAAGGTAATGAATTTTAGTATGTAAACTAGAGATTAGAGATTTTAGTTATTTTACTTAGACTCAGGTGAGTGAATTCGCTCACATATTTATTTGCATTGTATTTCATACTATTTATCAGAACATGTCATGACCCAAAATTGTAATCATGACTCACTTACATATTTATTCATATTATATTTCATACCTTTTATCAGACCACGTATTTCTCTATGTGCAAATTTATTTATCATATTTTCTGTGTGCAAATTTATTTATTATATTTTATGTGTAATTTAATTATTATAATTTAGTGCATCTCTATACTTCATGCAAATTTTAAATTTTAGTGGGAAAAAATATAATTAGTATTCGTATGACTCAGAGAACATTCTCGACATAGATCGCTTACAACTTTCCGTGATAACTCAAGTCTAGCTAAAAGTCCAGGAAAAAATCTTATTTCAAATCAAAGCGATGACTTTCTTAAATGACTTGTGGGGATAGTAGACAGTCTTAGGATAGATCGAAAGTCTTCCTAAGATGACTCTAATATCACTTAATAGTTAGTGTAAAAGATAGGGTATGTTTATCACATAGTGACACCTTCTGATTATCCTAACCAGATCAGCTATGAAAAAAACACCTAAACGTCATCTCGAATTAACTTCTAATTGATGTGGATCTACAAGCTATAGACTATTTGAGACAAATGACATTATTTTTGAAAAAAAATTTAATATGTTAAAACTAAGCAATGTTACGAGTTATGACTTTCTATTATTATTATTGTCGTTACTTTAAGAGTATGCTTAATAGAAATTGCCATTTTATATTGCTGAATTTAGACTTTATTTAACACAATAAAATTTTAGATTTATTTGGTTTTCGAGTAGATTTCACTCACTAAGCTATAGTTGTTGACTCATGAATTTTTGCTGTTTTAATATTTCAAGTAATAATCAAAGTGGTGACTAAATAAGATGCACCGGAACCCTACCTCCACTTAAAACCTACCCATTTATCTTTTCGTTCCTTTGGTCTTATGTTTTAGACTATTTTTTAATTTAAAGACATTAATCATGACATCAGTTATTTTCATTATGATTAGTTTAAATTAAATTAAGAAAAAAATTTCTTTTATTTATTCTTGCCATTATATATTTAGGAAGTATTAATAAAGCTTAGTGTATCTCAAGCATATTGACGTACATGGCCGATCATGATTCCGGATCGTGACAGACCACATATTTCTCTATATGCAAATTAATTATTATATTTTGTGTGCAATTTATATGATTTAGTGCATCGCTATACTTCTTGCAAATAGCAAATTTTAATAAACAAAAATATTAGTGAAAAAATATAACTGACATTTAGTATAATTTAAAAAATAGTCCCGATATAGATCGCTTGCGTCTTTCCGTGATGACTCAAGTCTATTTAAAAATCAAAAAGAAAGTTCTATTTTAGATCACTACAGTGACTTTCTAAGATAACTCTAGCGGAATTGATTGGGTCAGAGAACAGTCCCAGGTTAGATCGAAAAACTTCCTAAGGTGACTCTAATCTCTCTCAACAATTAGTGGATGAGACAAGATGTGTATTACATAGTGACACCTTCTAGTAACCATAACCGGATCAACTATGAGGAAAAGACTCGAGCGCCATCTCGAGGTGACTTCTAATTGATGTGAATCTATAAGGTATTAACCCAATTGAGACAAATAGCATTATTATTATTGAGAAAAATTCAATTTGTTGGGACTGAGCATGTCAGAAGATATGACTATTATTATTATTGTTGTTATTGTTGTTACTATAAGTATGCTTAGTGAAAATATCATTTTATATTGATGGATTTGATATAGTTCAAGTTATGTTTATGGGTTAAAATTTATTTATTTAGCTTTTGAGTAGATTTCACTCACCAAGCTATAGTTATTAGCTCATGGAATTTCTCCTTCTAATATTTTAGATACTAATCGATGCGACTGAGTAAGATACTGAAACCCCACCTCCACTTAAGATCTACCACTTCATTTACCTTTCAGTTCTTTCGACTTTTATATTTTTAAACTATCTATTAATTCAAATTGCCTAAAGACACATTAGTGATAACATTGTTTATTCCATCATTATTGGATTAAATTTTATCAAAGTCAGATTTTCACATTAATTCTTGTCATTGTAGACTTAAAAAAATATTAGTTAAGACTTTGTGTATCTCAAGCATATTGAGGTACATAGCTGGCTATGATTCCGATTTCGAGACATGCCATTTCAATCGAAACGACCAAAACTTACTTGATCTAAATCAAGTATCGGCTGATTTAGTTGATAACCCACCAAAATCATTCATAAACTAGTTTTGGGTTGGAATTGGGCCAATCCCAATTCGTTTTAGCTGATCTGAATTGGGATCGACTAAAACTAGGAACCTTGCTTTTATTCCCTTCAACACCAGCTGACAAGATGCAGGTGCAACTTGCCACTCGAGACTTGATGAGAAAAGATAATTTTCTCATAAGTGGTCGTATAATTGTACTTAATTTACTCTCTGTTGGTCAAGGAAGATGCATGATTTAAATTAAAAAGCTAATTAAAATTGTGTGCCTACAAGGTATTGGATGATAGATATAGGGCAAGTGTAAAGAGCAAAGGACGGAATAATGTTGCAGGATAGAATGGGGGTTTCTCCAATTCAGATTTTGCCTCTATTCTTGAGCTGCCATTATTGGTTAAGAGATAATTCTTCCCCGGTCATTCCCATACTTTTCCAACAATTCTTGCTACTAAGTGCTCCCATCTTTTCTCTTCTTTAATAGCTCCTGCATCCTTCCTCTCAAATCTTGTAGAAATTTTAGTCAGACCTTTTTACTGCTAGAGAACCATATAGAGCACATGTGGTAGACAGGAGCTTATACACAATATTACTACTTCATGGTAAAAATATTTATATTCTAGTAAATATGAATAAATGAGTAAATGGTGGAAAGAAAGACCAAAAAGGATTTAAGGAAGAAAAATCAGAATATATTCGAGAAAGTCAGCAAATATGTCGGATAGCACTGAACAATAAATACAATAAAGTTTCAAATGAGCTAAGGCAAGAGAAAATAAAGCAACTACAATGTGATTATTGAAAAGAAGTTTAGAGTATGTAAAGTGTTAGCCAGAGTCATTTTGCATTGTATTACTAATCAACCTATATCTATAAGAACTGAAAAAAATAAAAAAATTGAGAGAGTATAAGGGTTAGGATTAAAACGTAACCTATAAATAACTAAACCCTAATCCTATCTTAGTAACCCACCCTAGCCTCCTTTTTCTCTATCTTTTCCTTCTTCTTCTTTTTTACCGTCGAAGGTGTCGTCATAGAATCAATCTGCCAGAGCAATCAGAGACCATAACGTGACTCCTTAGTAAGCCCTCTCCCACTCCTCAAATTTAATTTAAGTTTAATTGGGTGGATTAGAAATACCTAATTTGTGAGGTTTCGGCTTCGTCGGCAAATCATGCCGGTCGACGGCTTCAAGTCGCTATCGCTCCATCACTAGAATCTTCTCGTCATTAGCCTCACGCCGTGGATGTTCACCTTTGGAACCCTCGTGGATCCGATCGCCATGGACCATGGATGGAAAACCTCTCCGCCGATCGCCATAGCCGATCTTAAAACAGTCCCAGTATAAATCGCTTGCGAATTTTCATAGTGACAGAAGTCTAATTAAAAAATCAGGGAAAAGTTCTAGTTCAGATCATTGCAATGACTCTGGCGGGGTGAGAGAACAGTCCAGGATAGATCAAAAGTCTTTCTAAGGTGACTCTAGTCTCTCTCAAAAGTTAATGAAAAAGATAGGGTGTGTTTATCACATAGTGACACCTCCTGGTGACTAACCAAATCAACTATGAAAAAAACACCCGAACGTCGTCTCAGGGTGTCCATTTGAAACAAATGACATTATTTTTGATAAAAATTTTAATATGTTAAAATTGAGCATGTTACGAGTTATGACTTTCTATTATTATTACTATCATTATATTAAGAGCATACTTCATAGAAATTGTTATTTACATCACTAAATTTGAATTTTATTTAACACTATAAATTTTAGATTTATTTAGTTTTTGAATGGAATTCCACTCGCTTAGCTATAGTTATTAGCTCATAAATTTTTGCTCTTCTAATATTTCAGGTAATGGTCAGCGTAGTGACTGAGCGAGATGCACTAGAACCTTACCTCCACTAAGAACTTACTCATTTACCTTTTCGTTCCTTTGGTCTTACGTTTTAGACTATTTGTTAATTCAATTCATTTAGAGACACATCAATCATGACATTATTTATTTTCATTACATTTAATTTTAATAAAATAAATTATTTTTATTTATTTTTGTCATTGTATACTTATAAAGTATTAGTAAAGCTTAGTATATCTCAAGCATATTGAGGTACATAGCCGATCATAATTCCAATTTTGGGTTATGACAATATCAACCAATAACACATAGCCATAAGCCAATAACTTTTTGTACCGACTTTCCAACACAACTTCATGGATAATGTTCATAATCCTACAAAGAAAAAATTCTTTTCAAATTCCAGACGGCAGGCAAGATAGTTGATAGGTGTCAATTTATGAGCTTGGTCTTTCCAAGGAAAGCAAACTCAATTCTACAAGAAACAACCTACGGCATAACAAAATACAGTTCTTTCCTCAACATAAATTGTAAATGCAAAGTCTCAATTAGCAACAAAAGTATATGTCAGAAATTACAACATCTACAATGCTACGCCCATTGAAGTGCCAGCAGGAAAAAGATACTTGTCTAAAATGAAAATACTAAGGACACATGGTTCATTAGCATGACGTGGTCAGATTATCAACCAAAAGGAGGCCTCAGTAAGAATTTATTTCAATACTGAAGAGGAACTAGTGTAAGATAAGGTGGAGATACCATAGATGCCACAACAAAGGGAAGGAATAGTAAATAGAGTTTTGATTAAAGTGGCAAAGGCTTTAACTAGCAAGAGAGATTACTGATTAGAAGGAATTGATTACGTAGATTCCAATTTCAAATTAACATATTGTTCTTCAGGTTTTTCTTCACAATTAAATGAACGATTTTTCTTTTGTTACCACTGAAATGATCTTTACCATTAAATCACATTGCAATGCCTGTCAAAAGTAGCAAGCATTAGGTAACAAGAATAAAGGCAACCAACAAAGTTATAAATAATACAATTTGATGCAAAACATATGAACAACAGTTATTAGCTTTAACTCTAAAAAAGTCAGATGAACCAATTGCATATATCAGTTAACATACCCTAACAAACTTATACGTCAGTTGGTCCAACTTTGCACACTGATTTTCCCAATTGCTTCTCACAGCATATTTTATGGGCTCATCTTCGCATTTATCATGCTGAACTTTCAGCATGCCCCTCGAGTTCATTAAATGCTAGTCACGTCAAAGGTGAATACAGCAAATCTAAGAAAATATTGAAAGTCAAGTCATTTAAATATCCCATATGAGAAATATAGTAGCAAAAGAATTTACTTGAACATTCAGCAAATTTGAGTAGGCAATCAATTAAGGAAAAAAAGTTGTACTGGTATATGATAAATTTCTAATTTCTCTCAGGAGTCCGCGAAATTGCTAGTTTGTATTCACAAAGATGACATGAAATACTGGAAAGATAACTACAGCCTCTTCCCCTGCCCCAACCAGTGAACCGCACAATACACCCAATACTAGACATATTCCGATGATTGACAAGGGAAACGATGCATTTTTTTTCATGTTGAAGGCTTAAAGAGTTTTAAATGTTACTCACTTCAAATAACAGCACATGATGCTACCCAGTAAGAGAAAAAAAAAAAAAAAACTCAATTTAAGAAGTTGGAAAAATATCAGTACTTGTTTGGTCTGAGGGATATATACCAGTTGAACTTAGACCTCCTTTATGACGAAAAATGAAATCGATGTGCATAACAGTTCTTTTATCTAATTAAAAAATAGTTATAGACATTCTCACATAAGTTCTTGCATACTATTGTCCCATGTAATCAAAGAAAGAAATGGAAAAGAGAAATAATGCTAGAGAAAGCTAGATTGTGAAAATGGATATAACATCTAAAGGGCAAAAAAGTAGTTTCAAAGATCAAAACAACCATTAACATTTCTTACCATGTTTTAGGAAAAATGAGTATAATATGTGAAAATTAGGTTAAAGGTATAGTAATTTTAACGATCAAATGAGAATTAATATTTCTAGCCATGTTTTAGGGAAAATGGGTATAACATGTGAAATCCATGTTAAAGGGAAAAATAGTAATTTGGGTATGATTTGAGGGCCCAATAAGTAGTCATTCCAAAAATAAAAATTAAAAGATATAGTACTTTCATACATAGTTAGCGGCAAATATATAGCATTGTGTTAATATGTACTCATTGCAATGTTTTTAATGGCGGCCGCCATGGTGGGGCAACGAGCTAGCCACCCCTGCATTCCACCTTGACGGTCTGCAAATGGAGGGCAAGCCGCCATTTGTCTTTTGGCGAGCCACCTTATCATTTGGTGGCCCGCATAGCTCGCTTAGTCATTATAACGGGTTGAGTAATACGGTAACGGATTGGACTATCTAATAGATAGTGAGTGATAATAAAAAAATCTCACTCTGCCCTAATCCAATTGAGCTCTCTTTCTCCTCTCTCTCCTCTTGAGCGTCAGTAGCAAGCTATATTAGCAACGGAAGTGAGAGTGGCAACTGCAAGCGACAGAGAATAATGGTATTGGCATCTACAGTGAGAGCGACGTCAACAATGACGGCGACAACAAATTTGAACAACACTGCGCGAAGAAAAACGATATGAAGCACTACAACTATTTGTGGGAAGGAGAAGGGGAAAGGGAAAGGAAAGAAGTGGTTTACAAAAAGGAAATAGTAGCTGAATTTTTCATAGGCTAGGACAACAGCTGGTTTAGGCAAAAGGAATGGCAGCTAGTTTAGGAGAACGGTGATGTAGATTGTAGTGGATTGATGTGAAGTGATTAATGGCAGCTAGCCTAACTAGCTTTGTCCTAGTAAACTTATTTTTAAGAGAAAATGCCTCGTCTTCTTCTCTAATTACTGAGCTTGCCACATGCTGCAAATTTCTCTATATAAGTGATGAATAGTATGAATTTAAAAGTATAATTTATTCTAATTAATATTAAATAGTCTAATAAAATTACATATAGTATATATGATATTATATCATATCTAATTATTTTTTATTTTTTATAAAAAAAATGCTAAACCGCCTTGTTGCTCGCTTTCTGCCTTGGCGCTAGGCAGTGGGGTGACCAACTGCCACCTGCAACCGCCTTTCAAAACATGGGACTCATTGTATACATAGAAAAATATTTTTGTACCCATTGCATACATAAACCAGTAATATGTAGCAAAGAAAATATATAGTATGGTTATGATGAAGCATTGCACACATAGTGACGATCTCTCAAGCATCACATAGCTATCTTTCAAGCATTGCAGAGCTAGCATCTCTCAAACATTGCACACTTATGGCGACCTCTCAAACATTGCTTAGCCAACTCTCAAGCATTGCACATTTGGTGACGACCTCTAAAGCATTGCACACCTACAATGCCCTCTCAAGCATTACACACCTAGCAATGCCCTACAAGGCATTGCATACATAATGCATATATGAATGCATGCATTGCATATATAGAGTATCATACTTTAGTAGTTCATTTATGCCATCAATCTAGTTTAGATCAAACCAAAGGAATTTTTGTAATTTTTATAAAAGACGAGATTTTCACTTTTCACCTTCACATTATATCACATCAAAGATAATTATTATACCCTTATTATAGATTAGAAGTGAACATTGGAATAATAATTCCTAGAATAAGTGCCATCTTTTAGGAATAAGAAATAGGAATTGTTCTAGATTGAGCCTTATTCCCCAAGAAAATGAGCCATTAGAGAATAGTCCGGTATAAAATGTTTCATATCTTCCCTTGATGATTCAAATCTACTTATGATGCAGTCCGAGCCAATTCAAGTCAATTCAAGTCAATTCAAATGATAAGGGCCCTAGGGATTGCATGAACAAAGTGAGATGGGCTAATTATCTCTTAGTCATATTTATCTCTTAGTCATGCTTATCTCTAAGTCAAGTCATATTTATCTCTTAAACTTGTTTATCTCTTAATTATGTTTATCTCAAAATCATATTTATCTCTAAGTAATGTTTATCTCTATATTTATCTCCATGTAAGCCATTAGGGCTAGTCCTAATAAACCTCTTGTAACTGACCTCTATATATAGAGGGGTCGATTTAGGACAGAAGTAATTAAACCTCCTATCAAGGATGGCCGTGCCGATCGGCACGCCCCGTGCCGATCGGCACGCCCCGTGACGACTGGCACTTGCTGTGCCAGTAGAGGCACAGCACTTGGCACGGGGTGTGCCAATGCTGAGCCATGCCAAGCCGTACTGATCCGTGCCGGTCATATGCCAATGTAGAGACTTTTTTTAAAAAAAAATTCTATTTTCATCAATTTTTATCAAATCAACTTTACTTATTTTCTTAACAAACATGATATGACATGTAAAACCTATTTTTTAAACTTTTTCTTATTTCCATCAATTAACTTTTATCATTTGTCATTTTTGAAATAACAACTTATTTGTCATTTTTTAAAATTAAAATGACAATTCATTTGCTAGATCGAGACAACCACAAAGCCGAATTTATCAAAAATAGAAGAAAGAAAAGGGACCATCTCAAGCTCAATATGATTATAGTCAGATAAGGAAAAAACTTGAGTCTATAGGTAGCAGGACATCAGGAAAGGTGCGCCCACATGATGATATGAGTTCATCATTATTACCATCATATCAATCACACCCACCAGAGCCACAACACCCGTATTATACTCCATATCCACAATCTGCATATACTTATGGTGTGCATGTGCATGTGCTGGTCGTTCCCATGTATATTCAATATCCATATCATATCATCGAAGAATTATAAAATTCTTATTTCTATGAAAACTATGTGAGACGTTATAACGAGCAATATTATCGGTGGATAAGTTTTGAAGAATATCGACAGTATTTAACGCAACATTCCCGTGTTATTCTTGTGCTAGCAAATGAAGTCTTTGATCCTCCTCATCATTCTACGTTTAACTAAATATTAGTTTTAATTATTGAACTATTATCAATTATGTATTGAAAATTATTATGTGTTCAATTATATTATGGAGTATACAATCATATTATAGAGTATTTAATCATTAATATTAATTTAAATGAATGTATTCAATTATATTATGTGTTGAATAATATTTATATTCAACTGTTGTTTTATCTTTGATAAAATAAGTTATTTACAAGAATCATTTAAAGATAAAACATTGTAATGTAGATTTTAAATTTTAATACATATATTTAGATAAAAAAAATCAAAGATTGACATACCAAAGACTCAAAAACATCTCTAAATATCCTAAAAATTTTATTAAAAACATTATAGGGGGCGTTACAAGGAGCGTGCCACTAGCACGGGGGGGCGTGCCAAGGCATGCCGCTCGGCACGCCCCGTGTCGATGGTGGCACAGCACGGCCATCAATGCCTCCTATACCACAAGCATTATCATCCCTTCTACAGCAGAAATCCATCACCTTCCACCATCTCTATCAACTGTCGAACACCCTTCACCAAAGCTTAGACCCTTGTTGCAGACAAACTCTAATAGGCCTCTATTTGTTTTGAGTTTAGGGCAAGTCCCTAAACTAGTTCAGAGATCCCTAATATGGTTCAATAACCAAATATCAAATTATTTTTGTTTTCTAATCTAGTTTCAATACCCACTCCGCAAATAAGTATTAATACGTAAATTCTAATATCATTTCAAATTGATTCCAATATTACCCTTAGCTATTATAGACACTATATAAGCCAGCAAATATGTACTTAAGCCCGCAAATGACTATTATAAACACTATATAATTCAATAAAAATGTACTTCACCCCGCAAATAACTATTATAAACACTATATATGCCAGCAAATATAAATTTGAGCCCACAAAATGACTATTATAGACACCATATAAGCCAATGAATATGCACTTAAGCCCACAAATATATTCTATAATATTATAATATTAAATAGTTGTATATTATAATATTATAATATTCCTATATTTATAATAATATTAAATATCCGTATATTATAATATTGTAATATTCATATATTATAATATTATAATATTTGTATACTATAATATTGTAATACTATAATATTACATTTTATTACAATAATATATGAATATTATATATTTATAATAACATATATAATATTTGTATATTATTATAATGACCACCTTAATGATAAAAGAGTATTTTTGTCCATCAAATTTATATATCATCAATTATTCTCCAAAACCAACACTATTTGCACTTCTTCACATCACATTACAAATAATAAATATACTTTTAGCCTAGTTTAGAACTAAACACTAAATTACCTTAGCCTAGTTCAAGATACCTAAATTAAGACTAAGAAATGAGACCAACTAATCTAGTTCAAAGCCTAGAAGCCCAAAGAACATTTTAGATCACTTTTTAGTTAAAGGTGACTTTGGCGGAGTTACTTCAAGAATAATGTAAATTCTAGAATAAGTATTTGTATTTCTGTTATTCCTAAAATGAGGCCTTTATTTCAGTGAAAGAAAAGATAGGAAAAAGATTTATATATTTTATGAAATAACTATGTTTTATATAAAGTAGGTTGATAGGATAGATATTAAAGGTAAATTAATAATTGGGTTAGTGTGGTATAAGATGTAATTTTAATGAATAGTATTTGTATCTAAGAATTAGGTTATTATAGTATTTAACTATTATTCTATAATAAAAAGTTATATTCTAGAATAAGAAAAAAGTTATCCCTAAAGTGATTAGAGGCTTAGTAAATAATCCCAAACTAGAACTAAATACTTTCTAAGGTGAGTCTAATCTCTCTAAATGGTTAGAGGAAACGACATGATATGTTAATCACAAAGAAACACCTTCTAATGACATTAGAGAAAAAAAAAACATGGTGCATTTATCACAAAATGACACCTCTTAATGTCCTTAAAGGAAAAGACATAGTACATTTATCACATAATGACACCTTTTAATGACCTTAGAGGAAAAAATAGAATGCATTTATCATACAGTGACACCTCCTAGTGACTCTAACCAAATCAGTTTAAAAAAAGTACCGTGCATCATCTTGATGTAACTTGTAATTGATATGGATCTATGGACACAATTCCAAAATGAGAAATATGACATTTATTGAGATTCAAAAATTTCGCATATCGAGTCTAAAGCAAACCATCAGTTTGTTAATCACATTCTCATTACTTGTGCTTTATTATTTACATTATAAGTATGTTAGTTTTAATTAATTGTTAAGCTTTGGTTTTTAATCATGTATTATGTTTTCTAGTTTATTAGTTTTTGGGTGGATTCACCCACTAAACTAAAGTTCTTAGCTCATAAAATCCCTCTTTCACATTTCAAATGTTGTTTAGCGTGACGAACCAAAACTCTACCTACACCTCTCCTTTCGTCCCTCTTTGGAGAGAAACCTTCTATTTGAATAAAATCACTTACTTGTTTGGACCTATTGATGCACTTTGTTTTCTCCTTTAGACATATCCAAACTATCTCAATATATTTCTGACCCACATAATTTATCTTCTATAAGTGTTAACCCCATCTTCTATGTAATGACCTCACAATTCCTTATTTTGTCCTCTAGTGACATATCCAAACTCAACCATTTAGCATTCTCAATCTTTCAATGTGTTATTTTCTAGTTGCCTATCATTTTGATTCACAAAATATTGGTGGTCTTACTATTCCCTAATATTCTCCTTTTGCCCTAAGTGGTGTATAACAAGCACAAAATAAACTAGAAGCATTTCCTTTAGCCATCCTACTATTATTTTGTGCGCAACCTCATCAATTTCTTTCTTATGTTGAATTCTCTATCCATACCTCCTGCCGATCAATAATGATTTTTTCTCTATTTTGATGCCCTAATTTACTAATTCCATAAACTAAGTCTAACTACTTATTTAAAACCTTTTGGCTCCAAATTGTCCAAACTTCAATCATGTGCCGTGAGATTCTTTCTTTATGTCAAAGTTCAGTATTACTCTATTCTTCATTAATGAATATGAAGATACTTTGGGTGACTACTCTCAAAGTTAAATGCTAAAATAGATCCAATAGCTCCTTAATATTCATAATTCATTGTCTCAAATTTCAAAAATGAAAAATGTTGATAGTTGTTCCATACAAGAAACCTGAGTTACCATCTTGTTGAGGTATATATAGTCTTATGTTATACTTGAGGAATAGCATACTAGTTGTACACACACATATACATATAAGGGTGTAAATGAGCCAAATTCGAGCGAGTTGAGCTCCACTTGGCTCGGCTCAAAATGGAGAACATTCTAACTCAACTAGAGCTTGAGACGAGTTGGCTAATGGGGGCTAGCTCAACTGGCACAAGTATGAGTCGAGCTAGCTCAGCTCGGCTCGAGTGGCTCATATCTAAAATATTAAATATTATTTTATTTTGAGAGAGCACTTTTAAGAGTGTAAGAACTTAGCTACAAAGACCACTTCAAGTTTGTTAGTTTTTGGTGTGGGACTAAAAGTGGAATTTCATTTAATAAAATAACACACTATCTTGATAAATGTAGTAAGTAGGATTCAAACTCATGCTTTGGGCAAGGATAAATATACTCTAACCCACTATGCTTAAATAACTTTAGATAAATAAGCAGAATTAAATATATATAAATATATATTTCAAGCTTATTCGAGCTAAACTCAAGCGAGCTTACGAGCCAGCGATCTTTTTTGACAGCCCTATCTGTCATTTAAATATAAAACCCACACACATTGTTTAAAATGAGTTCACGTTTTAGACCTATCAAAACATCTAAAGCACTGGACTGTTAGAATATAACTATAAAAAACTGTCATTCTCTAACATATATTAGAGCAGATGCCTTGTGTTCAAATCATGTCAAACACATCTATTATTTACAAATATAAAAACCCCCACCTCTTTAAGGCAATACCATTTTTTAGGCCTACCAAAATATCTCTTACGCCCAGAAGTGAACAAGAGTATTAAAATTATAAACAATAAAAACCACTATTCTCTTGTAACACATCTGATCTTTTTTATGTTTCAAAACTAGATAGTAGATCTTTCTAAGTACACCATTGACCCAACTAGATTCCAAGAAGGTGGACACACTGCATAGGATCTAGGCATCCCCTAAATGGCAGGGACACAGTAGATTCGGTGTGGAATGTATATGACAGGATATGTGAGAACTTTATTCATAACAACATTTGAACTGTCCTGGTCCAATTTTTGCTTATCATTTAATTTAGTATAGCTAATTTGAAGCTACATCACAACCTTTTTAGGTCAAACTTGTAGTTACTACTTAAGCGAGTCTCATATAAATTCTGCTTTTCATCTTCTTTCCTTGAAAGTTTTATGCCTTTCCTATTTATTTGTTGCATATCATTAAATATTAAATAAAATTAAGATATTCCTAAATACTGCATAGGCGGGTGACTTTCTCACCTACTACCATTAATAACCCAGTGTGCACTTCTGCTAACTTCAATCTCCTCATCCGTCTTACATAATAGAAGCACAATAGATTCAACATTCACATCCTATCCGAGCGACAGGTCGTAAGAATTCACACCGCTAAATCTCCACCAAATTAGAATCTAAAAATCAAATTTTGCAGAAAAAAAAAAGAGCTAGAAATCCAAAATTGCCGCTGAGACAAGAAGGCATCAATCTCGTTCCAACTCCATTAACCAATTCAAAGCATCAGACCGGCCAAATGATTACAATATCCGAACTTATAAGCCAAAAACACGAATCCTCCAATTACGCCCAAAAATCCACGATACGACAGCTCCAGCTTGCAAACAGCAGATGGCCAGAAACACTTCGAAGAAAAGTATAATAGAATGGAAAAACTTGAAAAGAGATCTGACCTCAAGAACCCTGCCTACATCTCGAGCAAGCCTTCAAAAAAGGAAAGCAAGAAGCGGACAGGGAGATGTTTCGCCACTTTGCTTCGCTTGGGCAGTGAAGGCTCCGGACACGAGGCGAGTGGCGGAAAGATGAACTCATTAAATTGGAACCGTAGACTGGAGTCCGGCAAAAGGACGCGTGGGAGAACGTGGACGGCCGTCGCTTTCTCGGACCCCGCAATATGGACGGTGGCGATGTGGTCGACCAGCGTAGCCGTCTGATGTGACGTGGATGGCGTTGGCGAAAGCGGCGGGAGTGAGTTCCAAGAATAAATTCTGGAGGTCTGGTGGTTCACTAGATTAGTTTAACGAACGTTAATCGACGAATAAGGCGACTTGATGATGATTTATAACGTGTTGTCTGCTGGACTATCTTGAGTTCGATGCTCCTCAGCTAAAATTGAATTAGGAGAAATCGATTGTGATTTGACTACTGATTTAAACTCCCTAAAAACTTTAAAAATAAAAGAGAAACAATTAAGTGAATGTAAAATAGAATTGAAATAGGCATAGCAATTCCTATTTATTATTATCAAAATAAAGAATTTATTATATGAATAACTATTTCTATGAAAAGATGGGAAATTTTTTTTTATCTTTTATACAATTATGATAAATACATTTTGATTTGATAAAAAATAGATTGATGAAATAAATATAAGGTAAATCAGTAATTAAGATAGTGTGTTGTATAAAGTATAATTTTGATAATAGTGTTTGTATTATTGAATATGATTATTATGATATTTAGTTGTCATTCTATAAGAGCCAGGCTCGAGCTCTAATTTTAGGCTCAAAAGAATAATCTAGCCGAGTTGAACCAACATTTTAGGCTCGAAAAATATTATCGAGCCGAGCTAAGCCAGCACTAGCTCTTTCAAACTCAATTCAATTAGGCTCGTATAAAAATACTTATATATATAAGGTTTAAAACCGTTGGATCCAACTATTTATATGATCTCTATAAATAAAAGAAAAATCCTAGTCCAACTTTTATCTCTCCAAGCTCGGCTCATTTACACCTCTCGAGCTGAGCTGAGCTCACTCAAGCTCAGCTCCTTTGGACCCCTACCTCCTTCCTTATCCTTGCCCGCAAGTTAAAGCTCATCATCATAGGCTGTGGTGTCACCACAGCTTTCCTTAGTCCCCTTCCACTCCTCCTCTTTAGTGTTTTCCTTAAAATATATCAAAGATCTTCTTGTATTCATGCCATGTTATAAGAAATGTTGAAGTTCATAAGGGCCTAGTACTTTTCAAATAAATGTTCTAAGGTAAATTGTATGGAATCTAAATCTTTTTTTTTTTTGTTTTTTTTTATATGGGTCCATAGATTTTAATACTTCATTAAGGTCGGGTTACAATCTAACTCTATTGGCGGATTAGTCTAGATTCTAATTTTACAGACTTGAGAGGAAAGACTGGTAATTCTATGAGCCGCTTTATTGTTTTCGCGACTCGTGAAACAGACCCTAGTCCTAGGGTAAGTAGTAATCCACCTTTTATGTACAAGTACTATTGGGTTAATGGACCAGTCTATGTTGTTCTCATTCCCATTAATAACTTTAACTGCACTTAAGCAATCACTGAAGATCCAATTTCATCCTTCATGAATCTTTCCATCGACTTTATCCCTTCCAGAATAGCAAGCACTTCACCAACTAGAGGACTCAGACAGTAGTTAATGTAACTGCTTTTGGCAAAACAAAAAGAGCTCGGGTACTTGTAGATAATAAGCCCAATGCTATCGAAGCTGTCTTTTCTCCAGGAAGTATCCACCCAGCAAGTTACGCTGTTATCTCAAGGAAGCGGTTGGCCATGCAAGGAGGGGGTTGGTTGGTGCATCTCTTCACTTAAGATGGTATCAGATATAACATGCCTCTTAGCTGCCTTAAGCACTAATTTTGGGTAACAATCTGTACCGCTAAAAACCTTATCGTTCCTAGCTTTCCACCACTCCCACATCACCGAGAACATATAGGCAAGCATATCTTCTGGCAGTCGGTTTATCATGAGCACAATCCACCTTTCTAAGCTAGTCAGGACACTATCAATTCTGATACCAAGATTACTTGCAAACCATGTTGCCCGGGCAAACTAACATCCCAATAGAATTCTATGCTTTCCATCTCTCTAGAGCATAGTCGGCAAGTGGCCTCTATCTAGGGCAATCTTCTTGCTAATTCTTCCTCAGTTGCGAGTGCACCATTCAAGCAACGCCAATGGAAAGTCTGCACTCTTGGCATAATTAGCTTGCACTTCTAGATGGCCTTCCATAGCTTGCATTTGCTCTAGCTTAAGGTAGAGATAGACCGGCCGCCACTCAAGATGGTGTGGAAGGCTGTATTGATTGAGAAGTCGCCAGATGCAGAGTGTTGCCAAAGCAATCTATTAGGGGTTTCAGCCATGGCTGAGCTAATAAAAATTCTTTTAACTGTATCAGCTATTTCATTGGTGAGGAGGGTTTGAAGCTTGCCCTCGTCCTATACATTGCCATGCATAAGGTGCGCAACCTTTGAGATGTTGGGCGGAAGCTTGACTTCTGAAAGATCAAAGGGGGTCCAGGGGTCCTCAGTTATCCTAATAAAGTGATCGTCGTCCACCTGCCAGATAACCGCCCATCTGAGGTGGTTGCAGACTTTCAAGATCGAGTTCCAAGTCCATGTTGCTTGGCTCTTAGATTTAGCATGCCAAAAGGATGAGTTCCGAAAGTATCTTTTCTTTAGGAGGATCTCCCAATCAAATGTAGGCTCCTTGATCATTCTCCAAGCCAGCTTCATGACTAGTGCCTGGTTGACAAGGTTTATCCTTTGAATGCTAAGGCCTCCAACACTCTTCGGGCTACAGATATCTTTCAAGTTTTTCAAGTAGATATGTCTTCTCTCATCCAAGAAGCCCCACCCAAAGTTTCTCATGAGCTGGTTGAGCCTCGAGATTAGCTCTTTTGGGTAGATGTATTGAGCTATGAAGTAAATTGGAATAGAGCTCAAGATCGATCTTATAAGGAAGGGTCAGCCTTCCCCTGTGTGAGAGGAGATTGGCCTTCCACCATGAGAGCTTACCTTGGATTTTGTCAACTACTAAGGCGTGGGCAAGCAACTTGGAGCGAGGGAAAATAAGAGGGTTGCCAAGGTACTTGTCCCCCTCCTACATCTACTTAACTTTCAGAGCAGCTATGACCTTATTGCACTCCTCTTGATTGGCACTTTTGCTAAATTGAATAGTCAATTTATCCAAGTTTATGGCTTGGCCTAACGTATAGCAGTAAGCATTGATAATGGTCTTCAAATTTGAGGCTTCTCTTACCGTGGCTCTTTCGAAAAGCAACAAGTTGTCAGCAAACATTAGGTGGGTGAGTGGATGGGCTCTTTGAGCAGCTCTAACACCATTGATTCACCCTTTATTTTTGCCCTCGTCAAGAAGCATTGATAGCACGTTAGAGCTTAAACCTTGCCTTAAACCTCTTGACAGTGTGAGAAAACCATCCACTAAACCATTAATCTCTATCGCCAGCATTGCTGTCGAGATGCATGCAAAGATAAGGCTTACAAATTTGTCTAGGAAGCCATACCCGTGGAGGCATTCCTTAGTGAAGTCCCATTCTAGCATGTCGAATGCCTTCAACAAATCCACCTTTAGCAAGAAGGAGCCTTTCTGGTTCTTAGAGATTTGAAGATACTTTAGGATCTCCTAAGCCATCACCTAGTTGTCCACGATCTGGCGACTTGGAACAAAAGCTTTTTGGGTGGTTGAGACTATGCCATTCAGTAGTGCCTTCATCTTAAGGGCAAGTAATTTGGCAATGATCTTGTACATCGTGTTGCACGGGCTAATCGGGCAGTAATTGCCGACTTTTTTCGGGCACTCCTTTTTTGGAATAAGGATTATGTTGGTGTGATTAGTTTTCTTTTCCATCTTTCCAGAGCTGAAGAAGCTAATAATCTTGTTGACTAGTGCATCTCCAACTTCGGGCCAAAAATGTTGGAAGAACTGAGCATTTAGACTATCCGGTCCCGACGCTTTGTCAAGAGCAAGACTCATGACTACATTCTTTATTTCTTCCTTTAACGAAGCCTTGCAGACCCCGATCACAACTTACTTAGGGATCTTTGGCATGAGATGGAACATTTGAGGGCACTAAGAATACAAAGGCGGGGGATTAGTGGAGCTGTAAACCTGCCTAAAGTGATTGACAAAGGCGACTTTGATCTGCTGCTCGTTCCTCATCTAGTTTTCAAAGGGTAACTTCAAAGCTGTGATACAGTTTTTCCACTTGCGCTTGGTAGCCATGCACTGGAAGGAGGAGGTGTTTTTATCTCCCCATTTTAACCAGTTCACTCTGGATATCTGCCACCAGTAGATCTCCTCTTTTAGGAGGAGGTCCTCATGATGCTTCTCAGAGTGTCCTCCCTAGCCTAGCTCAAAGGAGTGTAACTTTTTGATTGAATATCAAGCAACTCCTTCTCCAGTCTCCTTAGGTTGTTCTAAAAGCTGGAGGGGTGGTTCCTTGCCCAAACACGAAGCTCCTTTATGAGGTTTGCGAGATTTGAGGAGAGCGAGCTGCCGGAGATGTGTCTTCCGCCAAGATTTTCTACAGAAAGGAGAGGAGGAGTTCTCCTTTTAGCCACTAAGTTTTAAAGCGAAACCTATGCTTTCTTGTACTAGTGCTCGACTTGGTGTCTAGGAGGATTAGGTTGTGGTCCGAAAAGATGGCTGGTAGGTGGAGAACTCTCGCCTCCGGGAAAGTTGAGCACCACATTGGGCAGGCAAGGCCACGATCCAGTCTCTCTTGGATTAAGCCCCAAGAAGCTCTTCTGTTGGACCAGGTGAAAGCCGGGCCCACGAACCCAGATCTAAAAGACCAACTTTGTTGGTCCAGTTTGTAAATTCTCCCATTCTAGAGGTGGGCCGATTGTCCCCTCCCTCCTTCTCTTCCAGGGTCGCCACACTGTTGAAGTCACCTACATAGCAAATAGGTAAACCATAAGATTTAGCGTAGTATGTTATTCTTACCTATATGAAACTATTTTTTAAGTGATAGGGGTCCCTATGATTCTAAATCTATTATAATAACATAGGCTAAAGTTATTTGAGGATCCGATGGAAAGTGCAAATTATTGGCTTAATCAAGAGAAATGCATATTGTTTTGAAGTTAACAAAACATTGCAGGTGAATTAGAATGTTAGTATTTTTGTGCCAATAATGTAAGAATATCTTCAAAGAAAGTCAATGAATAATGGCAAACTTGTGATCATCAAGAAGAAATATAGGTTTGTTTGAAGTCTTTTCTGATTTTGAATTAGTGACCCTATGCTTCTCTGTTTAGCTGACTCTTCTTTCTCTTGCTATGAAGGTGTTATTGGCCTTATTGCTCTGTTCATTTTGATACTTATCTTACTAATTTTGTGTCTATTAAGAATTTTGATGAGATATCAATTAGATTATTATTTTAGATCACTATCTTGCTTGATAAATTAGATTCTGGTGTTTGGGCTGGGTTTCAGAAGAAAAAAGAGATGTTGATCTAACATAATGATCTAATTAATATCTTATTAGCATCTTCTTCTTATCTTAAGTCACTGGTTTTTTATCAGCATTTCATGCTCTGCAAGCTAACCCAAAAAGAACTAGGCAAGTTAGTAAGTTAGGTATCTAGATATCAAATACAAAATGCTATTAAATTCAACGTCTCCATTGAAATATAAATTGGAGAATTAGCAGTCATGTGATGTAAGCCTACACCCCTCATCAAAATTACTAAGACAAGAGATATGTTTCAAAAATATTGTTGTCAAATTGAACGTCTCTATTAACAAAAATGTTTAATACATTTGCATTGTACTTGGGGCTTATTTGGTAGAGTGGACTAAGGAGGGTTATCCTAGATAACTCCTTCCCTTTTTTATTCTTGAAAATTGTAACAAAACCCGTGCTATAGGCACGTTCTCACCCACACACCCATATGACCCGTGAGGCGCACGTGATAAGATGGGAGGGACTGCCACACTAGAGATGAGCATGTACTTGTATAATTTATCTCAGGATAAATTATATTATCATGCAAATAAATATGTTAATATATTAATATCTAAATTAATAATAATCATGTTGAACTACTATATAATCTAGTAGGATCCACAAAGGCTAAGTCATCAAAATACAACTAAAATGACTAATACATAAGTAAAATATAATTCAACATGTTTTATATAGATTATTGTCTAATATAGAGTACAGATATATCCGATAACGTATAACTAAATTTTCACATCGAATTAACTTCTATACTATCTTACGTTTAGCTCACCTCATCTTCACTTTAGAATATCTATTTAAGATATCTTAAGTCTAGGTACCTCATATTTGGGGACAATTAGAAAAATAAAATAATAAAGAAAGTTATGAGCTAAAGGCTTAGTAAATAAACCTTATTCCAAATTAGTGATGCTAAATAAAAAATAAATCATATAATAGATAATATAAATCAAGAATGAGTATGATATTATGTATAAGTGTGCGCGCACACACATATATATACATCTTTGATAATATATGTAAATGTAAGTAATATTATTTCATGAATCGACAAATTATATCATCAACCAAAAATATTTCTTATAGTAAATCATAATACTATATTACTAAGTATACTAGCATATGATATATACTAAAGTGATAATAATCTCATCAATAAAGATGTATGATGCATACCAACCACTCGATAATCATGTGTTTAAAATTAGATATAATCGGAGTATCTCTCACTATCATAGTGAAACACCCAAACCTCCAAATACACGTGTAAACCGCGTGGATAAATCCTCCCACGCGGTACATCACATGACCTGTCAGTACAAGGATTTCACAAGGCACACAACCACACAAATTTACCATAAATAACTGAACTAAAGGAGTCCGGATACAAGTTCCACAGGCCACAACAAGCCTTCCAAATATACATCCAAAATACTATGTTAAAGTCCAAAAAGAGACAACGTCATCATCATACCCTCGCAGGGGCTTAATACAACTAACATACGTACTAAAAAGAAAGAAAGCGGCTACTCCTCGCTACCCGCACCTGCGTCCCCTAGCTCTGAAATAATACGCCACGAGGGGTGAGTTTACAGCCCAACGAGTAGGATCCATACAATCTAAAATAATGACATCACCGGTGTATATCCAATGTATGCCTAAATTTGCTAACGATAACGACATGCTTATTAAAATGACTTACCACAATTTACTAAGTTAATGCAGTTGATAAAGATTACCAATCACTATCTTGGAATATGCTAGTTTACCAAACATATTATGATCAGTTCACATAGATATAAAGTTTGAGACAATCTCTTATTTGTACACATCTCAATCATAGGTTTACATGTTATGCATAGCAATAAAATAGCAGTTCAGTCATCTCATGTCTGCCAAAACAATAATCATACTTATCATCGCTCACCGAGCTATTCACCACACAGGGTAAATACTCTTACGAAACAATCATCCATCATCACATACATCGAGGGGGGGATATATACACATCTAGCGGTAATATCACCTACACGTGTATGGCGACACTACATGTGACCGGTTGTCTATGGCCATCAGACTCAGGACCCCGGTCGTAAGCCCATATCTCACTCTCTCTAAATCATCACCGCCCTCGGGAGAATCAGGAGCCCTCGGCTCATCCACAGACGCCCTAACCCTGCGTCGTCGGGTACCGCTAGAGTTATATCCCCGCCTCACAATCACGTTCTTCTATCATCATAATCTAGTCCTAACTATGCAGTATAACTACCTGAATGCCACACAGGCTTCCCGACCTCAGGTGTAGGCCGCTAATAGTATAGACATATATGATACACTCTGCCCTTAACCCTGGGCTGAGTGAGTAGGGGTACTGCCTAGTCAGAATTCGACTACTAATGATAGGTGGAAGTGGTGCAGTGTTTATGCGTGTATAAAGCATGTTATAGTCATCATGATCATTACAGTCCATATTCACAGCAATCATATATCTATGCAACAGTATATCATGCAGGACATATGTAAAACATTATCATACACATTAACATTCTCATGATACTATGATGAACAGGTTATAAATAACTACATATGCAAAAGATATAACAGGGAGTACCGACTGCATGCATTAATACTGACATTTCCTACTGTATCATGTTATTCTAGATTTGTATAACTCTACTCGCCTGGGGGGTCTCCACGGTATGGTAAAACTCGTCAGCTAGTCCGGAATCCCAAAATCTTCCTCACGCGGTGTCAATCCTATTAATTCACGCAAGTAAAGTCATTAGCGAACTAATAAAATTAATTATCTTATTAGCACATTTATGTTTGGTACGAGTCAAGGGCATCCTAGGAATCTTGTATTATCCCAAAATTAAGGATCAGGCTAATCAAATTATGTGAAAATGGTAAACGGAGTTATAGGGTCCAAATGGCCCCAAATGGGCTAGGCTAGAGGTAATGGGTAGGCCCAAACCCAACCCACAAAGCAAAAGGGCCTTGGTGGGCTGGGGGCCCAGCCACAGCCCACCAAGGTTGGGGATAGTGGGCTGCAGACTGCAGCCCACCCAACAACGGGCTAATGGGCTGCGGCCTGCAGCCCACCCAGACCGAGCTGGTGGGCTGCAGTCTGCAGCCCACCCGAGTCTAGGTGGGCTGCGGCCTGCAGCCCACCCAGACCGAACTGGTGGGCTGCGGTCTGCAGCCCACCCCAACACTAGATTAGTGGGCTGCAGTGGTCTACAGCCCACTAAGGAGGAAATGGGTGGGAGTTTTAACCCCCACCCCTCCACCCCATCTCCTTCCGATGGAAGGAGGTCGAGGCGGAGAGAGAGGTCCACGGGGTTGCGGGGCTGCGGCGGTGCGGCACGAGGCCGGCAGCGCAGCGCGAGGCCGACGACACGGCCACGAAGCCGGCAGCGCAGCACGAGGCCGGCGGTGGCCACGAGACCGACGGGTAAGTGAAAGGGGAAACGGGAAAGAGAAAGGAGAAGGAGGTGGACCCGCCGGCGCCGGTCGCGCTCCATGGCCGGCGGCCATGGGGAGTCCGTCCTCGCCCCATCACCAAGGGCCCGAAGCCAGAGATGGCTTCTCCACCTCCATCGGGGGCTTCTCGGATTGGCGGCTAGACGCGAGGTCGTTGGCCGCCGAGGGCTCCGACGACGGCGAGGGAGAGAGGGTTTTACACTATCAAGACTAAAGGCGGGGGGAAAGGCTTACCGAGGTTTGGTCGGCGGGCTCGGCAACACTCGGTCCGGCTTCGGCAGCAACGGTACTTCGTCGCCTCCGGCTCCGGCAATCCGTGAGAGAGGGAGAGAGGCAATGCGGTGGAGGAGAAATGGGGGGAAAATCTAGGTGTCTGCGGCGATGGGAAGGGGATAAGAAGGTCAGAGATGGCGTGCACGGCAAGGGAAGGGAGAAGAAGAAGAGGAGGAGGAGGAGGCAGAGTGGCAGGGCTGACGCACGTGCTTGGCACGTGCGTCAGTCAGAGGAATTTTTTTTTTTTTTTTTTTAAATTGGGGTGTTACACATAGTCATCACCCCTGAATATCATCCACCATGCTAAACCATGATATTCAGCCCCAAATTCGATACTTGTCATGCCATCATGCCACAAGCTCAAAACATATACTACTATACGCTAAATGTATCTCTGAAGATAATTATATTTTATTATACGTTAAAGGCATCTCAGTAATAATCATACTCTACTATACATTAAGGGAATATCAATGATAATTGTATCTTACCATACGCTATTAATCACAATCATACTCTGTCATATGCTAAGAGTATGACAAATATCAATCCTAACTAGATATCGTTCTAGCAAGCACATCATACTATAACATATTATGCATATTAGGAATTTAGGTGGTAAAGAAGTCAAAAGAAAAAATAATACGATGCAGTCTCCAATCATATATTCATAACATGATTGCTCATGGTACAAATCAACTTAACCAATAAAATATGCATAAGATTCATCTCTAATCATTTCTAAATCATCTGCATCTCATGTCTGAGATCAACCTAATAAATAATAAAAATATACTCATTTGAATCATATATATATATATATATATCATATAATCATATTAGAAACCAAAGTAGAATGTGTATATATAAATATATAATATATCATAATATATCATAATATATGAGAGCTATCTAGAGGATAAAACTACTCATAGTCCGATCATAATACATAAAATATATATCCTCACATCTGTCCATAAAACACCAATTCATTGCTAGTAGAATCTACAGAGTATCAAATAAGAGGTTCGTGAAATAAAAATGTTTAAGTAGTATGACATTAGTCGTTTATCTAGATTTATCCAATTAGAATTAAGTCATATAAAATGTAGTGACTTATTAGGTTTAGAGTTCCTCTTTTTACTTTTATTAAATATCTAGATTTACATTATAGATATAATTTTGACAGTATAAATATGTTATTATTATAAAATACTAATTATGAAATAAGAATAAAAGGGTTGCTCTTTTTATATAGAAATAATCTAAATATGTAATTATAAAATAAAGGTAAAAGGCTAAAAATGTATAATTATAAGTAAAATAGTCATTGAATATTTAATCACATATAATAAATAGATTATCTTATTACTTTATTGAGACATAATAATATATGTTAGACGTTAAAATTACGTAACTATGAGCATGAATAGAAATATACATAAATTTTGATTATAATGAACAAAACTATAAGTATTAAATCTGTTAATAATATATAAGTTATAGATATATATTTATATAAATGTAAATGCTTGTAAATATAGTTAATTACTGATTGTACTAATGATATTTAGTTAATAATTATATTAGCGAGTGTAAATTGTCAAAATAATTAACTATCTAAATAAACTAATTTATCTTAACTTTATATTATAAACTACATAATTAAAAGAAATTAAAAAAGAGAAAATCCCTCTTCTAGGGTGCTAAGGCTCTACCTAGCTCTACCTGCTGTAGTGCTGGGCCAAGCCCGGACTTTTGTAAAGAGAGAAGGAACTGTGGAAGAAGAAGAAAAGAGGGAGAGAATTATAGATATAATTCTTTTACTTATAATACCCAATTTACCATTTTCTTAACCTAACCCAACCATTTAATTAAATATCTAATAGCTCAAACCTCAGTCGTCTTTCAATTATTTCTCTCCTGACCATCAACTACAACGATTTCTCATAGCTCAAACATCATTCTTCATCTTCTTCCTTAGCGCTGTCCTTCCATTCTCAAATATTAAATCCTAACACATGCATCCAACTCTTTTTTCTTCAATACTTGTTATATTTTTCCTGTTTTTTCTTCTTCACTTTTTTTTTCTTTGATATTATGGCTCCTCGGCAAAAGCGCAAGACAAGTCCTTCGATGGGTTTAGGTAATTAGTAGGGCTAAATACACTATACTTATGCCCAAAATTAATTTACCTTCTATGCTTTAAAATACTTCAAACCAATTCTTATACTTACAACTAAAGTAAAAATAGTCAAATTTACTATCTAAATTAATGGGGCATAGCCAAATGACCACAATACCATATCAATTTTGCCAACATGGTTTTGCTTATGTTTTTTTTTTTTTTTTGTTTGGGCAACTTCATCTCCTTCCCTAACTAGGGATTTTAAGATTGGCACAAAAATCGCAAATTGTCGAAATCGCGCACCAAAATCACTCTAGGAAGGTAAGAATTGGAGAAATCGCACACAAAATCACATCTTTTCCCATTTCATATTCCTCTATAGAGTTTAGGGTTATTTTTATCCCTTTCTCATTTACATCGTTGGGAGATACTTTAGTATTATTGTTAAGAATATGCTTCTTTCAGACATATTTTCGTTTTATAGTGAAGACTATATTTGGGATCAATGAATACTACCGACGGTGGTGGCCGCCAGTAGCCAGCCTTCCTTCTGCCTTTCAATTGAGGTGAGGAAGGAAGGAGGGGAGTGCCTTGGGCTCGAGCTGGGTGTAGCCAGCCCGAACGCTGGGTCGGGCCGAGTGCGGTCTAGCCTGAGCTTCGAGTCGGGCTGGGTGCAGCCGATCCAAGCATTGGGTCTAGCTGGGTGCGGCCCAGCCCGAGGCTCGCGTTCCAAATCGGGCCTAGCCTAGGGCCTGTATATACTATTGTGTTTTATTCACATGATTTCTTTATTTAAATTTCGATATGTATCTTGACTAAAATGAAAACCTATGTTTTGTATACTCTTTGGCTATTTTTTACATAAGTGATGCATATGATTTTTTTACTATTTTTTGATGCATACCTAAGGTAATATGAATCAAACTTTGTATTGAATCATGAGAAAGTAATATTTTGTAGTCTACAATAGTACCCCTATTAAATCTAAATATTTTGTTAGATAGTGTTAGATTTTAAAATATATGTAATCTTCCACCGTCTCCTTATCCCCTCAATGTATGCGGAAGAAGCCTAAGAAAGATATTTTTATGTTAAAGTTTATTATCTCGATATTTTGTCTTTATATACAACTATTTATTTCAATACTTGAATAATACTTTGAATATATCCTTCATGCATAATCAATTTTTTTACTAGTATCACAACTTAGTTGGATTGGATCCACCCATGGCATTGGGTTCATTGGGATAAGCCTATTTATCTAGTTTGTGTTTGTTTGAGAGAATAAGGCTTTTTGCTAGGGGGGCGTTCGAACACCATGGATCTGCGTTCGAACGGGGCCATTCGAATACCTGCACGCGTTTGCAACTATAGAGAACACAAATTGCATGTTTAAACGCAATCGGGCGCGTTCGAATACACCGCGGCAAAAATTATTAGTTTTGCTAGGGTTTTAACTTAATTGTTGGTTTGTTAGGTTTTAACTTAATTGTTTTGGTCTCTAAGGTGAGCCCCTATAAATATGTGGAGGAAACCCTAATTGGAGTATAATCTTGGATAATTAAATTGGCTTTGGCCTTTATCTCCTTCTCAACTTGTCTCTAGCCATTGGTGTCCTCTCCTATCTCCCTTTTTCCACCGCCCAAATTTTTTGTCGGCCTCTTCCAACTTCTAACCCCTCCTCTTCTACAACAACTTCTCTCATTTCACACCAATGATTAAACATAGCATTTATCTAGCCATTGGAGGGCTACCAAGTTAGGATCTAAATGACCTCTGGCTAGATAAATGCTATGTTGAATAACAAAAACTATCTTCTAATATTGCCAAATAAGATTACTTTAGAGGAGAAAAAAATATTTGAATTGTTATTGATGAACAATAAAATAAGAGGAATTAGATGGCAAAAGAATGAGAGTAAGAAGATAGAATAGAGTAGACATTTAAAAAAAAAATCAAATTAAGAAGAAGGAAATAGGTTATCTCTAGAATACGACAATCTATTTTTAGTTTGTTAGGACTAAATTAGTAAATATAGTAAATGATATAATTTAGTAGGTATTAATTCTTTTATTTGAAAAAAACTGAAACTTACATGAATTCTTAGGTAAGCTATAGTATTAAGTGAAAAATGTAAGAAACGCTCTAGGAGATGAGATCTATCACACGCTATCAATAATAATATGTGAAAAATAAAGCATAAAAAAGACGATCACAAACATAAAAATATTTATGTGGGAAAACTTAAAACTGGGTAACAAAACTACAAACCCAAACTCGGACCGAAATCAATCACTAAAACCTATAGCAGTTAACAAAAAGCTTACAGATCATCCGTCGATCCTCACGACTCAATCTGTACCAACCTTACTCACTAGACCCCGTGGCACACTGCTTCCCATGATAGATTTTCAAATCTTTCTCGAGACTTAATTCTTCTAGATCGAATGTAAATATGTTGAAATGAGAATGATTCAGCACATTCCGTCTAAAACTGGGAATTGATCTTTAATAGCTTCCAAAATGTGATCTCCATATTAATACTTGACGGTCCTCAATCATAGGGTTAGACTAAACTTATTGTATTCTTAGAGATAATATAAATATGACTTAGAGATAAGATAAATATTTCTTCAAAGATTCTCCATAGATTCTCTTAGAGATAAGATAAATACTTTTAGAGATAAAACTAAATTTAAGTCAAATTAGGTCTCATATAACTCCAGAAATTGTAAATTACGTGAGTGCATTTGAACACGACGCGAGTGTGTTCAAACATAATGACCTAAAGTGTGAATGCGCTATGAATGGCCAAATATAAACCTCTGTATATGTGAACGCCTACAGGTTGTGTTCGAATGGCCAAAACAAGCTCTCTATATGTATAAACGCAGTGTGAAATACTACAAGATGCATTTGAACTCGGCTCGAGTACGTTCGAATGTCCTATTCAAACGGTAGACTAAACAGTTAAATGCAGAGTGACTGTTCCTTTGCCATCAGGTAAAATTTCATAATTTTTCAACTATCATGACACCGTTTAAGCACTTCAATAATGATTCTAAAATCGTTTCAAATACTTTGACTTCAAAATTAATCTTCCACTTCATTATTTTTCATCAAATATTTCATAACTTGTGCATATACTCATACATAAAATCTAGACACATTACATGAATATAAATTATGTTTTAAAATATAATTACCAATTAGATAAATACAAATAAACCTAACATTAGTTTTTTAAATTAGTAAAAATAGAACTGAAGATATAATTTGAAAGTGGGAGAGCTCATTTCTGCCCATGCGAGAACTGTGGAGCATTTTAATGCAAATCACCCAAAGAGATTTTTAATGCAGCAATAGTCTTTACTGAGTAATAAATTCATATTTTTAGAGTCATAAGAAAAGTGGGAGATACTGCCAAAAAACAATGCTCGACCCTCCTCCCTTTATTTAGACCAGGGAGTTGCCTTCCTCTTTTGTCAGTATCTTAAACAAAGGTGCCTGCCAGAATCGAGGATCACAAATTGGGGCATCACTAGAAGAAACTGGAACAAATTTTTCTCAGACCTTCTAATTCTTTTATGGGAACATTCAAATGCTGGCAAAAAGTGAAATCTTTGTATTTAATTGCACAAGGGTAATCTTTTTTAACAAAGATCACACGAAATTCTTGTTTTACAAGCTACGACAAATAATCAGATAATCAATTGGCCCCAGAACGTAAGCTAATGGGTAATGAATCAGCAATATTGGCATGATTTTATTTCCAAGGCACATAGCAGTCACATACCAAGAAAAAGATACAAAGAGATTTGTAGTTTGAAAATCGTGATGCTGATCGAAACAAATATACAACTAATAATTCATAGTGTCTTTGCTATCTAAGAAGTACTTATCTTCATCTAGCCAACATAATGGCGAAATTGATTTTTCTCACGTACAGAAAACCAAAGAGGAATAGGTCAAAGTCCCTGGGCTTCACCTTGTCTTTTTCTGCAATAGCACCATACTAATGAAGGCAATGATGCGAAAAACTACACCATAAAGAAAGAGAATAGCAATACAAAGACCCCAATGATTGATATCATATCGCCTTTTATGCAGTATACCACATCGAGTTATCAACCACGCGCCAGAGTACCTGTAAGAAAAAAATAAGGTGCCATTACACAAAAGAAGTCCTGTAAAAGGTTTAACAGAGAAAGTGGTTGAGAAACTAAAGCATGATTTCTTCCAAAATAGTCGTACCAATGGCAAGAAAGAGATTTCTTACAGTGCATGTACCATGCAGTAGAACAGGTGAGGTACCACACATTTGCCATCTATTGGCATTCTATCCTTTGGAACAGCTAAATATTGCTGCTATTTATTGGCATTTTATCGTTTCAAACAGCTAAATCATACCTGATGTACCTACACTGGCATTTGCTTTTTTTGTTCTTTTCTTCTGAAATAAAGTAGGTCTTTGCATATGTTTAGAAGAATACAAACAAGGTGATCTAACAAAGAACTGAGTTATAAGGCAATAAATTGTCTTTTATGTTTACCATGATAAAGGTCATGTGATAATGATCCACCTAACATAATGATTCTTACACTAAATACTGATGCACATAAATCCCACCTGCCATGGAAGTGAACCAGAAATTTCCACTTTTGATGAGTGGATCCCACCTCCGTTTACTAATGGATCTCCTATTTCACAGGGTTGTAGTTCACATAACATGTAGGCAAGCTTCAAGTGTATACAAGAGAAATTTCAGCAGCCTTCTAATGTCCTAAAATTGGCCTGACACATTAACGCAATAGTCTGATACCGCCAATAGGACAATATTTTTGCAGGTTGCCAACTACTTGCACTAATGGTATGCCATGTCATCAACAAGTGTTAGTTTGTTGAAGCACCAAAAATCCTAGATGAGCATATTGTTAATACTTCCAAGAGGAATTGAACATACATGGCCCTATAGGTCAGTAAAATCAAGGATTTGCCATGCTAGTGGCACTGGGCTTGCCGACCTTAGCTCAGGACTGTACATGTATGGTTGGCATGTGTTGTGCAATTGGGTGTGCCATTGACACATTGAATAGTCTTAAACATGCTCAAAAATAATATCTAAATATTTCTAGGACCTTAAAATAAATTTTAGGGGCGAAATTAAAATCCTTCAACATTATATATTAATATTAGATTTTAATCTCATACTCTTCCACATTTTTTCTAAAATCCGCTTGCTACAGTAAATAACTCCGTGAAAACCAAAAATTTCTGTTTGATTTCTAAAATTTAAAGTATAATTTATAAAAATCAAGTATCAAATGCAAAAATGTATCAAAAGGGATGAAAAAGACCCCAAATTGGATTTCTTTAAAGTAAGAAATGCTTAATTCTAGTGGCACATGTCGATGAATGGCTATGGAGAAGTATTGAGATACTCCCTCTGTATCAGTGATGATAATTCACTAACACGATACATATTAACCCATGCTGACTGTGCCAATTAGCATGAAATCCATGAATAGAATATTACACCAAAGTATGTTTACGTGAGAAAAAGTGATGCTTCCATTGAATTTCCCATACAATTTATTTCTACAAAAGAAAGTTGAAAGAATTGTCAGATGCTTCTAAGAAGAATGCCACACAACCTATGCTCCAGAAAGTACTGCAGTACAATAAAAAAATTAATCTGTTGACTCAACCAAGGTTTTTAGATGCCATGACATTGTGCTGATATCGTGTCAATATACGGTATTTTCATGGTCCATAGGATAGGTCAGTTTAAATGGCATGTATTACCATATCTTGGCATTTTTTATTTGATATGCTTATGATTATGTGCTTTAAAGTATTTTGTAGACATAGGTAATTGAGTTCATGTAGTTATTTACACTATTTTTAAAGGCCGCCACCATGGCGGGGCGATACCAGACCCCCTCTTCTTCTTCTTCTTCTTTGGGAGAAGTTTCTTATTTTCTCTCTCTGATTTGGAAAGCCACTTCTCTTTTCAAAGCATTGTGGGTTCCCAATGTAGAAAGCCACTTCCCAATATATAAAAAAAATATATATGTACATAATAAACATATATATATTATCTATATATATATATGTATGTATATATATATACACACACACATACATATGTATGTATGTATATATATATCATATATAATTATTTTTTATTTTTATATATTAAAAATGCTAGACTATCTTGGTGCTCGTCTTGGGGTGACTGTCCGCCACATGCGTCCGCTTTTCAATACACCGATTACTTGTATTTGTTGAACTTCGAACATGTATAGTAAGCTAAAACGCACGTTCAAAAATACAAGTAATGAACAGCTATTACATGTGATACAATATGACATATTGTGCAGTTGTAGACCACCTAGTGACACGTTGGTTGCGTGACAAGTTAATGAGAGAGAGAGCCTTTATGTTTTATTCTTTAGGCACTTTGGTCTTTTTTTATATAGGGGTATTTTAGTCTATTTGTCTTTTTTACGGTTTGCCTATATAAAGGCTTATTATCTTCTTATTTGAGGTTAATGAATACTTTGAGATTTTGAGATCATCTGCTTTGTTTGGCGAATTCCGAGGTTTTTTTTTTTTTGTTGGTGGATTCCAACACCCTAGTAGATTTCGCAAGTTTGTTCTTTTGTCCTACATCAATTTTGGTATCAAAGTTGAAGATCCTACCACTCATTTTTTTATTATTGTAATCCCCAAGCTGCACGAGGAGATCATCCTGCAGCGCATGTGCACCCTCTTCTCTCTCAATATTTTTTTTTCAATTCTCACAACTATTCCCAACAAAAAGAATTTTGTCCTCGAAATTAAAATTAGTGTAATAAAAGGATAAGGTAATACCGTAATAGTCACTATGAAGACTAAGGAAAAAGCTCTGAATGTTTCTCCCTCATTTCATCTTCACGCTCCCAAGTTGCTTCTTTCGACTTATGGTTTTGCCATAAAATCTTCATGAATGTGATTATCCTGTTGTGAAGAGTTTTTTGTTGAGTTTCTAGAATTTCTACAAGTTGCTCATCATAAGATAGATTTTTCCAGATCTCCAAAGGCTCAAAATCAATCACATGGTCTGCATTAGGCACATACTTTCTCAACATAGATAACCTAGGTGGCAATGCTATTTGATATGCCACCTCTCCAATACACTCTAACACCTCAAAAGGCCCAATAAAGCGAGGACTCAATTTGTCTTTCTTACCAAACCTGATCAATCCTTTCTAAGGTGACACTTTTACAAAAATCATGTCATCCACTCGAAACTCTAGGTTTCTTCTCCGGTTATTAGCATAACTCTTCTGAAGGCTTTGAGCTGTAAGAAGCTTTTCCTTGATTTTGACAATTTTTTGTATGGCATTTTATACTATATCTGGTCCCAATAACTGTCTTTCACTGACCTCAAACCAACAAAATGGAGATCTGTATTTTCTACCATACAACGCCTCGTAAGGTGCTAGTCCTAAACTTAAATGGTAGCTATTATTGTAAGATAACTCCATAAGTGGAAGATGATTATCCCAATTTTCTTTCCACTCCAAGGAATACGTTTGCAACATATCCTCAAGGGTTTAGATAGTCTTCTTGGATTGTCCATTAGTTTGCAACTGATAAGCTGAGCTAAATCTCAAATGTGTCCCCATAGTTGAATGAAGACTCCGCTAGAATTTAGAAATAAAACTAGGATCTCGATCAGACACGATAGACAAGGGTGCGCCATGGAGTCGGACAATCTTTCTAATATAAAGTTGTGCGAGACGATCTAGGGAGTAAGTCATAGGAATGGCCAAAAAGTGCGCAGACTTAGTCAATTTGTCCACGATCACCCAAATTGCATCATGATTTGATTTGGTGCGGGGAAGTCCTGAGACAAAGTCCACAGTCACGTCCTCCCACTTCCATTCCAATAAGAGCAAAGACTATAACATTTCTATAGGTTTTTGGTGCTCAACCTTGATTTGTTGACAGATGAGACATCTGACCACAAAATTAGCTGTCTTTCATGCCATTCCACCATAAATTTTCTTGCAAATCTCTATACATTTTTGTGCTGCTTGGGTGGATACTAAATCCTGAACTATGAACCTCTGACATAATTTCATTCTTTAACTTTTCACTAGCTGGGACGTAGACTCGGTTTTGGTACTTGACTAGTCCTTTATCTGATCTCGTATAGCCAGGAGCTTCTCCTTTCTCCAATCCTTCCAAGATCTTCTTGAGGTTGGCATCCTCTAATTGAGCAGTCTGGATGCGATCTAAAAGTGTAGGTCTGACTACAAGCCGGCTGCAAATGGCTGCTTTCTCTGGATTTGATATTCTTCAATATTCAAGTGCCTGAATTATTTAATAATACACTGCTGATAAGTAAGTGCTGCTAAGTGTCCCTTTGATGATTTCCTACTCAAGGCATCAGCTACCACATTTGCCTTCCCAAGATGGTAATTGATGCTAACATCATAATCCTTAATTAATTCTAGCCACCCATGCTGCCTCAAGTTAAGTTCTTTTTGAGTGAAGATATCCTTGAGGCTCTTGTGATCAATAAAAATTTCACAAGATTCTCCATAAAGGTAGTGATGCCAAATCAGTGCAAAAACCACTGCAACCAACTCAAGGTCATGAGTAGGATAGCTCTTCTCATGAATCTTAAGTTGTCTGAATACATAAGCTATCATCTTTCCATGCTGCATCAAAACACAACCAAGACCCTATCGGGATGCATCACTGTAAATTACAAAGTTGCTGCCCTCTATCGAAAGTGAAAGTATAGGAGCTGAGATCAATCTCTGCTTGAGCTCTTGGAAGCTATTTTCACAATCATCTGGCTACTCAAATCTCACCCCTTTCTTGGTGAGGTAAGTGGCAAGGCAATTCGTGAAAATCCCTCCACAAATCTTCTGTAGTAGCCTGCCAATCCAAGGAAATTGCGTATCTCAGATACTGAAGTAGGCCTCGGTCATCTGCTAACAGCCTCGATCTTCTTTTGATCCACTATGACTCCATCTTTGCTGATTATATGTCTTAAGAAAGCCACCACATCCAACCAAAATTTATACTTCTTAAACTTTGCATAAAGTTTTTCCTCATGAAGATTTTGAAGTATTGTTCTCAGATGTTACTCATGCTTTTCTCTACTCGTGGAATAGATCAATATATCATCAATGAATATCACAACAAACTGATCTAAGAAGGTTTTGAAGACCCGGTTTATTAAATCCATAAAAGTTGCAGGTGCATTTGTGAGGCCGAAAAGCATCACTAAGAATTCATAATGACCATAGCAAGTTCTAAATGCTGTCTTTGCAATGTCTTCGTTTTTTTATCTTCAATTGATGATAACCAGATCTCAGATAAACCTTAGAGAAGACCTAAAAGCCTTGCAGTTGATCAAAACGATCATCGATCCGGGGTACTGGATACCTATTTTTCATTGTGACTTTATTTAACTCTCGATAATCAATGCAAAAACGCATCAATCCATCCTTCTTCTTTACAAATAAAATTGACGCTTCCCAAAGTGATACACTCGGATGAATAAAGTCCAAATCCAGCAACTCTTGAAGTTGAGTTTGCAGCTCTCTAAGTTTTGCTGCTACCATCCTGTAGGGTGCCTTTGATATTAGTTCAGTGCTAGGGAGCAGGTCTATGGTGAAATCTATCTCTCTATCAGGTAAAAGACTATGTAAATCTTCAGGAAAAACATCTGAAAATTATGATTGGGTTAAATTATATAAATCAAATTGGTTGTTTCATTATGATTGGGTTAAATCATATAAATCAAATTCTTTTCCTTCTTGTCATTGTGTACTTGGAAAGAATTAATAATGCTTCGTGTATCTCAAGCGTAATGAAGTACATAGCCGGTCATGATTCCAAGTTTGGATCGTAATAAGACATAATTTCAAAATTTAAGAAAACTTTCCCTTTCTTATTGTTCATTTTGATAGATGCAGAAGAGTGTTGAAGGTTTGATGCCTTTAAGAGTTGAAAATAATATAACATCAAAATTAGTGAATTCTTCCCACTTTCCAGGTCATAATGCCAGAAAACAGTCAAGGTTAAAATGTAACGAGTTTTAAAGCAACATTTTGAGATGATCTTACTTATATAATAAATATTATAAACTAACATAATTTCTACAAATCTAATGTAGTAAGTTATGTGTTTGCTGCTCATTACCATGCTAAATAAAGATTGAAAGGTTATCAAGTTATTACATCCTTGTGGTTATATGTATTGCATGGTCACAGAGCATGTAGTTGTACCCTTCAGCAATGTAGTCCTAATATGTGTACAAGAAAATAGACAGAAAATAGATGCTTTATACAATCTTCATCAAGTGTGAACAATTGTGTAAATATAACAGTATTATATTCAAAAACAAGGAAAGAAATACCTTTCTGCATTTATAATGATAAATGCTTCCAGTGCCCACTTTGGGTAGCATAAGTTAGCTAGAAGCTGGGGAGTACTACCCTGGGTAGCTAGCAAGGTTAAAACAACAGGAAATAGAGCAGACCACTGCAAGATCAGAATTGCTTGGTGTTAAGGATAAAAGTACAATATGCACTGAAAAAGAGATGACAGTGTAAGTTTCCTGAAAATATGCTTACTAGTTGGGCTGAACCAGATTGGAAGCAGATGGCAAATGTATAACCAATGCCAGTTACACAATACACGAGTGCTATCAAGACAACATAGTTGTCTGCTATGGATGATCTGGGATTGGTGAAGAAATAGAACATTAAAAGATAAACTATTGGCTTGATGACTGTGTTTACATGATCAATTGTATCTCTCGAGAGAAAATAAGCTAATGAGCTCATGCCAGACTCTCTTTCTCTCCAATACTGCAACCTTTCAAGAGAAAATGATTTCAAAGACCCAATCTGACACAGAAGAGCTGCAAAAGAGTACATAAAATTTAAACTAAATATACATTGTGGCTGAAAAAATAGGGAGCTTTTCATTTTACACATTTTACATTATGTGTTTATTGCGGTTTACACTCTATCTATCAACTATTTTTAATTTAACCCCTGTATTTTTAATAAAGCACCAAAGACAACATGAACCGGCCCTGCATTTGCCCTTGGATTCTCAAAAGACACCCTAAATAGGGTGTCTTCTATGATTCAATTGAAAAAAAAAATACAAGGTTTGAATTAGAAATAGTGAAAAGACGGTGCAAACTGAAATAAACACATAGAGTAGGGTGTGAAATGAAAAATTCCTTATTAATAAAAGGAAAGGACTGTCAACTTACAAACAGCAATGATAGTGTATGTATAACCATCTGCCCCAATTGATTCATCATTCACTCCAGCAATGGTCCCTAAGCAAATTCCAGCAAGTCCTAGTATCAGAAAATCAATTCCTTGTGCTTTAGCTTCACGTAACCGCTGCTTAGTGACCCTGAAAGAGAAATAGGTAATCCTTTGCATATTTTGAGAGAATTACACACTTTTCAGAAAATATATATGATCAAGATAAGTAGGATAGAAAAGACAATCCCAGGAAAAGAAGTTACCTTCCTAAGTAGTACTTGTATTGCACTAGAATACCAGGTGTTCTTCTGTTAGATAGATCTTTCAATTTTGAAACATCGTAACTAACATGATCCGGCTCTTGCTCCAGAGTACATATGGCACTGCCCCATAAGTCACCAGAAACAGATTGCTCGTTAAGGCCAGGCCTGGAAGAACTTGGTTCAGAGGTCCTGGATGGCGCATCAATTTCATTAAGATCATCTTGCATATCTTGGGGCACATCATACCCATTATGCAGCATCCATGACAGCGGAAGATGTTTAGAAGTAATATTCATGCTTGTGCTTGGCTTTATTATGCCCTCTAAGATGTCAATAAAGTAATCTGGAGGATTCACACGCTCAGGAACATTAATTCCTAGACCTGAGAAGTATTCTTCAACTTGCTTAACTGATCCTTGGTAAACAATTAAACCTCCTTTAGCCAAAAGTATCAAATCATCAAACATCTTGAACAATGCATAACTGACAAAAAAGTAAAAAAATTGTTTGCCATTAGATTCCATTAAAAACTAATATCTGAACATATAAATTAAATTAGACCAAGAAATTGTGTTCCTATAATAATTATACTAAGTTAACAGGAAAATACATTATCAAGGTTTCCATAATTTAGCATCAAAGTTTAAACAAAAAACAGGAAAATGACTTCTTCTGGCTTTCTGAGTTGATCTCTTAGAGGTACTCCTTGGGTGAATGGTGGTGGAAGCAAGAGAGGCCTAACTCCAACAAGAGCTTTCACATCCTGGAAAACAGATGATCTTGCCCTTGTATAGTGATAAAGTGTAGGGAGGTCATACTAGTTATTTCTTCGATCTCAAGTAAGAAAACAAAAAAAGTCTAGAAATGAAAATCCAGCTGGGGCCTTCAAAGCATAAAAATACGGATCAACATCTTCCTCAAGCCTACCATAATAGGAGTAAAAAGAACATGATGGAGATTTTCATTTCTGTTATACTACTAAAAAAGCCATTCTGCAGAAGGCCACTGTATGCCCTTGTGTGCTTCAACTTAAAAGATGTGGGATTGGTAAATGCTTGGTTACACTCGAATGATCAAGGGCTATGATGAAGGGGCAAAGTAATTAATTGAGCATACTCCAAGGATGCTTGTTTAAAGTCTTGATCATTGATCTATCAATGAAATAAAGAAAAGAGATCCTCCAAAAATGCCATGAAAGGAGACTTTTCTTTTGAAGATATTCATATCAGAAAAGGAAGCTGTAAAAAGCTTGGATTAGGAAAGAATTTTGTGGTTTGAAGGAAGACGTCCAAGGCAGATTTATGCCAAACTTCATGGTTTAGGCATCAAATCAACATTTTTTTTTCATTTTAAGAAAGTTTATTTTCTTTACATCATTATGTAAGAATAGGAATTTGATTCCATTAGTTTCAGTGTGTTTGGGTAGGGTTAAATTAGGTGTCCATGGGTCCAAGTTGAAACTTTCTATCCATACAAAGTTTGACATTTTGTCAAATTAGTGTTTTTGGCCCCTATTGTCTATAAATAACCCTATAAACCTTTGGCAGAATTGGTTCAATCTATTATCAGTTAAATCTCAAGATCATTTGATCCCTTGGTCCAAAAGGGAGGAGTGGGATTTCTAATACAAGACTCTAAGGGATCTCCTATATTTGCAGGTGCAAAGGAGCTCTTTGGAGTGCCTTCGCTGGAATGCAAAGTGCATGGAGTGTTGGATGCAATCCGGATTGTAGTCAGGTTGGAGTTGGATTGCGTCATTTTGGAGTGTGATGCCCTTGACCTAGACACTGCTTTCAGGGTCAATGGAACCACCCATACACAGTACGTAATAAATAGGTCTACATTTTGGCCAAGGATAGCTGTGCCATGCCAGTAGAGGCACGACACTTGGTGTGCCGAGCCGTGCCGTCCGGTACAGCCTCGTGCCGGTCATGTGCCAATGTAGAGACTTTTTTTTAAAGAAAATTTCTATTTTCATCAATTTTTATCAAATCAACTTTACTTATTTTCTTAACAAATATGATATGACATGTAGAACCTATTTTTTAAACTTTTTCTTATTTTTATCAATTAACTTTTGTCATTTGTCATTTTTAAAATAACAACTTATTTGACATTTTTTAAAATTGGAATGACAATTCATTTGCTAAATCTAGACAACCATAGAGCTGAATTTATCAGAGACAGAAGAAAGGAAAGGGACCATCTTAAGCTCAATATGATTATAATCAGATGAGGGAAAGACTTGAGTCTATAGGTGGCAGGACATCAGGAGAGGTGCGCCCACAGGATGATATGAGTTCATCATCATTACTATCATATCAATCACACCCACCAGAGCCAGAACACCCTTATTATACTTCATATCCACAATCTGCATATGTTTATGGTGTGCTTGTGCCTGTGTTGATCATTCCCGTGTATATTCAATATCCATATCATATCATCGAAGAATTATAAAATTCTTATTTCTATGAAGACTGTGTCAAAACCAGAGAAAATAATAATAATAATAATAATAATAATAATAATAATAATAATAATTTAGGGGTTGAGAGAGGAGGGTGCACGTGCTCTGCACGTGCAGCCCCTCCCCTCTCCTTCTCCAGCACGCGTCGAGGCTGATAAGGGGGGGGGGGGGGGATTTCATCTAGTCCGAATCGGATTAGATTTAATCCTCTTCTAATCTATAAATTAGCCCTAATCCTCTCTCTCTTGAACCCCCCAGCCCTCTTCTCTCTCTCCTTCCTCCCTTCTTTCGCTTCTTCCTCACCGTCGGAGTCGTCGCCGTGGGATCGGCCAGCCGGAGTGTCGCCGGAGGAAATTGGAACCACTACCCTCCTCCCCGGTGAGCCCTCTCTCATCTCTCTAGTTTAATTTAAAATTAATTAGGCAAGCATGCTGCTGCTGTAGTAGAGAGTAGAGACTATATTTTATTTTAATTTTAATTTATGTTTTTTAGTTGCAGAGCTAAAATATCAATGGCTCCAAAAGAGAAGTCATATGATACCGACATTGGGTGGCAACATTGCAGCACTATTGGGCAAGATAAAAGACGCGTTAAATACAACTGGTGTGGAAAGGAAATGAGTGATGGTGTCAGCCGTTTGAAAGAACATTTAGCTGGAAGACAAGGAAATGTAGCAGCTTGCACTCAAGTGTCTTTGGAAGTTAGAAAGCAGATGTTGGCTCATTTAATTGGCAAAAAGAAGGATAAACAATCTGCACAACAAAGAGAGTCAATGATTCGTGAAGAATTGATGCATAATCCCGTACACATTGATGATGATAGCAGTGAGCAAAGTGAGGAGGATGAGGAGGACAGACAGATGAGGAGGGCAATAAAAGAGAGCAGAAATATGCATAGAGAAGAGGAAGAGATGAGAAGAAGCACTGGTGGTAATTTTCAGAGATCTAGATCAGTTAATATACGAGGAGAGAGAGAATATGGGGGCAGTAGTTCTACCCATAGGACTCCTGGTGTTACAGCAGAGTCTGAAAATATTGGACCAATGGATACATATCTTAAAAAAAAAAGGGGTCGTACACAGACTTCAATCAAGACAGCTCTCAAAGGAATTAAAAATGCAAAGAAACACATTGGTAAAGCTATCTCTAAATTTTTCTTCTACAACCATATTCCTTTTAATGTAGCTGATAGCCCTTACTATCACACTATGGTGGATGCTATACAATCAGTAGGGCCTGGTGTTCCCCCTCCTAGTTCAAATGATATTGCTACTAAATATCTTGACTCAGAGGTAGATGAACTTCATACTTATATTGAGACATTTAAATGGTATTGGGATGAATTTGGTTGTACACTGATGTGTGATGAGTGGAGTACACAAAACAGAAGAAATATAATTAATTTCTTAGTGTACTCTGGCATGGGGACAATATTTTTGAAGTCTGTGGATGCTACTGCTCATTTCAAAAATGCAGATTATATTTATCAGTTGATGGATGAGGTGGTACAAGAAATTGGTGAAAAAAGAGTAGTCCAAGTGATTACTGATAATGGGGCAAATTATAAAGCTGCTGGAAATTTACTGATGATTAAAAGACCTCATTTATATTGAACGCCATGTGCTGCACATTGTATTGATCTGATGTTAGAGGATATTGCAAAAGAGCCTGAAATCGACATGGTCATATGTGAAGGTCAGAGGTTAACAAATTTTATATATAACCATGGTTGGGTTCTTAATTTACTCAGGCAGATGACTAGTGGTAGGGAGATCATCAGATCCGGCGTCACTAGATTTGCCACTCACTTTTTAGCCTTGGAGAGCATCATGAGCTACAAGGATGATATTATGCGGATGTTTACATCATAGGAGTGGTCTATGAAAATTAAGAATATGAAACCTAAAGATAAATCTTTAGGTGAAACTTTGAAAAATATGGCTCTTGGAAATACATTTTGGGATAATATTACAATTGCCACCGCAGTATTTGAGCTTCTTGTCAAAGTATTAAGACTTGTAGACAGTGATGACAAGTCTGAGATGGGTTTCTTATATGAGGCAATGGACATAGCTAAAGAATCAATAAAAAAAAATGTGGGCCAAAGTTATAGGAAGTGGTGGAAGATGATTGATTCTAGATGGAACAAACAACTACATAGAGATATACACGCTGCTGGTAAGCATGCTTTTAAGTTTTAAGTTTTAATTTACTTTTATTTATGAATATTTAAAAATTTGAATGCTTACAATTTACAAATTTTAAATTTCTACAGGGTATTTTCTTAATCCAAGATTTCAATTCTCTAAAAATGTCAATAATGATAGTGAAGTCTTGTTGGGGGTTAGAAAGGTAATCAGCAAGCTTGAGCCCGATATTCATAAACAAATCCTGTGCGATAAAGAAGTGAGTTATGATTCAATTAAATAATTTTATTATTATTTGTTTCAAGTTTTAACTTTCAATATAATCAATAAGCTAATAATATATTTCTGATTTCAGATGGAGAGATATAGATTGAGAGCTGGGCAATTCAGTACTGCTAAAGTTGCTGCAGCTATATCTCATAACACTCCAGCTGAATGGTGGTCTATTTATGGATGGGAGGAGGCACCAAATTTGACGTCAATAGCAAAGAAGATTTTAAGTCAAACTGCGTCTTCATCACAGTGTGAAAGAAATTGGACTACTTTTTCCTTAATCCACACAAAAACACGCAACCGATTGACAATGGAAAGATTGGAGAAGTTAGTTTTTTGTCATTATAATATGAGATTGAGGGAGAGAAATTTAAGAAGAAAGGCAGAAAATGAACAACTGATTAATTTAAATCATGTTTTTGATGAAGAAGACCCCTTGACTCCATGAATCAGAGAAATGGAGGACAGGTTATTAGATGACAGAGATAACCCATGGTTAGATAAAATATTGGGAGAGACCACGACGAGGGCAGAGGCTGGTACGAGTCATAGTCCTGATGATACATATGGTGGTGAGATCGTTCCATCTAAATTTGTTGAGGAAAGTCAAGGAGGCATAAGGAGTGAAGACAGAGAAACTGAGGATATATATACATATCAGCGACGTCGTCATGAGATGCATTTTGGTTCCTATGATTATGGTACATCGAGTATTTATTGTTTGGAGCCATCACAAGATCCATATGCTAGTTATTATCCTCAGTATTCTCAGACACAAGATCCAAATACTGGTTATTATCCTCCTTAAACGCAAGTCACACAACAAGATCCAAATGCTGGTTATTATCCTCCTCAAACGCAAGTCACACAACAAGATCCATACAATATGACTAGTATGATGGAATCACTTTTTGAAGCATCAGGTCCCAGACATCAATATTTACAAACTTATGGTGATTATGATGATGAAGACTATAGAAATTTACGAGAACCAGCTCGGTATTCAACAAAGTTTTAAATTTTAAGTAAGTTAATACATTTTTTTAAGTTTTTAGACTTCATATGTGAGTAATTTTTGTTTTCTTATTTTTTGTCATTTTTCTAAATTTTTCTGCATTTTTAAATAATATTTAGAATTTTATATAATTAAAAAATAGTCCGATCCGATATGAACGGCCGATACGGCCGATACGGCCGATACGTATCGTTTTTCTGGACGGCCGATACCGATCCCGATTCCGATACTGGGAACCTTGATCAGAGGGTATCACCCTGTGATCAACACACTCTGTCTTTTCCTCTAACCGTTGAGAGAAGTTAGAGTCACCTAGGAAGTTTTCTCATTTTTCCTAGGACTATTCCCTAACCCCGCCAGAGTCACCTAAGAAAGTCACCGCAGTGATCTAACTTAGGACTTTCCCCTGGACTTCCAGATAGACTTGAGTCACCACGGAAAATCGCAACGATTTATACCGGGACTGTTCTCTAAGTCATATTAATACTAATCTCATTTTTCTTTTCACAAATTTCAATATTAGCACGAAGTATAGTGATGCACTGAATATAATAATAAAATGCACACAGAAAATAAAACAATTAAATTTTCGCACATACGGATGAAATAAATAGACTTGCACACAGAAATTGCAATAATTTAATTTTTACATATGAGAGTGAAATAAATAATTTGCATATAGAAAATTTACATGGTCTGACAAAAATACGAAATACAATAAAATAAATACGTGAGTGAACCCACTCACCTGAGTCTAGGCAAGACAACCAAAATCTCTAATCTCTAGCTCACGTACTGAAATTCACCACCTTAAATAATTAAAAAAAATATTCAAATTTTTAATTTGAATAATAACAATATTTTTAAAATTTAAAAACCAAAAATAACTAAAATGGGTTTAAAATTATCCATTGGATTGGGCTGGGCTGCTGGCCCGGCCCAATCCAAAAGAAATCAACTAAATCGGATTGGGCCAAGGCCCAGCCGAATTAATTGAATTGGGCTCGGGCTAACCCGTAGCCCACCAACTTAAGTGGTTCGGTTCGGGTTTGTGGATCTGAAATCCAAACCCGAACCGGACCCGACTTAAAAGGAAAAGGTGGTTGGCTCGGGTTTCACCCGAGCCTAGCCAACCCTTTTCTTCCCCCCCTCGCGACCGACGTGAGAGATGGCTGAGGGAGAGGGTGACCGCCGGCGACCTCTCGCCGGCGACCCCTTCACGACCACCTTCAACCTCTCCTCTCCCTCTCACCCTTCCTCTGTCGTCCTCACGAGGTGGAGGAGGACTCATCACCGACGGCCGACGCGAAATCCAACGCCGATCAGAGCCATGAGGACCTCGTAGAAGACATCTCCGACGCCAGGCTCGAAGCATGAAGCCTCCGGTGATGATGCGGTTGCGACTCGAAGCCGCCGGCCGGCCAGATTTGCCGATGAAGCCGAAAACCCCCAAAATTAGGTATTTCTAATCTATCTCTTTGAATTTAAATTAAACTAGATGGATGAGAGAGGGCTCACCGGGGAGGAGTGTGGTGGCCCCAATTTACTTCGGCGACGGTCCAGTAGGCCGATTCCACGGCGTGACTCCGACGGTGAGGAAGAAGCGAAAGAAGGGAGGAAGAAGAGAGAGAGAGAGAGAGAAAAGGGCTAAGATGGTTAAACAGAGATTAGGGTTTTTAATTTATAGATTAGAAAAGGATTAAATCTAATCTGATTCAGATTAGGTGAAATCCCTTCTCTCCCGCTGCGTACCGGAGAGGGAGAGGGGAGGGGCTGCACGTGCAGAGCACGTGCACCCTCCTCTCTCAACCCAAATATTTTTTTTTTTTCTGGTCCTAACACCTCCACTTAGGATTCACCTATTTACCTTTCCGCTCTTTTAGATTTTGTGCTTTAGATTAGAAGATTTTATTTTATTTTATTTTAGTTTAGTTTAGAGACTCAAAAACATTAACATTGTTTTTTTTTATTTCAATTGCATTTAGTAATAAAATTTTAATAAAGCACATTCTCATTTTATTTATTTATCTTGTCATCGTATACGTAGAGAGTATTATTAAGGCTTCGTGCATCTCAAGCATATTGAGATGCATGGCCGGTCATGATTCCTATTTTGGGTCGTGACACTATGTGAGACGTTATAACAAGCAATATTATCAATGGATAAGTTTTGAAGAATATCGACAGAATTTAACGCAACATTCCCGTGTTATTCTTGTGCTAGCAAATGAAGTCTTTGATCCTCTTCGTCATTCTACGTTCAACTAGATATTAGTTTTAATTATTGAACTATTATCAATTATGTATTGAATGTTATTATGTGTTCAATTATATAATGGAGTGTTTAATCATTAATATTAATTTTAATGAATGTATTCAATTATATTTTGTGTTGAATAATATTTATATTCAACTGTTGTTTTATCTTTAATAAAATAGGTTATTTACAAAAATAATTTAAAGATAAAACATTGTAATGTAGATTTTAAATTTTAATACATATATTTAGACAAAAAAATCAAAGATTGACATACCGAAGACTCAAAAACATCTCTAAATATCCTAAAAAAATTATTAAAAACATTATAGGGGGCGTGCCACTGGCACGGGTGCCGCTTGGCACGCCCCGTGCCGATGGTGGCGGGGCACGGCACGTGCCACTAGCACGGCCAACTGAAATTTTTGGCACTTAGAACTTTTACAAATACAACAGTATAACATACACTACAATAAGGCAATGCAGTAGCTGATTGGATAGCCTATAGTTGTAGGTTTTTTGAGTAACTGGTATTAGAAAAGAGGACGAGAAGACATGCCCAAAGGATTCTTCGATTTTGTAAATTTTGATACTTTTGGGGCTATAATGGCCAAACTAATGTAAGCAATTCAATCCGGTCCTCTCATAAAACAATAAAATAAAATAATTCAAGATATCTTCTCAAATTTTCAATTCAGTATTTCTCAAAAATATATGCCTTTGGTCTAGTATTTGTAATAATCAACAGATTAAAGAAGAGCTTCTTTTCAGTGTTAAATCTCGAATCAACATATTGAAGTTTGTATCATCTTCCTCAATGCTTCCCTGCATTAGTTGATATAAGGGTTTTTCTTGTTATGAGTTTTGATCGGAATCATGTCTTCATTTCGAACCACAAAACTTCATCCAAATACAAACTTGTTACAACCACTTTTTCTGACATGAATATTTAAAAAAAAATTGTGCTTTGTGATTTTAAAGAATTCTGGTCTTTATTTTGTTGATAGACCGAAAATTAAGGCATTATATATGGATTTGAGTATGCTCAATTGATTTGCTTTGCTACTGTGACTTTGTCTTCGTCTTCGCCGGCTACTCCCTCAACTGATCCAAGCGCCCGATGGGCCTCGCCTAGGAGTGTTGCTTAGTGTTTCTCTGACAGACCTCACCTCTTCAAGCCGGAAGCATTCCTCATCTTTTGATGGACCTCACCTCCAATCCGTCTACTATGTCCTCCCCCATCTCATTCCAGTGTTTGTGACTTTCGTTTGCAAAATCCATCTATAAGGAGGCCTTTAGGATGTGGTTGTCGCCATGCTGCGATGGGCATGTTCAAATCTTAGTTTCGCTAGTTTAGAGCAGAGCTTGCTCGACAAAATTATGAAGGGGTTGCTGAGCAAGACTTGGAGGAGCTAAGGGCCAAGGTTGAGGAGATCGACGATCTCAAAACCAAGGTCGCCATCCTCGAAAGGCGGTTGCATGCGGAGGTGCTCTCGCAAGGGACTCGCCTAGGCCACGTGTCCCCGAACCTCATTATTTCAGGGGTATACGAGATGCCAAGGAAGTTGAGAACTTCCTATGGAATATGGAGAGCTACCTCAAAGCCACACGATTTCAGGACGAAGACGAGAAGGTCCAAACAGCGACTATGTATTTCACCAACGACGCTATGTTATGATGGCGTTGACGGGCGGCAGAGATCGAGAAGGGTCTTTTCCATATCGACACTTGGGATGAATTGAAGCGAGAAATCATGCTGCAATTCATTCCGGAAAATGTCGAGTTCTTAGCAGGAAAGGAGTTGCGGAGATTGAAGCATAGTGGCACGCTCAAAGACTATGTCAAAGAATTCACCCAATTGATGCTGTCAATCTCAAACATGACAGAGGAAGATCGCCTATTCTACTTCCTCGACGGGTTGCAGCCAAGGCAGTACCACTGCCACACCTGGGAGCACTTAGTATCCTAGAAGAAGGAATGCCTTGCATGGTGCGGACAAGCGAAGGCCTCTACTTCAGTCCGAAGACACTCCCGGCCATGCAGTTGAACAAAGGGGCAAAGCGGGGCAAAACCATGTATCTTGCTACCCTCAGGATCGACGGTGTAGAGATAGTTGCTGCTGCTCCTATTCCTACAGAAATTACATGCATCCTTGAAGAGTTCAACGACGTCATGCCAGCTAAATTGCCTAACGACTCGCCGCCTAGCCGAGAGGTGGACCATGCCATCGAGATGGAGCCCAGTGCTAAGCCACCAGCGAAGGCACCTTACCGAATGGCACCACCAGAGCTCGAGGAACTGCGAAGACAGTTAAAAGAGCTGCTGGACGCGGGCTTCATCCGACCTTCAAAGGCACCATATGGAGCGCCCGTCTTGTTCCAAAAGAAGAGCGACGGAACCTTGCGAATATGTATTGACTACCTAGCTCTCAATAAAGTGATGATCATGGATGGCCGTGCTGGCGGCATACCGGCATGGCACGAGGGGTGCCGCACGGCAGCCCCCTAATAGTTTTGCCGCTCACCATCGGCCTCGTCGTCGAGTTACCCGTCGCCGATTGTCGCTCGCCATCGCTTCATCATATGCCCTAGCCCGAGAGAGAAAATATCGAGAGAGAAGAGATCTGGATCCACAACTTAAGTTTTAAAACCCTCCCTTCTCTCTCTCTCTCTCGCTCTCTCTTCTCTCTCGAACTAGGGCACTTGACAAAGCAACGACGACGACGACTGTAAAGGCAAAGGTGAGTATCCCTTACCTTTTTCTCTTATGACACGACCGGCAAATGCTACGGCACGTGCCGTGCCGTGCCAGCCGGTGGTCGGCACGGTCTGTGCCTATGGCATATGTCACGATCCGAAATAGGAATCATGACCGGCTATGCACTTCAATATGCTTGAGATACACGAAGCCTTATTAATACTTCATAAATGTATGATAGCAAAAATAAATAAACGAAGAAGATCTGCTTTATAAACTTTAAACTAATTGTAATAATTATAAAACAATGTCATTATTTTTGAATCTCTAAACAAAATAAATTTAACTTTTAATTTAAAGCATAAAATATAAAAGAGCGGAAAAGTAAATAGGTGGATCCTAAGTGGAGGTGGAGTCCGGGTACGTCTCGCTCAGTCACCACGCTGACTATTACCTGAGATAGATAAATAAATAAAAATAAATAAATCCATGAGCCAACAACTATAGCTCAGTGAGTGGAATCCACTCGAAAACCAAATAAATTTTAAATTATATTAATGTTGAATAAAATTAAACTAAAATCAATAATATCCATAACAATTTACAATAGGCATGCTCTTTAAATAATGACAATGATAATAATAGAGAGTCATAACTTGTAACCTTGCACAGTTTTAATCATGTTAGCATCTTTCTAATATTTACACTGTCATATGTCTCAATGGCTATATACCCTATGGATCCACATCAACTAGAAGTCTTCTTGAGATGACGCTCGGGACTTTTCTTTATAGTTGATCCGGTTAGGGTAATTGAATGGTATCACTATATGATCAACACATTCTGTCTTTTCCACTAACCGTTGAGAAAAGTTAGTCACTTAGAAAATTTCTCATTCATCCTAGGACTGTTCCCTAACCCCGTCAGAATCACCTAAGAAAGTCACTGCAGTGATCTGATTTAGGACTTTCCCTTGGACTTCTAGATAGACTTAAGTCACCACGGAAAACCGCTAGCGATTTATACTGGGACTGATACTAGTCTCAGTTTTCTTTTCACTAAAATTTAATATTTGTACAAGGTATGGTGATGCATTGAGTATAATGATTAAATGCACACAGAAAATATAATAATTAAATTTTGCACGTAAGAATGAAATAAATAAATTTGCACACAAAATTTACATGGTCTGACAAGGTACGAAATGTAATAAAAAAATAAATATGTGAGTGAACCCACTCACCGAGTCTAGGCAAGACAACCGAAATCTCAAATTTCTAGCTTATGTACTAAAAATCACCACATTTAACAATAAATAATAATAAATTTTTTAATTTGAATAATATCAATATTTCTAAAATTTTAAAAAAACTAAAAAGAACAAAAATGGGTTAAATTAACCATTGGATTGGGCTGGGCTACCGCTGGCTCGGCCCATTCCAAAAATAAAACTAATTGGGCTGGGCCAAGGCCCAGCCAAAATAAGTGGATTGGGCTACGGGCCTACCCGCAACCCACCCATTTAAGTGGTTCGGGTCGGGTCCTTGGATCCGAAATCCAAACCCGAACTCGAAACTAATAAGAAAAGGGTTGGCTCAGGTTAAACCTGAGCCCCACCTAAAACCTTTTCTTCCCGCGACCAACGCGAGGAAGAGAAGAGTTGAGGGAGAGAGTGACCGCCGCGGCGGTTCGACGACCACCCTCAAGCCTCTTAACTCTCTCTCTCTCTCTCTCTCTCTTTCTCTCTCGCGACTTCATCGTCCTCATGAGGTGGAGGAGAACCTGCGTACGGTGATCGACTTCATGATCGACGGCAAGCGAAGCCACGAGGCCAACGGCAAGACGCTTCCAGTGATGGAGCGACAACGACCCGAAGCCGCCGGTCGGTGACTCGCTGACGAAGACAAAATCTCACAAATTAAGTATTTTCATTTTACTTTATTAAACTGAAATTAAATTTGAGGGGTGAGAGAGGGCTTATCAAGGAGTCACGTGGTGGTCTCCGATGGCTCCGGCGGCACTCCGACAGGCCAATTCCACTGCGTAACTCCGACAGTGAGAAAGAAGAAAGAGAAGGAGGAGAGGAAGAAGAGAGGAGGCTGAAGGGGATTAAGGAGAGAAAAATTAGGGTTTAATTTATAGAGCAAAGATCCAAATCTAAATTAGATTTAGATTTGGCGGGATTTTCTGTGACTGCCTCATCGCGTGCCGGAGAGGGAGAGGGGAGGGGGTTGCACATGCAGAGCACGTGCACCCTCCTCTCTCAAACCCCCTTTTTTCCGGTTCTTACAGCATAGCCATCGTTGGTGATGATCAAGAACAAGTACCCAATACCCGTTGATTGCGGACTTGTTCGATCAACTTGGCGCAGTGAAGTTCTTCACCAAGCTGGACTTGAGGTCGCGCTACTACCAAGTGCGCATCATGAAGGGCGACAAGGCCAAGACAACGTACGTAGCTCGGTATGGTGCTTACAAATTTCTTGTTATGCCTTTTGGACTAACAAATGCTCCAGCCACCTTTTTCACCCCTTCCTCGACCGCTTCGTCATCATCTACCTCGATGACATCATCATTTATAGCCAAACTCTCGAGGAGCACGTTGAGCACCTACGATTGTGTTCGATGTCTTGAAAGAGAACCATCTGTACATAAAGCCAGAGAAGTGTTCTTTTGCCCAAGGAGAAGTAAACTTCTTGGGGCGTTGGATTAGCGATGGCGGCCTGAGTATGGACAAGGCAAAGATACAAGCAATCCTTGAATTGAAGACACCAAAATCAACGACGGACTTGCGATCTTTCCTTGGACTTGCGAATTACTATCGCCGGTTCATCAAAAGGTATTCAGCACATGCAGCCCCCTTGATAGATTTGCTAAAGAACCACCCATGGTGTTGGATCGAAGGATGCGTGGAGGCATTCACTCGGCTGAAAAAGACGGTGATGAAAGAACCAATGTTGCAATTGCTCGACACGTCTAAGTCCTTTGAGGCACATACCGATACCTCAGATTTTGCCATTGGCAGTGTTCTAGTGCGGGAAGGCCACCCTATTGCCTATGAAAGTCGAAAGCTGAATGATACTGAACATTGCTACACCGTTCAAGAGAAGGAGATGACCGCGGTGGTGTATTGCTTGTGGACATGGCGCCACTACTTGTTGGGATCAGAGATCACTGTCCGAACGGACAACATTGCAACGAGCTACTTTTAGACTCAGAAGAAGCTATCCCCAAAGCAAGCGCGATGGCAAGATTTTATTGCCAAATTCGACATGTGATTTGAATACAAAGTGGGCAGGGAGAACCAAGTAGCCAATGCCTTGAGCCAAAGAGCAGAACTAGCAGTGGTGTGCCAACTCCAAGGAGACCTTCTCAATCGCATTCGTGTTGGGATGAGCGAAGATCCAATGACAAAGGTGATGTCCAGGCTCACTGCAGAGGGTAAAACGCGACGATTTTGGCTTAATGACGGGCTAGTCTACACCAATGAATAACAAATATACATTCCTAAATAGGGGAACTTACGGAGGGACCTCATGAAGGAATGTTATGACACTAAGTGGGCAGGATATCCCGGGCAAAAGACGTTCGCACAACTAGAAGCTGCCAACTTTTGGCCTTGGATGCGCGACAACATCGAAGGTTATATAAGGACTTGTCTTGTTTGCTAACAAGACAAGGTGGAGCACCAGCCACCAATGGATCTTTTGGAGCCTTTACCTATGCCAAATCATCCATGGGAGAGTGTCTTCATGGACTTTATCTCAGCTCTACCCAAAGTTGGAGACAAAGGCTCGATTATGGTGATAGTCGACCACTTCTCCAAATACGGGACGTACATCGCTGCACTAACGGGCTGCACTACGGAGGAAGCTGCTCGCCTCTTTGTCACCAACATTGTAAAACTTTGGGGCATCCCTAAATCAATCATCAGCGATAGAGATCCAAGGTTCGCAGGCAAATTCTGGACCAAAGTCTTCAAGATCCTTGGGATTAACTTGCGATTTTCCACTAGCCTTCATCCGCAAATCGATAGGCAAACCAAGCGCATCAATGCCCTGCTTGAGGTGTCAAAACCAGAGAAAAATATATATATATATATATATATATAGGGGTTGAGAGAGGAGGGTGCACGTGCTCTGCACGTGCAGCCCCTCCCCTCTCCCTCTCCAGCACGTGTCGAGGCTGATAAGGAGGAGATCTCATCTAATCCGAATCGGATTAGATTTAATCCTCTTCTAATCTATAAATTAGCCCTAATCCTCTCTCTCTTGAACCCCCCAGCCCTCTTCTCTCTCCTTCCTCCCTTCTTTCGCTTCTTCCTCACCGTCGGAGTCGTCACCGTGGAATCGGCCAGCCGGAGCGTCACCGGAGGAAATTGAAACCACTACCCTCCTCCCCGGTGAGCCCTCTCTCATCCCTCTAGTTTAATTTAAAATTAAATAGGTAATTCCGAAATACCTAATTTGCGGAATTCGGCCTCGTCGGCAAATTTGGCTGGCCGGCGGCTTCGAGTCGCAATCCGCATCGTCACCGGAGGCTTCGTGCTCCGAGCCTGGTGTCGGAGATGTCTTCTACGGGGCCCCCGTGGCTCTGATCGGCGTTGGATTTCGTGTCGGCCGTCGGTGATGAGTCCTCCACCTCGTGAGGACGACAGAGGAAGGGTGAGAGGGGGAGGAGAGGTTGAAGGTGGTCGTGAAGGGGTCGCCGGCGGTCACCCTCTCCCTCAGTCATCTTTTCGCGTCGGTCGCGAGGGGGGGAGGGGGGAGAAAAGGGTTGGCCGGGCTCGGGTGAAACCCGAGCCAACCACCTTTTCCCTTTTAAGTTGGGTTTGGTTCGAGTTTGGATTTCGGATCCACAAACCCGAACCGAACCACTTAAGTTAGTGGGCTACGAGTTAGCCCGTAGCCCAGTCCACTTAGTTTTGGGCTGGGCCTCGGCCCAACCCGACTAATTAAAATTCTTTTGGAATGGGCTGGGCCAGCAGCAGCCCAGCCCAATCCAATGGTAAATTTTAAACCCATTTTTTTTAGTTCTTTTGTTTTTTTTAAATTTTAATAAATCCTGTTATTATTCAAATTAAAAATTTGAATATTATTTATTATTTAAGGTGGTGAATTCTAGTATGTGAACTAGAGATTTGAGGTTTCGGTTGTCTTGCCTAGACTCAGGTGAGTGGGTTCACTCACGTGTTTATTTTATTGTATTTTGTATTTTTGTCAGACCATGTAAATTTTCTGTGTGCAAATTATTTATTTCACCCTCATGTATAAAAATTAAATTGTTACAATTTCTGTGTGCAAGTCTATTTATTTCATCCGTACGTGCGAAAATTTAATTGTTTTATTTTCTGTGTGCATTTAATTATTATATTCAGTGCATCACCATACTTCGTGCTAATATTGAGAATTTTGAAAAGAAAAATGAGACTAGTATTGATATGACTTAGAGAACCGTCCCGGTATAAATCGTTTGCGATTTTCCGTGGTGACTCAAGTCTATCTGGAAGTCCAGGGGAAAGTCCTAAATTAGATCACTGCGGTGACTTTCTTAGGTGACTCTGGCGGGGTTAGAGAACAGTCCTAGGAAAAATGAAAAAATTTCCTAGGTGACTCTAACTTCTCTCAACGGTCAGAGGAAAAGACAGAGTGTGTTGATCACAGGGTGATACCCTCTGATGACCCTAACCGGATCAGCTATGAAGAAAAGTCCCGAGCGTCATCTCGAGGTGACTTCTAGTTGATGTGGATCCACAGGGTTTAGACCCATTGAGATATATGACAGTATAAATATCAAAAGATGTTAATATGTTGAAAACGTGCACGGTTATAAGTTGTGACATCTCTCTATTGAAAACGTGCACGGTTATTTATTCTCATTTTATTTATTTATTTTGTCATCGTACACGTAGAGAGTATTAATAAGGCTTCGTGCATCTCAAGCATATTGAGATGCATAGCCGGTCATGATTCCTATTTTGGGTCGTGACATGAGGAGTACCGAAGGCATTACATGAGTGTCAACCAGCAAGACTAGGTATATGGCCCAATTTTGCTACAATATGCAGCACAGCGAGGCATCGCATACTAGCCGTTTTGAGCTCACAACGGGACAACAACCACTTGCTCCGCATATTGCTGCTGCTAGAGAAGCTTGTCGCAGCCCAAATGCCACTCAATTCACCGCTGATCTCAAAGAGAAGAACGAGCTTGCGAAGGCCTTCTTAGAGAAATCTGCACGGAAGATGAAGTGGGTTGATGCCAAGCGAAGGCATTTGGAGTTCGAAGTGGGCAATCAAGTTCTTGTCAAACTTCAATCGCACTAGATCAAGGCCTTTCGCAAGGTCCATAAGGGGCTCGTTCGTTGATACGAAATGTCATTTGCAGTTGTTAAGAAAGTGGGCAAGGTGGCCTACAAACTAGAGTTAACTCTAGATCTCAAAATCCACCCAGTCTTTCATGTCGGTTGCCTCAAACCTTACCATGAAGATTTAGAAGACCACAGCCGCGGAGTGTCATGGTGTGCCCCAGCAATGATGATATCCGCACTTGACAAAGAAGTTGAAGCCATCCTTGACTCTCAAACGTTGCGACATCGAGGAGTCCCACCAACCACTGAATACTTAGTGCGTTGAAAAGGATTGCCACGCAGTGAAACAAGTTGGGAAAAGATGAACTTGCTATGGCAATACAAAAGCATCATCGCAGATTTTCAGAACTGTCACGCAGCTAGGACGACTACACATTAGGTGGGAGAGAATGTGATATCTCATCGAAGTTTTGGTCGAAACCGTAGTGCTAAAGGCATCAAAAATACAAATGACTAAGCTAGACCTGAGGGATACTATAATAATTCGACAATTTGATCTTATCAACTGCTAAACAGATCTCAAGCTTATCTACTACTAGATAGATAAAGGCAAAAAATGACACCTCATTGATCTTATCCCTTCCCTTCTAAATATCTAGGATAGATATTTATTATGGTAACTTAGTAGCTAAGTTTTTTTACCTATATAAAGGGCTTGAATCCACTACTTGTATTTTATCTAAAGTTTGAGTAAATGAAAATGAAGTGAGACTTCATCAAGATTGCTTCTCTCTAAGGTTAGTGAAAGCTTTCTCCCTTTCTTACTTCCATACTGACTTTACTTCGAGGCTTCATCTTGCGAAAAAGTTAAAAGCGCCGCATAGACTTGCCAAAACACTCAAAAACGTTAAGTCCAAGTTCGTGACAACGTGCTCTTTTACTTAGCTCATCTGTTCCGCATTCTTTTGGGCCAAAAGCTTTCTTGATCTATGTCAATCTTATCAACCTCATGGCATCCCCTTTTCTAAGAAATCATTCTCCTCATGAGGTTCCTTTTCTCTGTAAAGCCAAAATATAGTCACATTTGTGTCTTTGGTAGCAATTGCTTTTTTCTTTTCTCCTTATTAATAAACATAACGAATTGTCAGCCTAATTTGTGCGATGTATTCTTCTTGGCTATAGCTCTGAGCACAAATGATATCATTGTTATAATCCTATAACTCATCGTCTCCGCATTATTCATGATGTACATTCCTAGAGGCTACCCCCTACTATTCTAATGAGCCTCATAATCTTGTTTTTCTTGAGATGCCACCTTCCTCTCCATTTTCCCTTGAGTCTTTGCCTGCTCCATATTCCCTTGAGGAGTTTGCTGTTGGATGTCCTGACGATTCTCCCTTATGTCATCCTCCTATCATTGTGTCCGCCCAATCATCTCCACCTTATCACCATCTATGCCTTCTCTTCTTGCCTGTGCTGAAGGTCCTCACAGATCCTTACGTAAGCATATGCTCCTTAGAGATATGGTTATGCTGATGTTGCGTGCTATTCCGCTGAGTTTCGTGGTTCTTAGACAGCTCTTTATTAAAATTATGAGCCTAGTTCTTATCAGAAGGTTGTAGTTTATCCTAAGTGGCGGTATGCTATGGATGAAGAGTTTCTAGCATTTGAGCATACCTAGACATGGGATGTGGTTCTTTTACCGAGTGGTGTTGAGCTCATTAGTAGCAAAAAGTCAAACAATGGTCTATTGGTTCACTTAAGAGTATAAGGCAATGAATAATGAGGAGACATTTACCTCTATTGCCCAGATGACTACAGTTCGTACTTAGTCCATTGTTGGCCTTTGTACTAGATGGATGTGATAAATGTCTTTCTTCACGGTGACTTGTTTAGGCTAGTTTATATGCAACTTCTGTCTAGCCTGTTTGTTCCTTCCTCTCATGTTTGTTGGCTTGATTGAACTATCCATGGAATTAAAAAAGGCACCTCGTGCTTGATTTGAGCAATTTTGTCGAGCAGCTGTAGAGGCATGCTATGTTAAAAGGGCTCATGACTACTCTATGTTTATGCAATCCTTACCGCAGAGGTAGGTAATTCTCCTACTCTACGTAGATAATATATTATTATGATCATCACCGTCAAGCCTCTACAAAAGCACTTGCCTTGACAATTTTAGATGAAAGACTTGGGTCTTCTACGTTATTTTCTGAGCCTTAAGATTGCTCAAGGTGAGATAGGCATACTTATATTTTAATAAGAGTATGCATTTGATCTGATTAGTCGAACGATAATATCTTATAATATGACAGTAGATTCACCTCTTGAGCATCATGTGAAGCTTTATCTTACAGATGGTGTGCTTTTGCCGGATCTGACTAGGTATAGATAGCTTGCGGGTCAGCTTGTGTAGTTATGTACACCAAACCAGATATCGCTCATGTCGTTAGCATAGTTAGTTTGTGGCAGCTCCTCAATCTAATCATTCATTATGCAACACTTCTTCAGATTCTTAGATATGTGTAGTGGACACTATCACACGTTCTCTTTTGATTTCTACATAATCCTTTTTCGATGTTGGTTGGGCTAGAGATCCTACTACTCGTTTGTCTACCACTAGGTTTTGTTTATTTTTTGGAGATTCTCGTACCTCCTAGCACGCAAGAAGCAAGATATGATCTCTCTTTCTGGTACTAAGGTAGAATATAGCGTGATGTCCACCACGGCCAAGGAGATCAATGTTACGATCTTCCCTCGAAGAGGCTCGTTCCGATCCGCAACCAGTTCTGAACAGAAATTAGGACAGAACTTTCGAGAGATATTTCGGAGGATCTAGCTATTGGATCGAAGAGAGATTTGGATATATTGTAACTCTAGAAGAGAGATTTCTAATGAATCCAAATCTCAAGAACCGGATGATTAGATTCGGAGATATCGTCGTATCAATAATCAGAGGTCGGGATGGACAGATTTGTAAGAGAGGACTTGTCAGAATAAAAAAAAAAAAAAATTGGGGGTTGAGAGAGGAGGGCTGCACGTGCAGACCTCTCCAACACGCAGCGAGGCGTAGAGAGAGAGAAATCACGCCTAATCCAGATCGGATTAGGTCTAGATTTCTCTTCTAATCTATAAATTAAAACCCTAATCTCTGCTTAACCATCTTAGCCTCTTCTCTCTCTTCTTCCTCCCCTCTTTCGCTTTCTTCTTCCTCACCGTCGGAGTCGTCGCCGTGGAATCGGCCTGCCGGAGCGTCGTCGGAGCCAACGGAGACCACCACGCGACTCGTTTGTAAGCCCTCTCCCACCCATAAAATTTAATTAAAGTTAAATAGGGTAGATCGAAAATACCTAATTTGGAGTTTCTTCGGCTTCAAATCTGGCCGGACGGCGGCTTCGAGTCGCAGCCGCTACCTCTGGAAGCACCTTGCTGTTGGCCTCGTGCCGTGGGCAGTCGCCGTTGGAGCCCTCGTGGCTCCGGTCGCCGTCGGTCATGGGATCGAGCATCGTTCGCGGGTTCTCCTCTACCTCGCGAGGACGGCGGCACCGTATGGGTGTTGGGGAGCTAAGGGTGCGGCCGGCGAACCTTCGCCGCGGCGGCCGCCGGCGTCTTCCTCTTCTTCTTTTTCTTTTTCTCTCTCTTTTCCTCTCTTTTTCTCTCTCTCTTCGGCTTGGAGAAGACAGACTCGGGGTCTGATCTTCTCCCTTTTAGTATTTGGATTCGGGTCGGGTTGGATCCGAATCCAAGGAACCCGACCCGGTTCCATTAGCTAATTAGATTGGGCCTTGGCCCAATCCATTTAAGAAATAGTTGGGTGGGCTGCAGGCCAACTGCAGCCCAGCCCAACTGATTTAGGTTTATTTTAGCCCAAATTAATTATTCTTGGGTTAAATTGTAGAAAGATTTTTAATAATTGTTTTAATTAAAAATGTTATTGTTATTTATTATTTAAGGTGATGATTTTTAGTACGTGAGCTAGAGATTTGAGATTTCGGTTGTCTTGCCTAGACTCAGGTGAGTGGGTTCACTCACAAGTTTATTTATTGTATTTCATATTTTTGTCAGACCATGTAAATTTTCTGTGTGCAATTTATTTATTTCACCCTTATGTGTAAAAAAATTAAATTGTTGCAATTTCTGTGTGAAAATCTATTTATTTCATCGGTACGTGCGAAAATTTAATTGTTTTATTTTCTGTGTGCATTTAATTATTATATTCAGTGCATTCCTATACTTCGTGCAAATATTGAAATTTGTGAAAAGAAAAATGAGACTAGTATTGATACGACTTAGAAAACAGTCACAGTATAAATCGTTTGCGATTTTCCCGTAGTGACTCAAGTCTTATTTGGAAGTCCAGGGGAAAGTCCTAAATTAGATCACTGCGGTGACTTTCTTAGGTGACTCTGGCGGGGTTAGAGAACAGTCCTAGGAAGAATGAAAAAATTTCCTAGGTGACTCTAACTTCTCTCAACGGTTAGAGGAAAAAACAGAGTGTGTTGATCACAGGGTGATACCCTCTGATGACCCCAACCGGATCAACTATGAAGAAAAGTTCCGAGCGTCATCTCGAGATGACTTCTAGTTGATGTGGATCCACAGGGTTTAGACCCATTGAGATATATGACAGTATAAATATCAAAAAGATGTTAATATGTTGAAAACGTACAAGGTTACAAGTTGTGACATCTCTCTATTGTTATCATTGTTATTATTTAGAGAGCATGCATATTGCATATTGTGATGGATATTGTTGCTTTTAGTTTAATTTAATCAGCATTGATATGATTTAAAATTTATTTGGTTTTCGAGTGGATTTCACTCACTGAGCTGTAGTTGTTGGCTCATGAGTTCTATTGTTTTTTTTGTATTTGCTTATTTATTTCAGGTAATAGTCAGCACGACGCCTGAGCGAGATGTACCCGGATTCCACCTCCACTTAGGATTCACCTATTTACCTTTCCGTTCTTTTAGATTTTGTGTTTTAGATTAGAAGTTTTTATTTTTCTATTTTTTAGTTTAGAGACTCAAAAATATTAACATTGTTTTTATTTTAATTACAATTAGTAATAAAATTTTAATAAAGCACATTCCCATTTTATTTATTTATCTTGTCATCGTATACGTAGAGAGTATTATTAAGGTTTCATGCATCTCAAGCATATTGAGATGCATGGCCGGTCATGATTCCTATTTTGGGTCGTGACAGGACTCCGAACTAATTTTGGGATCCGTGGAAGGAGGCACGTACTTGGGATAGTGGTGGTAGGCCCGCTTTGATAAGGTGGCACCGGTAGATAAGGTGATGATAGAATGTTAGAGTTAGTGGTTGTGTAGGGCTTTAGGGAATAGTTTAGGGAAGAAAGGAGGAAGGAAAAGGTGGGCTAGGTCAAGGGGGGCGGTCAAACGAGAAGGTAGGCAGCTCGACCAAGACTGGTGGTTGGCCAAGCTTGGTGATGGTCAAACAATGGAGGAGGATTGAGAGAGGAAAGGAGATAGATTGTGAGAACCGAAAAAAAAGAGGGTTGAGAGGAGGGTGCACGTGCAACCCCTTCGCTTCTCCCTCTCCGACACGCGACGAGGCAGTCGCAAATATCTCGCCGAATACAAATCTAATTTAGATTTGGATTTTTGCTCTATAAATTAAATCATAATTCTCTCTCTCTCTCCTTAACCCCCTCAGCCTCCTTTCTTTTCTCTCCTCCTTCGTTTTCTTCTTTCCTCTTCACTGTCGAAATCACGCAGTGGAATCAACCTGCCGGAGTGCCGCCGGAGCCATCGGAAACCATCACGTGACTCCTTGGTAAGCCCTCTCTCACCCCTCAATTTTAATTAAAGTTTAATAAGGTAAAATGAAAATACCTAAATTGGGTTTTGAGGCTTCATCGGCAAATTAGGCTGACCGGCGGCTTCGGGCTACTGCTGCTTATGCTCAAGAGCTCCAAGTCGTTGCCCTTACGTCATGGTTGCCTTCTGGGAGAGACCTCGTGGCTCAAATTACCGTCGACCATGAGATTAAGAATGTTGGTCGTCGTCGGCAACTTCTCCACCTCGTGAGGACGACAAAGTCGCAAGAGGGAGTCGAGGGGCTTGAGGTGTGGTCGTTGAATTGTCGCCGGCGAGGTCGCCAGCGGTCTCTCTCCCTCTATTCTTCTCTTTCTCGCGTCGGTTGCGGGAAGGGAAAAAAAAATCTGGTTGGGCTCGAGTTTAACCCGAGCCAACCCTTTTCATATGGTTTTCGGGTTCGGGTTTGGGTTTGGATTTTGGATCCAAAGACCCGACCCGAACCACTAAAATTTGGGTCGACTGCGGGTTAGTTCATAGCCCAATCCATTGTTTGGCTGGGCCTTGGCCCGGGCCCGATTAGTTAATTTTTTATTTTGGAGTGGGCCGGGCCAGTAGTAGCCCAGCCCAATCCAATGGGTAATTTAACCCATTTTAGTTCTTTTTAGTTTTTAAATTTTAGAAATATTAATATTATTAAAATTAAAAATTTTTATTATTAAAGGTGGTGATTTTTAGTACGTGAGCGAGAGATTTGAGATTTCAGTTGTCTTGCCTAGACTCTGGTGAGTGGGTTCACTAACATATTTATTTTTATTACATTTCGTATCTTGTCAAACTATGTAAATTTTCTATGTGCAAATTTATTTATTTCATCCTTATGTGCAAAATTTAATTGTTATATTTTCTGTGTGCATTTAATCATTATACTCAGTGCATCACCATATCTTGTGCAAATATTAAATTTTAGTGAAAAGAAAAATGAGACTAGTATTGGTACGACCTAGAGAACAGTCCCGGTATAAATCGCTTGCGGTTTTCCGTGGTGACTCAAGTTTATCTGGAAGTCTAGGGGAAAGTCCTAAATCAGATTACTGCGGTGACTTTCTTAGGTGACTCTAGCGGGGTTAGGGAACAGTCTTAGGATGAATGAGAAATTTTCTAGGTGAATCTAACTTCTCTTAACGATTAGTGGAAAAGACAGTGTATTGATCACATAGTGATACCATCTGATGACCCTAATCGGATCAGCTATGAAGAAAAGTCCAAAGCGTCATCTCGAGATGACTTCTAGTTGATGTGGATCCACAGGGTATGGACCTATTGAGACATATGACAGTATAAATATTGGAAAGATGTTAACATGTTGAAACTGTGCAAGGTTACAAGTTATGATTCTCTATTGTTATCATTGTCATTATTTAAAGAGCATGCCTATTGCAAATTTTTATGGATATTGCTGATTTTAGTTTAATTTTATTCAGCATTAATATAATTTAGAATTTATTTGGTTTTTGAGTGGATTCCACTCACTGAACTATAGTTATTGCTCATGGATTTTTTTTTTTTTTATTTATCTATCTCAGGTAATAGCCAGCGTGGTAACTGAGCGAGACATACCCGGACTCCACCTCCACTTAAGATCCACCTATTTACTTTTCCGCTCTTTTAGATTTTATACTTTAGATTAGAAGTTAAATTTATATCGTTTAGAGACTAAAAAACAATGACATTATTTTATAATAATTGCAATTAGTTTTAAATTTAATAAAGCAGATCTTCTTCGTTTATTTATTTTTGCCATCGTACACTTAGGAAGTATTAATAAAGTTTCGTGTATCTCAAGCATATTGAGGTGCATGGCCGATCATGATTTCTATTTCGGGTCGTGACGTAGATGAACTAGGGTTTTAATAATCCAAACCTCTCCAACTCACGTGCACACCACAATATTTATAGGTGGCTCCCTGACTTGACTCGATTAGCCGGATCGAATAGGCTCAAGTCTGACTAATCCACCTAAGCAACAACTCATCCATATAAACAATAACTAATGCACATAAGCAAAGGATTAGAAAGCAAAAGCACCTAACATAGGGTTTAAATAGCAAAGCAAACTAATAAGCAATTACAAAGAAAATAAATAGATAACTAGCCAGGGGGCTGGATGTTAAATGCCCATGACCTTTCTCTGGGCACAGAACTCAATGGGATTGAGTTCGTTCTCACAGCTGGGTCATAACAACCATTCACTTTCGCCATCTATTGAGTGATATAGCTGTGTCTGGTCCTGTTGCTACTGCTCTTTGTTGTGATAATGTGAGTGATAAACAGATTGTAAGCAATCCTGTATATCATGAGTGATCTAAACATATTCAGGTGGACAACACTTTGTTTGATATCAGTTTTTATCTGGCACCTTCAGTCTTCCTCATGTATCTTCTACTAAATAGATAGCTGATATCTTCACTAAGTCTCATCCAACTCATCGTCTTAATTATCTTATTAGCAAACTTTGTATGTTTGTCCAACTTGAATTTTAAGTAGTCCCTTATATTGTACCAATGAAACACCTTATATTGTCCACCATAAGTGCCTCAAATCCTCCCAAAAGTAAATGTCAAAATGTCGTCAGCAAATTTAATGAGGGCTTGTTAATGGATGACTGGCCTAACTCTCCGATACTTCACTAAAAAGTACTAAGTTGTCCTTTTAGGCTTTTATCTTTGGAGTTTGGGTTGTACCAGATTAAGATGCTTAAATCAATATGTTCTAGGCACAACTTTGCGCTGCTGCTTCACGATGGCCTATCAGCCTTGTATCAGAAACTTATGTTAGACTTCTGCAGCTCAGACTGAATCAGTATGGCAAATAATTGGCTGGGGATTGGTCTAATGTTCAGCAACTGGACCTAGATCAATTTCGAACCAAAACTAGATTCAGAAAGATTACATGCTAACATGCCATGCAACCAAAATGTTAGATGATGTCAATATCAACTAACAAGCCAGCCTAATTGCCTGACTGTCAAGGAAATAAGAACAATATAGAGATTAATAATGCTGCAACTGGAAATATATATAAATATGAAATTTGAAACAACCTGGGTTGGTGAACCACCATGCATATGTTTACACCTTCAAGTGCCTCATGTCGAAGAGCTCTCAGAAGAAGCTGAGATGAAGAACTATCTAAACCAGATGTCGGTTCATCCAGTATCAAAAGAGATGGTTCCATAACCATTTCCAGACCGACATTGACACGCTTCCTCTGTCCACCAGAAATTCCACGCTTCTCAACTGTCCCAACCAAGGAATTTCTCACTGCTTGCAGGCCTAAGGACTCGATAACTCTTTCCACAACTAGAACTTTATCAGGTTGTGATGTGTCTGCAGAGAGCCTAAAGGATAAGAGGAAAAAGAAAATGAAGATTAAATAACAATTCCAACTTTAGTAGATGCAAACTATTAAGCATAACAAGTTCAACAGAGAACACAAAGTATATTGATAATCTCAATCATACAATTAAAATAATAGATATAGATGCTGTTAATACCAGCCCATAAGAATAGGCAGTTACAGTCTGAAAGTCACCAAGGGTCATCAAACAAGAGGAGGAACAATGAAATAGTGTATTAGTAAAGCTAATCTTATTCAAAAGCTGCAATCAAGAAAGGAAATCTTGTGGTTTCCCTTACATAAAAAGGGTCCGCAGAACATGATAGGAGTCTAATGTACCACTGTGTGATGCAGCATACTCTGTTGCAGCTATACTGAGCTGTTACTCTAAGATTGAGACTGAAAGGTGTTAAAGAAAATTTGAGACACAGTGATGACCTTGGAACTGCAATCATTGTTCTAATGTTCTTCTCTTCCTTTAGGTCAGGAGTGAAGCAACTATTCACACGGCTATGTACTGGACAAGAAGAAAGACTCCTAACAAGAATGCCCCTATTTTAACCTGTTAGATTTTGTCAAATTGTATATTTTTCAGTGGTTTTAAGTCTGAGTATAGATATAAAGCTTGTTTAATATGATACTTACTTAAATAACAGGAGACGAGGACAACCAGATGCATTAAGATATATTACAGATAAAGCTCATGGACCAAATGCTATATTACAGATAAGTTATATCTACTGACTACAGAAAGATTTGCTCAGAGGCATCCTAAAGCAAGCAGACTTTTGTATATGAAACTCAAACACACTGTTATTCTGGGCTTCATCCCAAGTGCTTATCATGTCAATTGCATCAAAAGTTGGAAACTAGTATGGCACAAAACAGTGTGCTAAGCTAGACTCTCTGAAGCTGACACCTAACAAGAACAGAACAAAACCTGGATTCTTTGTCTCACAGATGATCTTTAAAGTATTGGAAGGTATTCAGTTGCATAGCCAAATATTTTACCATTGAACATTGTAGCCGGATAGTGATGTGCGGCAAAACATTTTAAGGTTTGAGGCCTGTTTGACTTACCTTCAAAGATTTAGTACAAAGTAGATTTGAGGCTTGAAACATTCTTCTTCCCAGATAGCTGTGTAGTCGAACATTTTAAGGTTCTAAATTGTGAAAAACGAGCATTCCATAATGGAGTATTGGAAAGAAAGGGATATCTTTTTAGGGGGTATGGACATGTTCATAGATTTGTTATCTAGGAAACAAAATATGAGATATTCAAGTACCAAACTAAGGAGTTCATAGTTATCATTGGAATTTTCTGAGTGGCGTATCTATTTTCCGGTGCTAAAGTATTAGAAAGATGTTAATTCGTATGAGCTTTACATAAAAACACATAATAGAATCACAACAAATGTTATCACGAAGAAGGAGATCTATCTACATAATAGAAAGATTATAGAATTTGCAGTGGAGGGTGCCCCCATCCTGTTGAATGAGGTACCTGTCACGCTTCGATCCGGGAGCATGATGGCTGTGAATCTCTAGGATAAAACCCGGAGAAAACACGAAAGCCCAAATAATAATCAAACCCTAAAATAGATTAACACAGCAAAAACGGTACTCAATCTTCAGAGTCCTCACTAAGCGACTTCTTAAATTCCTACAAAATAATAAGTCCTCGTGAGCTAGACGCCCAGCAAGTAACCCACTCTACTAATAATATGTCTAATGGCAAAAATCAACATGTGATATATATTGTAGTAGAAAAAAAATCATAATAATAATATATAAGCCGTCTTGAAAAATAAATAATTTTCTTGTCTCTTATATTGAATTTCAAAATCTATATATATACTAAATTAGAATCATAAATTATTCATATTAACTCATTTTGAATAAATCAATATAAAACGAATCAATCTCCGCTAAAAGTGTATTTTCATAGAAATCAAATCATAAATAATTCATATTAACACAATTCGAATAAATCAACATAAAACGAATCTCCACTAAAGTGTATTATTATGGCAATCGAATTATAAATCACTTATAATATCTCAATTTAAATAAAAATATAAAACAAATCAATCTCTACTGAAAATGTATTATCATAGAAATCGAATCATAAATCATTCATAATATCTCAATTTGAATAAATCAATATAAAAGCAGTCGATCTCTATCAAAAGTGTACTATCATGGAAACCCGCCAAAACTGATAAAATATCATATTGTGTCATTAATGGGTACTCTGACCCGTGGCCACATCGCACTACCTAGTCACCATCGGGATGGCGCCCGGGACTTTTCTAGATAGTCGATCCGTCTAGGGTCATAGTATGTACTCTACAGTGCCCTACCGGCTTTTCCACTAGCCGTTTAGTAAGATTAGAGTCACCGGGACAAAAATCTAGGAATCTTTTCCCTAATCACACTAGAGTCACTTGGTAGCACGTCGCAACGTTACATTCCAAAAATATTTTCCCTGGATTTATCTTCTTGAAAACAAATTAGGTTCCAGATATCACTTTTATCAGTATTCAACTATACTGATTCATTCTGAATCTCAAGTATCAATTTTGTCAATCACCAAAATTCTCAATTCTTCAAATACAATATAAACACGAATAATCCATAAATTCAAATACTACTATTTCCTCCAATATATATATAATATAAATCATTCTTAATAAGTCAGAAAACACGAATAAATAATAATCTAATATTTAATCTTGCAAAATTTCACGTCTCAAAAATAATATTTTATTTTTGATCATATTCTAAAAAAATAAAGATCTCTTATATTTTATTTATAGAAAATAAAATATATTAGCATAAAGATTTCCTCTGTTATTTTCTAAAAATAAAATATAATAATAAATATATTTTTTTTTACAAATCCGAAATTCCTTTAAATTGAACTAAATCTAATTTATATCTTATTTTCTAGAAATAAAATAATATTATTTATTTCAGAAATCCGAAATCCATATAAATTGAAATATTACTACTTATATCTTATTTTATACAGTAGAAATAGATATTAATTATTTTCAGAAATTCATTTAAATTGAAATATTCCTAATTTATTTCTTATTTTCTGCAATAAAAATAAATACTTTGAATTCTGAAAAATAATAAACAATAAAATCCATTTTTTTTCCAAGAACGATAAATATGAATTTTCTATAAAATACAAAATCTTAATATTTCTAATTTTTTATTGAAAATCCTTACAATAACGAAATTTTTTTATTGAAAATCCGTATAATTGACATCATCATATTATAAAGTTTTCTTATCTTATAAAATTAAATACGATCAGAATAACATAAAGAGATATTTACAATTCATCAATTCTATTTTTATATAATAAAAATTTAAGAAAATATGAGTGGGAACTTGCCTTGATCGCTCAATCCAAAATAATTTGATTTTCGCATCCTAATCGTAATCTGCACGAATTCCAAAGTGCTCCATGATTGCCTTCTCTTTCCTTTTCTTCTCTTGGGTATGATTCTCTATTTTCTAGTCTTTTTTTTTCTAATCTCCCTCAAGAATAATCTCTCTTTTTTTTTTCTCTGTACTATAGCACTACCCCTAACATCTCTCTAAAAAAAAAATCCCTCTACGGTTTTCTTTTAGGCCCCCCTTTTATAGTTGAAAAAATATAATAAGAGTCCTATTAGATAAAGATTCTAATATCTTAAAGATATATCTAAAAATTTAATTTAATTTAATAAAAATCCTAAAATATAAAAGATAAAGTAAAATTCCTCATTATCTAAAACTATATATATTTTTATTTATTTTATTTATTTATGTTTTAAAATTCTGGGTTGTTACAGTACCCACCAGTGCAAGGATGGTTGTGCCGGTCGGCACGCCCCGTGCCAGTAGAGGCACGACACTTGGCACGGGGTGTGCCTGTGGCACACCCTCGTGCCGAGCCATGCCGACTGGCACGAGGGCGTGCCGATTCGTGCTAGTCTGGCACGGCCACGTGCCGTCCGGCACAACCTGGTGCCGGTCATGTGCCAATCTAGAGACTTTTTTTTTAATTTTTCTATATCCATTATCTTTATCAAATTAACTTTACTTATTTTCTTAACAAACATGATATGACATATAGAACCCATTTTTTTAACTTTTTCTTATTTCCATCAATTAACTTTTGTCATTTGTCATTTTTGAAATGACAACTTATTTGTCATTTTTTAAAATTGGAATGATAATTCATTTGCTAGACCTAGACAACCACAAAGCTGAATTTATCAAAGACAGAAGAAAGGAAAGGGACCATCTCAAACCAATATGATTATAGTCAGATGAGGGAAGGACTTGAGTCTATAAGTAACAGGACATCAAAAGAGGTGTGCCCACAGGATGATATGAGTTCATCATCATTACCATCTCCATATCTACAATCTGCATATGCTTATGGTGTGTCTATGCCTATGCCAGTGCCGGTCGTTCCCGTGTATATTCAATATTCATATCATATCATTGAAGAATTACAAAATTTTTATTTCTATGAAGAAATATGGGAGACGTTATAACGAGCAATATTATCAGTGAATAAGTTTTGAAGAATATCGACAGTATTTAACGCAATATTCCCATGTTATTCTTGCGCTAGCAAATGAAGTCTTTGATCTTCCTCGTCATTCTACGTTCAACTAGATATTAGTTTTAATTATTGAACTATTATCAATTATACATTGAATGTTATTATGTGTTCAATTATATTATGGAGTATTCAATCATATTATGGAGTGTTTAATCATTAATATTAATTTTAACGAATGTATTCAATCATATTATGTGTTGAATAATATTGATATTCAACTGTTGTTTTATCTTTAATAAAATAGGTTATTTACAAAAATAATCTAAAGATAAAATATTGTAATGTAGATTTTACATTTTAAATTTTAATACATATATTTAGACAAAAAAAAAATCAAAAATTGACATACCAAAGACCCAAAAACATCTGTAAATATCCTAAAACATTTATTAAAAACATTATAAGGGGCGTGCCACTGGCATGGGGGGGGTGTGTGTGTGTGTGTGCCGAGGCGTGCTCGGCACACCCCGTGCCGATGGTGGCACGGCCATCACTGCACCAATGTGGGGTCAACGGAGGCAACATCACGGCAGCGATGCAGCGTGTATAGCAGTAAGCCTACTATCACCAAAAGAGAAACTCTATTATGTTATAAAATATTAGAATTGATACCTATTGAAATCTCAGAAGGTTTTGACCCTTTTGAGGATGCCTACTATCTTTGTTTTTGATAACTCCAATGCTAACTTGTAGCTTCTTTCTTTGGTGGGTCATGTCTTATCATCCTTTTCATGGAAAAAGACAATACATATCTCACTGAATCAAAAATCATCGTGTGTGATGAATCAAGACATGCATTATAAGACATGAAATCAAAAGACATGCATTATAGAACGAATTCTCTTTCTTCTATCTCATAAAATGTATGTGAGGTATATTACTACTCGATCATTACATAAGCTATTATACATCAACACCCCCTTTCAAACTCAAGGTGGATCAAATACACAGTTTCCTAGTGAGATATTTAAGACATGGTAAGGAATGTGACTTGGTTAAGAAACCGACTATCTACTCAGTAGAAGATAGATGAATAAAACGGGTAATACCAACTAGAAACTGAAGTCAAATTAAATGACTATTTACCTCAGTATGCTTGTTTTTCTCATGGAATACAAATTGCTAGATATATGTATAACAATAAAGAATAGTTGGTGTAGGAGAGTTGACACTCCTATATCACCTAACAAATGGCAAAGGTGAATAATCTCTCTAGCAACAGTAGACATAGCCCTATAATCCGCTTAGTACTAAAGAGAGAGACAATCCCACTTTTTGCTTTGCCAGGAGATAAGAGAATCACTAAGAAATAAGCTGAATATGGTGGTATGGCAACGAGTGGTAGGATTTCAAGCCCAGTCTGTATCAAAATAAGCACGAAGCACAAGAGATGAATGCGTAGACATCAAAAGAGAGACTATTAACGAGTAATAGTCTTTTGTACATATCTAAGAATCTGAAGAAGTGTTGCATAATGAACACATAGGGGGCCGCCACAAACTAACTAACTATGCTTACTGCATAAAGAATATCTAGTCTGCTGATACATAAGTACACAAGCTGACCAACAAGTTGTATATCTAGTTCGATATGTCAATGGTACACCGTCTGTAGGACAACACTTCTTTAAAAGGTGTATCCACTGTCCTATCATCAGATAAAGTTGCTCAACTGATTAAATCAGAAGCATACTTTTATTGAGATACAAGTATGCCTCTCTTACTATAAGCAATCTTAAGACCCAAAAAATAGTGCAGAAGATCCAAATCTTTCATCTAAATACACTGAGATAAGTGTTACTGCAAAACCTTGATAGCAACTTAATCATCTTCAATAATAATCATGTCATCTACATATAGAGGAGCATAATCGCCTACCCTTGAAATGATGAATGCACAAACATAAAATAGTCATGAGCACTCTCAACATAACGACGCAGAGAGGCCAGTTGGGAGAAAGTAGAGCTGTTGTGGCAATACCAGAACCTCATTGATGACTTCCATAAACTATGCACTGTCGGCACGACCACGCATTAGGTGGGGGGGAATGTCACACCCTAGCCTATTTTTGACCCAAAACCATGTGGTTTGGGTGCATCAAGGCCTTGACTTGATACTTACCTAGTTCCCTAAAGGATACTTAGGTCTTTTGGTCAAGGGATCCACCATTGCTGGACAAGGGATTGTGCAGCCTTTGTTGACGAAAGGCCTCTAATAGCAACCTTTGTGGACTTTGTACAAAGGAAAATGATGATTAGAGTAGCCAATAGGAGCTCACCCTTATCCATTTGCTGCTCTTCTCATGGCTGATGTGCACAAGAAGAGGAAGATGATGGTTGTTGAAATCTAGCAACCTTGCCAAAGCATTGGGCCCTCCACTGCTCCACCAACCAATCTATCTTATGTACTTTGTGTTCCTTGTTATTTTTATATAAGAGATAGACCCCTATACATCTAACCATCTCATATTTCGGAAGTTAGTTGCTATAAAACTTGAGGGCAAAGCAGTCTTCTCTAACTTAGAAATTCCTGTTGCATCTCCTTTTGATCTAGCCTTTTGTCTTGTGCTCAAATTAGTGAGCTTACCCTCTCTCGCGAAGAAGGAAGAGTGCCGCACGGATCTTCCACCAAGCAAACGGTTAAGTCTGTGACATTCAGCCTAAAGATAGCGAGGAATAGATGAGCTAAGAAGAAGAGCATGAGTAATTTCCCAGATATGTCGATGTTTCCATTCTGTTACATTATTTTGCTCATGAGTGTAGAGATAAGATTGTTGAAAAAGGGTGCCATGAGAATGAAAAATGAAACACATAGCAGTAGAAATCAAGGTTCCAAAAATCGGTATCAGGATCGGGATCGGCTGTCCGAAAAAACGATACGTATCGGCTGTATCGGCCGTACCGGCCGCCTGTATCGGATCGGACTATTTTAATTAAATAAAATTCTAAATATTATTAAAAATGTTCAGATATTTCTAAAAATTTAGAAAAAATTATAAGAAAATAAGAAATAATAATTACTCACATATAAAGCCTAAAAAGTAAAAATCTTTTTTTCTCCCTCTCTTCTTTTCTATCCCTCTAACTGTTAGTCTAAAGTATTCATTCTCTCCCACACTCTTTTTTTTTATCTTTTTCTCTCTCTTTCTCATCTTTTTTTTTAATCTTTCCCAACCCCTCACCCCCCCCCCCCCCCCCTCCCTCGGTAAGCCCTCCTACCCCTGCCATTAATTTCAGTAGTGTAACCTCCCCCTCCCTCGTCGGAGTCGGAGTCCACGGCGGCCAATAACCTCACATCTAACCGCCGATCCAAGAAGCTCCGATGCAGGGAGAGAAGCCCTCTCTGGGCTTCGAGCCCTCATTGAGGAGAGGAGGCACCTCCATGGCCGCCGGCCATGGAGCGGCCCGTCGCCGTCGGCCCTCCTCCTCCCCTCTTTCTTCTTCTTCCCCTCTTTCTTTTTCTTTCCCCCTTACTTACCCGACGGCCTTGTGCTGCGCCGCCGGCCTCGTGCTACGCCGCCGGCCTCGTACTGCGCCGCCCGCAGCCCTGTGGACCTCCTCTCTCCACCTCGATCTCCTTCCCTCGGGAGGAGATGGTGTGGGAGGGTGGGGGTTAAACAAACCCCCATCCATCCCCTCTTAGTGGGCTGCACTGGTCTGCAGCCCACTAAGCTGGTTTTGGTGGGCTACAGACCGCAGCCCACCAACTCGATTGTGGTGGCTGCAGCCCACTGTCACGATCCAAAATTGGAATCATGACCGGCCATGCATCTTAATATGCTTGAGATGCACGAAGCCTTAATAATACTCTCTACGTATACGATGATAAGATAAATAAATAAAATGAGAATGTGCTTTATTAAAATTTTATTACTAAATGCAATTAAAATAAAAACAATGTTAATGTTTTTGAGTCTCTAAACTAAAATAAAATAAAATAAAATCTTCTAATCTAAAGCACAAAATCTAAAAGAGCGAAAAAGTAAATAGGCGAATCCTAAGTGGAGGTGGAATCCAGGTACATCACGCTCAGTCGCCCCGCTGACTATTACCTGAAATAAATAAACAAATACAAAAACAATAGAACTCGTGAGCCAACAACTATAGCTCAGTGAGTGGAATCCACTCGGACCAAATAAATTTTAAAACATATTAATGCTGAATAAATTAAACTAAAAGTAACAATATCCATCATAATATGCAATAGGCATGCTCTCTACATAATAACAATGATAACAATAGAGAAATGTCACAACTTGTAACCTTGCACGTTTTCAACATATTAACATCTTTTTGATATTTATACCGTCATATGTCTCAATGGGTCTAAACCCTGTGGATCCACATCAACTAGAAGTCACCTCGAGATGACGCTCGGGACTTTTCTTCATAGCTGATTCGGTTAGGATCATCAGAGGGTATCACCCTGTGATCAACACACTCTGTCTTTTTCTCTAACCGTTGAGAGAAGTTAGAGTCACCTAGGAAATTTTCTCATTTTTTCCCTAGGACTGTTCCCTAACCCCGCCAGAGTCACCTAAGAAAGTCACCGCAGTGATCTAATTTAGGACTTTCCTCTGGACTTCCAGATAGACTTAAGTCACCACGAAAAATCGCAAACGATTTATACCGGGACTGTTCTCTAAGTCATATCAATACTAGTCTCCTTTTTCTTTTCAAAATTCTCAATATTAGCACGAAGTATGGTGATGCACTGAATATAATAATTAAATGCACACAGAAAATAAAACAATTAAATTTTCGCACGTACGGATGAAATAAATAGACTTGCACACAAAAATTGCAACAATTTAATTTTTACATATGAGAGTGTAATAAATAATTTGCACACAGAAAATTTACATGGTCTGACAAAAATACAAAATACAATAAAATAAACACGTGAGTGAACCCACTCACCTGAGTCTAGGCAAGACAACCAAAATCTCAAATCTCTAGTCCACGTACTAAAAATCACCACCTTAAATAATAAATAACAATAACATTTTTAATTAAAACAATTATTAAAAATGTTTATACAATTTAACCTAAGAATAATTAATTTGGGCTAAAATAAGCCCAAATCAATAGGGGGGCTGCAGTTGGCCCGCAGCCCACCTAAATAAATTCTTAAATGGATTGGGCCAAGGCCCAATCCAATTAGATAATGGAACCGGGTCAGGTTCCTTGGATTCGGATCCAACCCGACCCGAATCCATCACTAAAAGGGAGAAGATCAGACTCGGGCAAACCAAGTCTGTCTTCCCCAAACCGAAGAGAAAGAGAGGAAAAGAGAGGAAAAGAGAGAGAAAGAAGAAGAGAAAGAGGAACACGCCGGCGACCGCCACGGCGAAGGTTCACCGGCCGCACCCCTGGCTCCCCAACACCCATACGGTGCCGCCTTCCTCGCGAGGTGGAGGAGAACCCGCGAACGATGGTCGATCCCATGACCGACGGCGACCGGAGCCACGAGGGCTCCAATGGTGACTGCCCACGGCACGAGGCCAACGGCACGGCGCTTCCAGAGGTAGCGGCTGCGACTCAAAGTCGCCGGCCGGCCAGATTTGCCGACGAGGTCGAAAACCTCCAAATTAGGTATTTTCACTAAACCCTATTATTCTTAAATTAACTTTGAGGGGTTAGAGAGGGCTTACGGGGGAGTCGCGTGGTGGTCTACGCTGGCTCCGACGATGCTCCGGCAAGCCGATTCCACGGCGTGACTCCGTCGGTGAAGGAGGAAAAAAAGAGAGAGGAGAGGGCTGAGATTATTAATCATTAAGCAAAGAGAGAGAGAGAGAGAGATTAGGGTTTTTAATTTATAGATTAGAAGAGGATTAAATCTAATCTGATTCGGATTAGATGAAATCCCTTCTCAACCCAATTTTTTTTTTTTATTATTATTATTATTTTTTTTTTTTTGGTCCTAGCACCCACAGCAAGCCTTAGTGGGCTGTGGTTGGACCCCCAGCCCACCTCTTGCAACCTTGTGCCAAGGCCCTCTTGCCTATTGGGTTAGAGTTGAGCCTAACCCAATACCTCTAGCTTAGCCCATTTGGAGCCATTTGGACCATATAACCCCGTTTATCTATTTCCACCTGATTTAATTAGCCTAACCCCCCGTAATGATAATTTATTATCATGTGAATTTTAGGATAACATATGACTCGCCCTATGTCACGACCCAAAATTGGAATCATGACCGGCCATGCATCTCAATATACTTGAGATGCACGAAGCCTTAATAATACTCTCTACGTATACGATGACAAGATAAACAAATAAAATGAGAATGTGCTTTATTAAAATTTTATTACTAAATGCAATTAAAATAAAAACAATGTTAATGTTTTTGAGTCTCTAAAATAAAATAAAATAAAATAAAATCTTCTAATCTAAAGCACAAAATCTAAAAGAGCGGAAAAGTAAATAGGCGAATCCTAAGTGGAGGTGGAATCTGGGTACATCACGCTCAGTCGCTCCGCTGACTATTACCTGAAATAAATAAACAAATACAAAAAAAACAATAGAACTCGTGAGCCAACAACTATAGCTCAGTGAGTAGAATCCACTCGAACCAAATAAATTTTAAAACATAACATATTAATGCTAAATAAATTAAACTAAAAGTAACAATATCCATCATGATATGCAATAGGCATGCTCTCTACATAATAACAATGATAACAATAGAGAAATGTCACAACTTGTAACCTTGCACGTTTTCAACATATTAACATCTTTTTGATATTTATTTTGTCATATGTCTCAATGGGTCTAAACCCTGTGGATCCACATCAATTAGAAGTCACCTCGAGATAACGCTCAGGACTTTTCTTCATAGCTAATCCGGTTAGGGTCATCAGAGGGTATCACTCTGTGATCAACACACTCTGTCTTTTCCTCTAACCGTTGAGAGAAGTCAGAGTCACCTAGGAAATTTTCTCATTTTTCCTAAGACTGTTCTCTAACCCCGCCTATCAGAACCAGAATATAAAAAAAAAAAGGTTGAGAGAGAGAAGGGTGCACGTGCTCTGCACGTGCAGCCCTCCCCTCTCCCTCTCCAGCACGCATCGTGGCGCAGAGAGAGAAAAATCACGCCTAATCCGGATCGGATTAGGTCTAGATTTTTCTCTTCTAATCTATAAATTGGACCTTAATTATCTCTCTCTCTCTCTCTCTTTTCTTCCTCCTTCACCGACGGAGTCGCGCAGTGGAACCGGCCTGCCGGAGCGTCGTCGGAACCAGCGGAGACCACCACTCGATTCCCCCGTAAGCCCTCTCTCTCCCCTCAAAGTTAATTTAAGAAATATAGGGTTTAGTGAACTTACCTAATTTTTTGAGGGTTTTCGGCCTCATCGGTAATTTGGCCGGCCGGTGGCTTCGAGTCGCGGCCGCTACCTCCGGATCCCGTCAGGAACTGAGAGTGCGCCGGCGAACCTCCGCCGTGGCGGCCGCCGGCGTCGCCTTCTTTTTCTTTTTCTTCTTCTTCTTCTTCTTTCTTTTCCTCTCTTTTTCTCTCTCTCTCTTCGGTTTGGGGAAGACAGACTCGGGTTGCCCGAGTCTGATCTTCTCCCTTTTAGTGATGGATTCGGGTCGGGTTGGATCCGAATCCAAGGAACCCGACCCGGTTCCATTATCTAATTGGATTGGGCCTTGGCCCAATCCATTTAAGAATTTAATTGGGTGGGCTGCGGGCTAACTGCAGCCCAGCCCAATTGATTTGGGCTTATTTTAGCCCAAATTAATTATTCTTAGGTTAAATTGTATAAACATTTTTTAATAATTGTTTTGATTAAAAAATGTTATTGTTATTTATTATTTAAGGTGGTGATTTTTAGTACGTGGGCTAGAGATTTGAGATTTTAGTTGTCTTGCCTAGACTCAGGTAAGTGGGTTCACTCACGTTTTTATTTTATTGTATTTCGTATTTTTGTCAGACCATGTAAATTTTCTATATGCAAATTATTTATTTCACTCTCATGTGTAAAAATTAAATTATTGCAATTTCTGTGTGCAAGTCTATTTATTTCATCCGTACGTGCGAAAATTTAATTGTTTTATTTTCTATGTGCATTTTATTATTATATTCAGTGCATCACTATACTTCGTGCTAATATTGAAATTTCTGAAAAGAAAAATGAGATTATTATTAATATGACTTAGAGAACAGTCCCGGTATAAATCGTTGCGATTTTCCGTGGTGACTCAAGTCTATCTGGAAGTCCAGGGGAAAGTCCTAAGTTAGATCACTGCGATGACTTTCTTAGGTGACTCTGGCGGGATTAGGGAACAGTCCTAGGAAAAATAAGAAAACTTCCTAGGTGACTCTAACTTCTCTCAACGGTTAGAGGAAAAAACAGAGTGTGTTGATCACAGGGTGATACCCTCTGATGACCCTAATCGGATCAGCTATGAAGAAAAGTCCCGAGCGTCATCTCGAGGTGACTTCTAGTTGATGTGGATCCACAGGGTTTAGACCCATTGAGACATATGACGGTATAAATATCAAAAAGATGTTAATATGTTGAAAACGTGTAAGGTTACAAGTTGTGACATTTCTCTATTGTTATCATTGTTATTATGTAGAGAGCATGCCTATTGCATACTATGATGGATATTGTTGCTTTTAGTTTAATTTATTCAGCATTAATATGTTTTAAAATTTATTTGGTTCGAGTGGATTCCACTCACTGAGCTATAGTTGTTGGCTCACGAGTTCTATTGTTTTTGTATTTGTTTATTTATTTCAGGTAATAGTCAGCGGGGCGATTGAGCGTGATGTATCCGGATTCCACCTCCACTTAGGATTCACCTATTTACCTTTCCGCTCTTTTAGATCTTGTGCTTTATTTTAAGAAGATTTTATTTTATTTTATTTTAGTTTAGAGACTCAAAAACATTAACATTGTTTATTTTATTTCAATTGCATTTAGTAATAAAATTTTAATAAAGCACATTCTCATTTTATTTATTTATATTGTCATCATATACGTAGAGTATTATTAAGGCTTCGTGCATCTCAAGCATATTGAGATGCATGGCCAGTCATGATTCCTATTTTGGGTGGTGGCCCCAATTTAATAATACTAGAGGGATGAGAGAGGGCTCACCGGGGAGGAGTGTGGTGGCCCCAATTTACTCCGGCGACGCTCCGGCAGGCCGATTCCACGGCGTGACTCCGACGGTGAGGAAGAAGCGAAAGAAGGGAGGAAGAAGAGAAAGAGAGAGAAAAGGGCTAAGATGGTTAAATAGAGATTAGGGTTTTTAATTTATAGATTAGAAAAGGATTAAATCTAATCTGATTCGGATTAGGTGAAATCCCTTCTCTCCCGCTGCGTACCGGAGAGGGAGAGGGGAGGGGCACGTGCACCCTCCTCTCTCAACCCAAATATTTTATTTTATTTTATTTTATTTTATTTTATTTTATTTTATTTTTTTCTGGTCCTAACACCCTAGGAGACTCTTGACTCATGTATATGCCTAAACATAAATGCTCTAATAAGATAATTAATTCTATTAGTTCGCTAATCTTACGTATGGCTTACTTGCATGAATTAATAGAATTGACACCGCGTGAGGAGGATTTTGGGATTCCGGAGGAGCAGGCTAGCTGACGAGATTTAGTATACTATGGAGACCCCCCAGGCGAGTAGAGTTATACAAATCTAGAATAATATAGTTACAGTCATTATACCTGTCATAACACTGTAGGAAATATCGGTATTAATACATGCATTTAGTATACCATGTTATATCTTTACATATGCAATTATTGATAACTTGTTCATCATGATATTATGAGAATGTTAATATAGCATAAGCATTAGTGTGATGATGCTCTACATGTATCCTGTATGATATACCCTTGCATATATATATATATATATCTGTTGTGAATATAGAATGTAACGATCATGATGACTATGACATGCTTTATACACTCATAGACACTGCACCACTTCCACCTATCATTAGTAGTCGGTTTCTGACTAGGCAGTATCCTTACTCACTCAGCCTAGGGTTAAGAGTAGAGTATATTTTATATGACTATACTATTAGCGGCCTACACCTGAGGTCGAGAGCCTATGTGGCATTCAGGTAGTTATACTGCATAGTCAGGACTAAATTATGATGATAGAAGAACATGATTGTGAGGCGGGAATATAACTCTAGCGGTACCTGACGACGCAGGGTTAGGGCGTATGTTAATGAGCCGAGAGCTCCCGATTCTCCCGCTAAGGGCGGTGATGATTTAGAGAGAGTGAGATATGGGCTTACGACCGAGGTCCTTAATTTGATGGCCACAAACAACCGGTCACTTGTAGTGTCGCCATACACGTGTAGGTGACATTACCGCTAGATGTGTATATATACCCCCTCGATGTATGAGATGATGGATGATTGTTTCTTGAGAGTATTTACCCTGTGTGGTGAATAGCTCGGTGAGCGATGATAAGTATGATATATGCTTTGGTAAGCATGAGATGACTAAACTACTCTTTTATTGCTATGCATAACATGTAAACACTATGATTAAGAAGTGTACAAATAAGAAATTGTATCAAGCTTTATATCTGTGTGTACTTATCTTGATACATTAGGAACTAGCATGCTCCAGGATAGTGACTGGTAATCTTTATCGATTGCATTGATTTAGTAACTCATGTTAAGTCATTTCAACAAACATATTATGATTGCTAGTAAATATAGGCATACAATGTATATACACATGCGATTTCATTATTTTAGATGGTATGGATCCTACTCGTTGGGCTGTAAGCTCACCACCTCTTAATGGTATTATTTCATAGCTAGGGGACGCAGGTGCGGGTAGCGAGGAGTAGCTGTCTTTCTTTTTCAGTATGTCTATTAGTTGTATTAAGCCCCTGCGAGGACGTTATGTTTGATGATGTATTTTGGACTTTAGCATTATATTTTGGATGTATATTTAGAAGGCTTGTTGTGGCCTGTGGAACTTGTATCCGGACTCTTATGGTTGAGTTTATTTATGGTGAATTTGTGTTGTTGTATGCCTTGTGAAATCCTTGTACTGACAGGTCATGTGATGTACCGCGTGGAGGGATTTATCCACGCGGTTTACACGTGTATTTAAAGGTTTGGGTGTTTCACTAATGGAGTAGATCAAGATTGAAGAGTACGAAGGCGCGTCTCCTCAAGGACTAGCTCGGCCACAACAGACTCTAAACTCAGTAATGTAGAAAATACTAAAGAGACAAACTCAAGATGAAGAGCATACAAAAACTAATAAATGAATAGGTGGCTCAAAAGCTTGCAATTCCTGATAGAAACCCAACATATAATTGTAAAACTATTGTATAGGCCGACACGACACGTGCCATGGAAGACTACTCGTTTTCACCTTTTATCGCTCGCTGTCGAGGTCCACAATTTAAGTTTTTATTCAACCCAACCCGACCCATCTTCTTCCGAGTTAGGTTAACCAATGTGAGCGACGTGTGACGCCCCATCAAAATTTTAATCGAAACTAAAGTGTCATAACAGTCCAATGGCCTAAGCAGTATAATAACAAAGCTAGACTCGAAGTAAGCAATGCAATAACAAAACTGGATTCAATGGACATTACGGTAATTTGGTGAGCTTTTCTGCTACTGGATTGATAAGGATAAGGATAACCAATCTTGATCTTATCCTTAGCCTCCCAAATAGAAAATATATTTAGGTATCTTAGTAGCTAAGTTTTCTTTAACATATATAAAAGCTTGTACACTTAGTTGTAAAAGGGATCTAAAGTTTAATGAACGAAAAGAAGTGAAAACTTTATTAGGAAAGCTTGTCTTCTTTAAGTGTTATTGAAGTCTCATTTTCTTTTCTTCTACAATATCTTTACTTCGAGGCTTACTTCATCTTGCGAAGAAGGCTACGTGTCGCGCAGACTAGCCAACCAATCGAAAAGGTTAAGTCTGTGACAGGTGGCTCTTTATTAAGATAGGAGCATGCGAGCAACAGGTGATGACAAGGTCGATGTTAAGTGGCGAGCAGCAAAGGGCGAAAGCGAGGAGCGACGGCGAGTGGATCGCTGTTGTGAGGGGTGTCATGCGGCACCCCACATGCCACGTGGGATGCTACCAGCACGACCATCATTGGTATAGATCAATCACTTTGTTGAGCAGCTTACGCACTAGATAAAAGATGATATTTGCGAGCACCACTTGATTCAATAAAATGAGTTCAAAGATAGCTCCAAAGATCTACTGCAGTAGTAAAACAAATAAGATATGGTCGAAGAGCCTTATCAATTGATGCAATCAGATAGTGTCTAACATGCCAGTCAGGAGCCTTCCAATCAATATATTTTTTTGATAGCTTGCCTTCTCATCTAGAGCATCCAAAGGGAAAGGGACTGGATTTGTCAAGATGACTTGTGAGATCATAACTATCAAGTGCACTTTCTACCGTTGCAGACCAATATGGCTAGTCGACAGTTGTCACAAGCATAAATTGGCGGATGAAGAAAGATAATCACGAGTTAGATCTGTGGTAGCCATGACGATTGATTGAAGGAAAGAGGAGAAAAAAATAGCAGCTGTAAAGAGTCTGCATTGGAAGAAAAGAATAGACTAGAGGGTTGTTCTTCTCAACTCTACAATGGGAAGTCTTGCTGCTGGGACCACAAGAGAAGGATTTCACTGTCAGACCACGTGAGAGGGATTTCATGTTGCACGATGTTATAGACTTGCTGCTGGAACCACATGAGAGGGATTCCACACAAGAGAAGCCTAACTGGTTTTGGGACTTCACAAGCAGGAGAGAGAAGCCTCCCTCAACGTGCGAGTAATTTGCTAGAATCCGACAAACTGAAAGAACTTCCAAGCACGTGCGACTAAGATCTAGAGTCCAACAAACAAGAAAAATCCTCCACTGCAGGATTGAGTTGCTGAAGTCTGGCAGGGGAAGAAATCCATGAAGAGAGAAGCTTCCAATAAACTAGGAGTCTGACGCCAAAAATACAGAGAACCCTAAACCAGCCCCAATAACATGTTATGATAGAAAGAATTCTCTATCTTTTATCTCATTTGGAAGAAACATCTTATATACATGTACATGAGGTATATTATCTAACGTAAGTTATTACACATCAACAGCAACGAAGTAAAGAGATCATCAAACTTAAAAGCAAGCATCCGGAATTTCAAAAATCTAAATCAGCTACCAAAATCACATCTATGTATAGTGGTTCTATACTTGACTTTCTATGTATATACCATATGGATGTTATAAAACGAATACCAAACAAATATTGGTCAAAGAGTTCGATTAAAAGGGTCATAACATTAAATAAAATTAAAATATCAATTATCTAGCATGCATGGTTAACAATTGAAAATCCTAAGATTTAACAAACAAAATGTGCATAACTTGGATATGATTGGTAATTCACAAATTTGTATTCACACCTTATGAAACGACAGCTAGTTTTTGTTATCCTAAAAATTAGGACACCTCTAAACGGTTTTATCTTAGGAGACCTTATCCTACTAGAAGAAGGCTTTAAATCCTGATAAAACTAAACCTAAAAGCACCCCTATATATATACATATGATGTGAGATAGCTATAGTAGATGAGCACTAGGTTTATGGATCATCTCTCTCTCTCTCTCTCTCTCTCTCTCAAAATCATGTCCAGGCCACCATTCAGGCTTAGGATTTGAATGGTGAATTAGTGTGTTGTTCTATCTGACATTGTCTGGTTCAACATAGGCCATTCCGTGATCGAGCCTTTCTTTGTCTGCATCAATGATCCTGTGTCTGCTGCATCAACATCGTAGTACTCTTTCAACACTTTTCAGTACTGAACCCAAAATTTCCTTCATAGATAATTTAAAAGCAACACTAATAAGTAAAAAGCAAACCTAAATAGCAAAATTTGATGGCATATAAATATTGGTTAATTAGAACCTCCTTTAGTTTGAAACAAATAAAGAATTTGACAGCATGGTAATCATAAATTCACAAAAGTTCTGTCTAAAACACTAGCTAGACTAGATAAAACTAAACACTACATCTATGATATATCAGACTATCAGTTTCTAAAGTCAAACATAGAAAAGGAATGTTAGTTACACACTCCCAGTGCCAATGGCATGTCCAAACAGGTAAGAATGAAACCAGATAAAAGTAATCCATGTAACCAAAAGGGTAAAACCTGAAAATATCTTCTTCTGAACTAAAATTCCATTAGCTAAATCTGTTCCAGAACTTAATAAGGGACACCTATATGATATTTCTACTCTTGATTTGAAATAAATATCCATAGGAAACAAGTATTTCATACCTGCAATGAGCACTAAACCAAAGATTCTCCTCCACCGTCAAGTTTCCATGAACGATATCATCTTGTGGCACGAAACCAATGATTTTCTTATATGAACGAATAGGTGCAATTTTCCCATTTATGAGAACCATACCAGTCACGTTACATCCAGTTGCCTTTCCAGCCAGAGCATTAAGAAAAGTGGTCTTTCCTGCCCCTGATGGGCCCATTACAGCACTTACTCGTCCAGGCATAAGTTTTCCTGTGATAGACCTTAGTAGTCTTTTGCTTCCCAAACTCAGAGTTAGGTCCTTAAATGAAATCTCAAGCAAAGGCCTGGTTCTGATTTTATTATCAATAGCTACAGTAACTACTCCTGAAAAGGTTAAGTCCTTGTTTTCCTGTTGCACATTTTTTTCCTTTTCAAGTTGGCCATATGCATACTTGAAGATCTCAGTACGGGTATGCCTATGTTTACCTTCAGAAACATTTTTTTTCTTTTTACCTCCAACTTCCAGATTGTACCCTTCAACACCATCAGTATCCACTTCAGTTGAATGAATTATTTTAGAAAATTTATTTGGCTCCGGAAAATTAGAAGTGGATGTTTCTGATGATTCATGAGATCGACCAAGCATAGGCAATGAATCCTGCTGCTTTAAAGATTTCCGGCGAGAGAATGTGCGAGATAATTGCATCTGGAGTCCCTTGGATTGCTTCTTTACAATTTCTTTCGCTGCTTTCCATCTCTCACGAGCATGTGCAGCTTCTCTGGCCATCACTGCAGCAGCTTCCCTTGATTTGGCTAGTCTTCTTTCACGGTTGGTGAGAATTTGACCAGAGAAGTTATATATAATGAGTAGCAGCAAGCTTAACACAACCTACATGAAATAACAGACATGTCAATTCTTTATGCTGAAGTTCCAAATTCACATAAAACATATATTTCTTCCTCTAGCAATTAGCATCTATTGCATTGTTAAGCAAGGAAAATAGAAAAGCTTAATGTTAAATTGGTTCAAATGAGGAAATTGTACATGTATGTAGACAATATCTAGTATTAATATAACCTAAAGAACCTAATGGAGATATCCCAGAAGGATAAAAAAGAAAAAAAAAATTGTAACAACTAAAGTTTCTCTTTACTTTAAGCAGACATGAATAAGTAGACGTCCTAACAGTAGCTGGGAAATGAAGGACAGAACAAACTCAGATCTTCAAGATCTATGTATGAGAGAACCAAAAATTTTCTTCAGAAATAATGGAAGTAAACACCACCTACACATATCCAATTACAAAATAGTTTGCTTTCTAGTTATACAGCATTGAACACTGAAAAAAAAAAAAGATATTAGAATTCCAGATGGATCATCAACATACTCTGTGAAGTTTAGGCAAGTCTAGTACATACTATTCATGACACTTATGGATAAATTAAAATGCTTAAACACAATGTGAAATGCAATAGATTACACATACTTCTATGAGGACTACTGTCACAGATCATTCACAATAGGTCAGCAGTAGTTGTCTATCAAAATATCATGTACAGTTACTCCGGTTGCCTTTGATTTGCATCCAAATTCAATCCCACTTCAAACCTTGATGACCTTTCTTTCATCCTTGATCTGAAATTCTGAACCAAACATTGGATCCGGAAAACCTTCAAATCCCAATTGTTTGACCTTTTATTTTATGATCTGAGTTCCCTATATCTATTCTTTATCAGATTGGGATCAAAGCTACATGGTCCTACATCAGAATCCTAATAAAGGAGTCTCATTTATTTATTCACGTCTCCTCCCAAATGTAATGAAATAAATCTATAAAGTTCTCTTAGCCTTTTTCATCCAAAAGATGGGCAATATGGTTTGACTATAGATACAGCTCACTTAGCCTAGGCCTACAATCTGTTTGTCAATGTTTAGTGGACAGTAGTAATCTTGATAAGAACATTGAAATCTACCTTTCCATTCTGACTTCTCAGCACAACAGTGATGGACAAATTGTGCAGTGACTTTATCAACCAAAACAAGCACTTAATTTCAGAAAACACAAGGACATATTGAATATGTCAAACAACTATCTCATTTTTTTTCGAGTGCAGTAGATGATGGCATGCTTTTATGTCTTATCTAATATTTGAAATAATATCAGAAAGGTTATAAAGTATGTGCAATGTTATGTGGAGCATAAATTTGGTAATTAAAAAAGAAATGTAAATGGCAACTGATTTATTTTCTAAATATAAATTGACCAGACACTTACAATTAACAAGACACCAATCAATGAAATATCCTGATTTCCTGAGTTTGGCTTGCAAGAGCTTTTTCTGAAGCATCCTGTAGGTTCACTGTAAGTTCAGTACGAGTTTGTCTTCCGCCACAAAAAACCAAAACAGAACATAAGTGATTGTTCGGTATGTTAAATAATCTGGAAGAAAGCAACTTCATCATATCTGTTGGAGAGCTTGAACCAAAAAGATGTCAAACAACATGCAGAAAAGCATATTGCATCCTTTAGTTTCATCATTTTAGATCTATATAGTTTAGAATGGCACATGGTCATAATAGCTGGTTCAGATTCATTAAGGAGCTCCACAGCGGGCAATCCGTAATCACCAACCAACTGAAAGCAGGTGGTGCTAGATTGTAGAAATTCTTGTGTCCAAATACTAGATTAATCTATACCTTGTAATAGTAATTGATCCAGATTCATTTGGGATAATAGAAAGGAACATCATCAACCACCAAATAGATGAAATCAGGTGGAGCATTTGATGGGCAGAATCTGACTCATCTTTGGAGGAGCTTCCAAGATTAAAATACTCCCTAGAAATCCACCTTTCATAGCAGCTGATCTCCCTTAGGAAGCATTCCATGTAGTGCCATCCCCACAGGCGATGTGTCGGCATCAAGGAAGGCCGTTCGGACTGGCACTCGCTATGTCAAAGTAAAAGCAGCACATGGCATGAGAGGTGCCGCACAACACCCCTCCTCTTGTCTCCTAGCAACAATCAATGAACGTGAAGATCTCCTAGAGGCAGTTAATTGCAAAGAGTGGCTGAAGGAGGTGTTTCTAGCCGGCGGAGAGGTGGAGGAGATAACGGCGAAGGGGATCGAGAAGGTGGTAATGGCAATAATGGCATCGAGCAAGAGAAGTAAGACGATCTGCCTAAGCAGATTGTTTCCTAAGTTAGATCTCCTTTGCGGATCCTAACTTAAATCCACTTGGCTAGTTATAATCTATGATATCATCTCCACCATAGCTAGGACACCACAGTGCGGCGACGGCGATGGCAAAGGCTTTCGACGGATGTAAGCCCTCTTTCTTTTTCTCTTCATCTCTCTTTCTCTCCCTCACCGAAATCTCTCTCTGCCTTCTTATTTTTTTGCAATGTTTATGTCACACAATGCATCTTCACAGCTGTAACAACTCGGAATTTTAAAACATAAATAAATGAATAAAATAAATAGAAAAATACATTTAGATAATGAGGAATTTTAGTTAGGGTGGCACTGTGCTACAGTGCCGAGAATAGGAAAAAAAATAAGAGATTTTTCTTGAGAGAGATTACAGATTAGCGAGCAAAGAAAAAAAAGAGAAGAAAAGAAAAGAGAAGACAACCATGAAGCACATTGGAAACCGTGCAAATTACGATGAGGATTCAAAAATCAAATTATCTTTAAATTGAACTATCAAAGCAAGTTCCCACTCATATTTTCTTAAATTTTTATTATATAAAAATAGAATTGATGAATAGGAAAAAAAAAAATTATTTATTCTTATCCTGTTTAATTTTATGAGATAAGAAATTATAATATGATGATCATGTATAGGAAAATTAAGAAATTTGTTATTTTAAGGATTTCAATGAAAAATTATAGATGTTACGATTATTTGTATTTTATAGGGAATTCAGATTTATTATTTTCGGAATAAAAAAAGAACTTTATTGTTTATATTTTCAGATTTCTAAAAATATTTAATATTTCTCTTATTGCAGAAAATAAGATATAAATTAGGAATATTTCAATTTATATGAATTTCGGATTTCTGAAAATAAATAATATTTATTTTTATTCTAGAAAATAAGATATAAATTGGAAGTACTTCAATTTATATGAATTTCAGATTTCTGAAAATAATTAATATTTATTTTATTTCTACAAAATAAGATATAAATTGAAATTACTTCAATTTAAAGGAATTTCGGATTTGTAAAAATATTTATTATTATATTCTATTTTCAGAAAATAATAGAGGAAATCTTTATGCTAAGAAAATAAAATATAAGAGATTTTTATTAAAAAGAAAGATTTTTGAAAAGATGATCACAAATAAAATATTATTTTTGAGATGTGAAATTTTGCAAGATCATATATTAGATTATTATTTATTCGTGTTTTCTAACTTATTAAGAATGATTTATATTATATATTAGAGGAAATAATAGTATTTGGATTTATGGATTATTCGTGCATATATTATATTTGAAGAATTGAGAATTTTAATAATTGAGGAATTTGATACTTGAGATTCAAAATAAATCAGTGTAGTTGAATACTGATAAAAGTGAGATCTAGAACTCAAGATATTTTCAGGAAAATAAGTCTACGAAAAAGATTCTTGGAATGTAACGTTGTAACGTGGTACCAAGTGACTCTAAAGGGATTAGGGAAAAGATTCCTGAATTTTTGTCGTGATGACTTTAATCTTACTCAACTACTAGTAGAAAAGTCGGTAGGGCACTACAGAGTACCTACTTTGATCCTAGATAGATCAACTATTTAGAAAAGTCACGGGCACTATCCCGATGGTGACTAGGTAGTACAATGTGGCCACGGGTCAGAGCACCCATTAAAGAAACAATATGGCATTTTTATCAATTTTGGCGAGTTTCCATGATAGTACACTTTTAGCAAAGATTGATTTGTTTAATATTAATTTATTCAGATTGTGTTAATATGAATGATTTCTAATTTGATTTCTATGATAGTACACTTTTGGCAAAGATCAATTAATTGCTATGATAATACATAAGTACTTTGCAGTATCTTACCAACTTTTGTACTAACCATTAAGTAAGATTAGGGTCACTAGAACAAAAATACAAAAATCTTGTAACAACCCAGAATTTTAAAACATAAATAAATAAAATAAATAGAAATATACAGTTTAGATAATGAGGAATTTTACTTTATCTTTTATATTTTAGGATTTTTATTAAATTAAATTAAATTAAATTTTTAGATATATCTTTAAGATATTAGAATCCTTATTCTAATAGGACTCTTATTATATTTTTTCAACTATAAAAACGGGGGGCCCTAGAAGAAAATCCTAAAAGTTATTTTTTTTAGAAGAGAAATTAGGTGGTACTGTAGCAATGTACCGAGAAAAAAAAAGATTATTCTTGAGAGAAGTTAGAGAGAAAAAAAAAAGAATAGAAAATAGAAAATCATACACAAGAGAAGAAAAGGAAAGAAAAGGTAATCATGGAGCGCTTTGGAATTCGTGCAGATTACGATTAGGATGCAAAAATCAAATTATTTTGGATCAAGCGATCGAGGCAAGTTCCCACTCATATTTTCTTAAATTTTTATTATATAAAAATAAAATTGATGAGTTGTAAATATATCTTTATGTTATTCCGATCGTATTTAATTTTATAAGATAAGAAACTTTATAATATGATGATGTCAATTATACGGGAAGTTAAGAAGTTCGTTATTTTAAGGATTTTCAATAAAAAATTAGAAATATTAAGATTTTGTATTTTATATAAAATTCATATTTATCATTCTTTGAAAAAAAAAAAGGGAATTTATTGTTTATTATTTTTCAGATTTCAAAGTATTTATTTTTATTGCAGAAAATAAGAAATAAATTAGGAATATTTCAATTTAAATGAATTTCTGGATTTCTGAAAATAATTAATATCTATTTCTACTGTAGAAAATAAGATATAAAGTAGTAATATTTCAATTTATATGGATTTTGGATTTCTGAAATAAATAATATTATTTTATTTCTAGAAAATAAGATATAAATTAGAATTAGTTCAGTTTAAAGGAATTTCGGATTTGTAAGAAAAAATATTTATTATTATATTATATTTTTAGAAAATAACAGAGGAAATCTTTATGCTAATATATTTTATTTTCTATAAATAAAATATAAGAGATTTTTATTTTTCGAATATGATCAAAAATGAAATATTATTTTTGAGACTTGAAATTTTGCAAGATTATTATTTATTTGTGTTTTCTGACTTATTAAGAATGATTTATATTATATATATATTAGAGGAAATAGTATTATTTGAATTTATGGATTATTTGTTTATATATTGTATTTGAAGAATTGAGAATTTTGGTGATTGAGAAAATTGATATTTGAGATTCAGAATGAATCAGTATAGTTGAATACTGATAAAAGTGAAATCTAGAACCCAATTTGTTTTCAAGAAGATAAGTCCAAGGAAAAGATTCTTAGAATGTAACATTGCAACGTACTACCAAGTGACTCTAGCGGGATTAGGGAAAAGATTCCTGAATTTTTATCCTGGTGACTTTAATCTTTCTCAACGGCTAGTGGAAAAGTCAGTAGGGCACTGTATAGTACCTACTGTGACCCTAGATGGATCGACTATCTAGAAAAGTCCCGGGCGCCATCCCGATGGTGACTAAGTAGTGCGATGTGGCCACGGGTCAGAGTACCCATTAATGAGACAATATGGCATTTTATCAGTTTTGGCGGGTTTCCATGATAGTACACTTTTGGCAGAGATCAACTGCTTTTATATTGATTTATTCAAATTAAGCTATTATGAATGATTTATGATTCGATTCCCATGATAGTACATTTTCAGTAGAGATTGATTTGTTTTATATTAATTCATTTAAATTAAGATATTATAAGTGATTGATAATTCGATTTCCATGATAATACACTTTAGTGGAGATTCATTTTATGCTGATTTATTCGGATTGTGTTAATATGAATGATTTATGATTTGATTTCTATGAAAATACACTTTTAGCGAAGATTGATTCGTTTCATATTGATTTATTCAAAATGAGTTAATATGAATAATTTATGATTCTAATTTAGTATATATGGATTTTAAAATTCAATATAAGAGACAAGAAAATTATTTATTTTTCAAGACGACTTATATATTATTATTATAATTCTTTTTCTGCTACTATATGTATCACATGTTAATATTTGTCATTAGACATATTATTAGTAGAGTGGGTTACTTGCTGGGCGTCTAGCTCATGAGGACTTATTATTTTGCAGGAATTTAAGAAGCCGCTTAGTGAGGACTCTGAAGACTGAGTACATTTTTCGCTGTGTCAATCTATTTTAGGATTTGATTACTATTTGGGCTTTTGTGTTTTCTCTGAGTTTTATTCTAGAGATTCACGGCCATCATGTTCTCAGATTAGGGCGTGACAAATCTTTTCCCTAATCCTGCTAATCACTTGGTAGCACATCGCAACATTACATTCCAAGAATTTTTTTCCTAGACTTATCTTCTTGAAAATAAATTAAGCTCCAGATCTCACTTTTATCGGTATTCAATTATTATCAAATTCCTCAATCATCAAAATTCTCAAATCTTTAAAGACAATATATGCATGATTAATCCATAAATCCAAATGCTATTATTTTCTCTAATATATATATAATATAAATCATTCTAATAAGTTAGAAAACATAAATAATAATAATCTAACATTTGATCTTATAAAATTTTACATCTCAAAATAATATTTTATTTGTGTCATCTTCTCAAAAATCTTTCTTTTTAATAAAAATCTCTTATATTTTATTTATTTATTTATGTTTTAAAATTTTGGGTTGTTGCATATATTCTTTAAATGTTCCAACATTATACACTTACTATTTTTATGTGATAGGAATAAGGTCTAACTACTCCATTCCAACTTACCAGGCGTTCGAATGGCCCCAAGATACACAATCCCGAGAGTAAAAATTGAACAAGCATTTGAACATCAATCCTAGCATTTGATTCTTCTTAGGTGTTTGAACACCTAAAGCAGCTGAAGCTCGTTAATTATGTTATTTTTATGAATTCATGTTGGGTTAGGACTTGTTTTGCTTTGTTTTTTTTTTCTTAAGTAATTAGTCCAATTGGGAGACTATCAATAGATTGTTTTATGTGAGTTGGTCAGGCAATAATATATTTTTCTTTTCCTCTTTTCTCTCAAGTCTAATCGGGGGCTAGGGATTGTGATTTCTTTTCTTTTTCACCGTTAAACTACTGTGGTATTGCTTGATAGAGTTCCATCGGGTCAAAATCTATCAATTGGTATCAAAGCTTTTGTAGCCAGTTGACAAAATTCTATTGTTCAACTTGTCGCAAGCTTGGGGAAAAATGTCGAAGACATGTGCGATGTCGATTAAAGGCCATCTCAATGCGTCAAAGTCGACTCTTCATCAACAAGCAAGAAAATGATTGGAGCATAAGAAATCCATACAAACAATAATAATAACATAGAGGAGATGAATGAGCAAACATTGCGCATTGCGGAGACGCTGGCCAAGATGGAGGGGAGGCAGGTGGCTGCTCCTAAAAGGGCGGTTGAGAACATCCAAATTGGAGGAGTTCAGCCCTGAGTCACCCGTTTGGACTTTTCGAAGATCTTAAGAAAATTCTATAGATTGGATATTTACAACTGAGCAATTTTTCACCTACCAAAGAACACAACCAGCAGAAAGGGTTAAACATGCCACATTCCAACTACAAGATGAGGCCTTGTAATATTTTTACTGATTTAAAAAGGTAAAATGGTTAATATATTGACCAGAGTTTACCCGAGGGTTAACATCAAGATGTGGGCTGTCTAAATATGATAATTCTGATAAAGCCTTGAAGAAGTTGCAGTAGACGGGAATAATCCACTAATATTAGAATGATTTCGAGAAACAAGCATTGATAGTCTATTGATGTTATCCGCACTATTGGATTGTTTCATTTGAGGGCTCCAGGAGGAAATATAATTAGAGATGAAACCCTTTAAGCCTCAAACTATAGCTCATGCAATGGACTTGATGCACATGCATGAGGATCAGCTGGCAAGGGAAAGGCGAACGCAAGGTCAAGCGAGGATCTTACCCATGCTGACTACCAAGGTGAACGCAGCGCCAATTATGCCCAACCAAAACATAGGGCTCAGACCAACACGAGGCCAACCAATTGGCATGGTATAAGCCATAGCTCTACCGCGTAATGTCTTTCGACATTTGACGTATGAGCATATGTGGGAGAAACAAGCCAACGCAAAGGAAAACAACAGTTCGTACCAGTAGCTGAATTGAACTTCAATGGCACAGTAGATGAGGAGATGGTAGAAACAGACCTAGTAGATGCGACAGAACCATCAAAGATCACCTTGCATATCTTATTCAGGTGTGCGACGCCACATACTCTACGAATTGTAGTGTTGGTTGCCAACGGGAGCACTCACAACTATATGAGGAAGTTTATCATCCGAAAGCTTCGAGGTAATGTAGAACCTACTACAACATTTTCAATATTGATGGCTGATGGAAATAGGCTGGAGTTGAGAAATTTTTTATAGTATCGCTTCCTCGTTGATATGTATCCATTGGGATTATAAGGCTTTAATATCGTCTTATTGGTGCAGCAGCTGCAAAGTTTTGGATCGGTCCCCTTTAATTATGGAAGTCTAACTATGGAATTTGAAATAGCGGAGAAGTATTGATTAAAGATAAAGTTCCAAAACTCGGGATCGAGATAGGCTGCCAGAAAAAAAAAGTATCGAATCTATTTGGGTCCAATCTAAATCTTTTAACAAAAATTTATTTTAACCAATTTCGGCTAATACGGTTGATCCCAAACTGAAAACAATCACCATAGACAATCCCAATCCATTTTGGCCGATCCATCTTGGGATTGGCTGAAACTAGGATCAATGGTTACAAGGGGATATAAGAATAGGCATTTGAATAGGAAGAGTAGACTCGATGCAACGAATGATGAGTCACAAAGCAAGGGCATTCTTATTGATGATAATAGAGACAACATAATCCAAGCCGCCAGCAATCGTACATAATCTATCCAGGCGGACAATTCTGACACCACGAAGCATAGCTGATAGCTAGAAAAGTTATTGGAGTAATTTAGGATGGTGTTGTCGGATTTGGTAGGTCTACTAGTGCAAGGTCCATGTCCATGTTGGCGAAGGGTATCATTTGGCTGAGCAAAAGCCTATATTCATAGCTAGTATAGTTGGTCAAGAAAACGAACGAGACATGGCAATTTTTTGGTGTGGACTACCGGGCCTTGAATAACATCATAGTTAAGGATCAGACCTCAATTCTAGTGATAGATGAGTTGCTAGATGAGCTTTGAGAAGTGGTATTCTTCGCTAAATTGGACCTTAAATCGAGCTATCATCAAATTCTGGTGGTTGGTCATAATGGTTAAGGATGGCATTTCAAACGCACGACAAACATTACGAGTTCCTGGCCATGTCGTTTGGCCTGACAAACGCACTAGCCACCTTTCAGGCTTTTGATAAACGATGTAGTCAGATCGGTCCTCCAAAAACTATTTCTTATATCTTTTGGTGTCATTTTGATATATAGTAGGACTTGAGAGCAGTATTTACTACACTTATGATTAGTCCTTGTTGCTCTGTAGAAGCATGCACCTTTTGTAATCAAAAGAAATGCTCGCTTGGTCTTATAGAAGTGGAGCACCTAGGTCACATTATTTTAGTTGAGGAAGTAAAGGTCGAGTGGCTGACCCAAGTAAGATCAAATGTATGTTGGAGTAGCCGACACCACAGAATATCCATAAGCTGCAGGGGTTTCTATGGTTGACAAGTTACTACCACAAGTCCGTACATATCTAGGAAAAGATAGTAGCACCCTTGACTAAATTACTGCGGAAGGATGGGTTTCAATGGTTGACAGAGGCATTATGTATAATATCTTGATTCCCACATACAAATCTATAGAACATAAAAATGCAGGGATCCATGACGGGTACGTGTGAGATGAACCAAATCCTCATTGAATTGGATTTTCCCATTAGAAGGAGCTCGTACATGTTCAGCAGTACCACCAGGCATTTGAGACACTAAAAAAGGCGATGACTACAACCAGATTTTGAGGAACCGTTTGTGATAAAGGTAGATGCTTCGGGCGATTGGCATCGATGGTATTAATGAAGGGAGGTTGACTAATCGCATACTAAGTCAAACGTGGACAAGGATGTTCTAGAGATGAGGAGCTGATGGCTATCATCCAGGCAGTGGAAAAGAGGCATTGTTATTTAATAGGCCAACAGTTTATCGTGTGAGCCGACCACCATAATCTTGAACATCTTCTAGAACAGAAGGTGTTGACCAAGAATCAATAGCATTGGATAATCAAGTTGTGGGTATATGATTATAGAATCAAATATCGACTAGGAAGTGATAACAATGCAACAAATGCTTTATCGTGCTGATGGGTGGAGACAATCGTCGATATGACGGAGATCCCGCAGTGAAGCAGGACCAGACTTCAGAAGGTTTGGTTGATATGCACTCCTTAGTGGCCAAACTAGAGGAGGTCTCTGGACTCCATCTTACCAGGTTAGAGAGGTTGCAAGTAGTTGTATGCGACAGTTCCCAACTAGATGAGCCTCCCGAACAGGTTCGTGCAAGTGGAGGACGATTGGATGGGTTTCAATTAGTGGATCTAGATTTATGGTTCCAAGGACATTTGGTGTTGCCACCAGACTTTCATCAAAACCAGAATTTGCTACATAAGTACCATGATACGGCCACGACGAGACATTACGGAGTGTTGTGGGTATAAGTGGCCAGTGCAGAATTTCTGTTGGAAAGGGATATTGGAGCATGTTTGTTGGTATATTCAGGCCTTTGATATTTGCTAAAGGAATTAATACGAGGTGCAGCAACCTACAGGATTGTTACAACCCTTGTCAATCCCACATTGTATTTAGGAGGATATCCCAGTGGATTTTATTGATGGGTATTCCGTCAATTTTGTGGTGGTTGATCGGCTATCCAAGTACGAACACTTTGTGACTTTAAGACACCTGTACTCTGCTAAGTCAATTGCGAAGGCATTTGCTAAGGAGGTTATCCATTTGCATAGGGTGCCATAAACAATCATCTCAGACAAAGACACGGTGTTTGTTAGCAGCTTCTAGCAGGAATATATTTGTTTGCAGGAGATCAAATTAAAAAATGAGTACCACTTGCAGACCAAAGTCCTAAATCGTTGTTTATGGACTTTTTCGCAATTTTTTGCAAGGATGCAATCGATGTAGCAGGCAAAGTGCCTATCTTGGGCAGAGGTATGATATATCCTATCAATCAGCATCCCAGAGGACCCTCTTTGAGCGGGTGTATGGTAGACCACCACCGACTGTGCATCACTATAAGTATGGCTCTACAAGGGTGGCATTGGTTGATCAGGAGCTGAAAAGCTGTGATGAGATTCTACAGCTTTTGGAAGACAACTTGGTGGTTGCTCGTAATTGAATAAAAAAGTTCAACAGGACAAGCATCGACGAGAGTTAGAGTTTCAAGTGGGAGACTGGGTATACCTCAGTTGCAGCTGTATCAATAGACGTTGGTGCAAGTGCTAGCAAACAAGAAATTAGTCGCTCGTTTTTATGGGCATTTTGAAATTATTGAAAGAACTGGACTGGTGACATACTGTCTACGTTCCAAAGAGATCATGCATTCATCCAATATTAATTCTTGCATGATCAATAGTCCTTGCAGATCACAGCGCAAGCATCGCTCTCCTCAGAGATATGTTAATGTTGCCGGCTATTCTTCTAAGTTTCTTACTTTTTCGAAAGCTCTTCGTGCAAATTGTAAGCTAGTTCTTATCAAGAGGTTGTTGTTTATCCTAAGTGGCAGCATGCTATGGCTTTCAAGCTTTTGAGCGTACTCAAACATGGGAGATTGTTCCCTACCGAGTCGTAATGAGCCCATTAGCTGCAAAAGAATTTTCAAGATCAAACGAATGGTTTGGTGGTACTATTCATCGGGACTAAACTCATCTTGATGCTAGGGGTTTTACTCAAGAGTATGGCATTGACTATGAGGAAGCATTGCTCTCATTGCCCGTATGACTATTGTTCATACTCTTTTTGTAGTTGTTATAGTTCGACGATGGCCTTTGTTCCAAATGGATGTGATGAATGTGTTTCTTTATAGTGATCTATTTGAGAAAGTATATGAAACCTCTGCATAGTTTATTTGTTCCTTCCATTCATATTTGGAGCCTCTGCTGACCTATTTATAGACTCAAGCAAGCACCTCATACTTGGTTTGAGCAATTTCATCCGAGCAGTCATTGGAGCTAGTTATGTTAAGAGTCATCACCGTAGGCTACTCTATGTTTGAAGAGTCATCACCGTAGGTGGATCATTCTCCTACCAATGTAGATGATATGATTATTACCGGTGATTATTTAATTGCTATTAGATCTCTACAGAAACACTTATCATAACAGTTTTTTATGAAGGATTTAGGTCCTTTTATATTATTTTCTTAAGTTTTGAGATTGCTCAAGGCGAGAGAAGCATACTTATATCGCAACATAAGTATCCCTATGATATCCGATGATAGAAAAATTGATATACCTCTTGAACTTCTTTGAAGCTTCGTCTTGTAAAGGGTGCAGCCAATAGATCCAATCAGATACAAGCAACGTTAGTCAGCTTGAGGTTTTTTTGTATCAACCAGACTAGCTTTCTTGCATGTCGTCAGCATAATTTCAATTTCAGCAACTTCTAGATCTGTTCATTATTCAGCACTTTTTTAGATTTTCAGATATGTGTGAGGGATGTCTACAAACTCATCTCTTATGCTTTGTGGTCATTCTAATCTTGATTGGATTGGATATCCTACTACTCGTTGCTTTACTAATATACTCTGTTTGTTTCAAGCCTTATCTCCTAGTGCAGCAAGAAACAATATGTTATCACACTCTCTAGCACTAAAGCAGACTATAGAGCCATGTAATAACAATTGTAAAGTGACACATGTGTATCAACTTTTGCACCTACTACTCTTTATTGTGATAACATAAGTGCTATATATATTGCAAGCAATCCAATATTTCATTAGCAGACCAAGCATATTGAGGTGGATGCTCATTTTTCTCAATATCAATTTCTAGCTAGCACTATCAGCCTTCTTCATATATCATCTACTGAGCAAATAGCTAATTTTTCACCAAATCACATCCTCCTCGTCTTAAGTATCTTATTAGCAAACTCTTTACATTTGATACACTTTGAGTTTGGGGAAGGGGGATGTATTTGTGTATCCTTATACTATGCCTAAGAGATAACATATCTTATATGATGTATATATTAATCTATCAATAACAAAGAATGCACGATTGCTCTTCTCATAACAAGAAGCAAACACTTGGCTAATCTCTCTTTTAGTGTTTGGCATTATTAAACTTTTGAAACCAACTTACGAATTTGTTGCCTGTTGATTGAATCAAGTTTTATCAGATGTATGATTCAAGGTCCCGAAACTCGATATTGGGATCGGGATCAACCGTTAAAAAAAAAATGATATGTATCAGCAGTATCAGCCTTATCAGTTGCTCATATCGGATCGGACTATTTTTAATTATGTAAAATTTTAAATAATAATGCAGAAATATTTCTAAAAATTTATAAAAAATAACAAAAAATTAAGAAATAAAAATAAGTCACATATGAACTTTAAAAACTAAAGAAAATATTCACTTAAAACTATAATAGATTTCGACTTGAATTAAACAAATATTTATACTCGTAAATTATTACTGTAGAACAACATGAAGAGAGAGATATCTCTTCTCTGTTGTTCTATAGCAGTAAAAAAAGAGGAGTTAAAAAGTAGGTGAGAAAGAAAGAAAAAAAATAAAAAATAAAACTCATCCAAATTTACTAAAGTGTGAACTAGTCAAAGGGGCTCACCGAAACGGCCACCAAATGAATTCGGTGAAGTGTGAGAATGAGAAAAGAGTGTTGATGAGAGATAGAGAGTAAAAATTAAAAATTTAAAAAGAAAGTAATTGATGACATCAATTATTAATTTCTCCTAGGTTAAATATATTTTAAGTTCAACCTGAATCTTAAAAAAAATTAATTTCAGCCGATATTGTGGTTTTCAGCCAATACGGCCAGAACAGGCCGATACCAGTCGATACTGCCCGAAACCGGACTAAAACCAATCTTATAGAGATTGGTTATGGCCGATCCCGATCCGGATCGACCGATCCGACTCGAGATTGGCCAATTTTGGGATCCCTGGTATGATTAGTTGTCATATTCCTTCTTTTTTGAAAATTACACTTTACGCCCCTATGGTTTAACCCAATTGTATGAACCCCCCATGTACTTTCACTTTAAACTCTTAATCCTGAGATGTTTTGGACTAGAGTGCAACTGTTAGTCTCCTGTTAACAAAAAGTGATATAAGCCAAGTCAAGTTAGATCATATCACAAGGATAATGAGCTTGATAGATCGAGTCTATTTATACTTTAATTGATTCATATTTATATAAACCCTTAAGGAAAGTCCGATTAAGTCATATAAGCACATAAGATAAGTTTAATTAACTCAAGTAAGTCTTTACGGTAAGTCTAATTAAGTCAAGTAAACCTTTAAGATAAGTCCAATTAAGTTATGTAAACTTTTAAAATAAATCCTAGTTCAAGTCGTCTAATCCTTTTGGACTAATCCTACTATAACTCATTGTACTTGACATCTATATATAGAGGAGTTAGGCTGCTTTATTTAATCATTCAAATATCCAAACATTGAAAAATTATTTTAGTATTGAGTTTATCTTAGGAGTAAGAGTAAAATAATCTAAGAGTAAAAGTAAATTAATCATAGTCATTTATTTTCGTAAAAGTAAATTAATCCAATGACCACCGCAATGTTAGATTTTTTCACTTTTGTCTTGTTCAAACTTTCTTTCACTGTTTTATTTTTAACTGTTTACCCCAACTTCCGTTTCACGTGAAACCAAAGCCATTAGAATCCTAACTCACGAAGCTACAATCCAAAAAAATATCATAATTTTATTACGTCCAGATCTTTCTAAATCTGGTTCGTAGCAAAAAGAGAAATGACAAATTTGCCCCTATGTAATACATCACGAGTGAATAGTATTTTCATTTTGGCGTAGGGGTACTTTCGTCGTATAAATTAGTCTTATGGTAGGAAAATTGGTCGATAATTAATATTGTCAAGTATGATGAAAAAAGTAATAATTGTACTTTGGTCCAAACTATAGGGGTGTTAAATGCTTAAGTTGAAAGTACTGGCCTACGGGGGTTTCTTGCAATTGGATCAAACCACAGAAAGATAAAGTGCAATATTCCTCTCATTCTTTTTTTTTTTTTTTTTTTTTTTGCTATCATGTTAGCTTGCTATTCTATGTATTAAATATATATTATAACTCATGATATTTGTTTCTCATGTTATATTAAATCATCAAGTATATAAGTAGGAGGCTGACCATATTGCTAAGATGCAAGTGACTTACTAGCAGCAACAAATATCTGGATCCGGATACTCTCCTGTGTCAAGGGTATGAAGGCATGCCTATCACTATCAAGCAGGCCTTAATCCATACTGACCCATGTGTGCCAGTTCTTCACACAGTTATTGAAATTGTAAAGGGTCTGGTTTGCATGGGGTTGTATTAATTTGTGCTGCCTTAAATCGATCAGCATGTGTCATGCCAATATCTTACTAGTATAGTGACTCAATCCTTGATTCAAGATACTTGAAATGGTAAACCAGGAAAAGTGTAGAGGAAAACTTACTATTCTCAGCGGTGGAACCCAGCCTGCAATAGTGTCTGGAAAATGCAATAGAAGCAACAGTAAATCAATAACTTTGAAAAGTATCATAAGGGAAATAATTCAAACAAGTTCATAATTCTAATTGAAAATTAAGTCAATCATGAGAGACCTAGTATTCACAGTAAAACATACTATGGATAGGATAGAGCAATACCCACTACTACAGGAAATCTTCTGGATTGTGCTTGGACAATAGTAACCCGCTGGACAGAATATTTCTCTGCTTTTATCGATACCAGCCCAGATATCTGCACCACCACATGTATGGTTCAAGCTTCCGGGAGGTAGCTGATAATTGTATCTGAAATATTATTCCCCAAAAATAACTTGAGTCGTGAGGAGTGCTATACTCAACAAGAAAATTTAATATAAAAAATAGAGCCAGGAAGAACTCGTCTTACGGGTCACAAACTCCAGTACTTCCATTTATCTTTGAAAGGGGACAGTAAGCACCCAAGGGACAAGCTTCATTAGTAAGAAAATATAAGAAGTAAGTTAAGACCAGATTGAGGGAAGTGTGTGTGATACTCGAGTGTTCAATTGATGCTTACAGACAAGAAGAAACAATTATGCATCTGGTTGTGCAGAAACTTTAGAACAAAAGTATCAGCAAACTATTTATACAGGTGATATTGGAAAAAGCTCTTATTAATTAGAGGATAACTACAGGTAACCATAATGTGCAGCTACCTTGTCATTGTGAAAAGTTACACTCTTTCATCAGAAATTTGTCCAAGTTGGGATGGTGTTGAACATAGAATTACAGTATCATGATAGCTACAGAAAAATACTGAACAAGAAACATGAAAGAACAATTCAAGATGATTGAGCCATGTACTAGTAGAAGCAATCTTAACTCTTAAGACTACTAGGTCTTAAAGTTCCTTAAAGGCTTGAACAATTGTTTCTTTGCTAATAACTCACAACAATTGTTTCTTTGCTAATAACTCACCTAACTACTCTAAAAGCTTAAATTATTAGAGAACAGTGGTTTTTATTTTTTAAATTCTAACACTACCCTCTCTTTTGAGCTTAAGATATTTTGTCAGCCCAATTAGTATACTTGACTTAAATGGGTAGGAGTTTTCCTATATTTAAATGACAATGTAGGTTTGACGAGATTTGAGCTCAAGTCCTCCTGCTCTAATATCATATTAGCTCATCAACTATTTTAAAAACTTAAGTTATTAAAAAACGATGGTTTTTATCTTTTATATTCTAATACTACCCTCACTTTTGGGCTTAACATATTTTGATCAACTCTACCAGTGGACTTGATTTAAATGGATAGAGGGTATTTTATAGAGAAATTTGTATGTAACACCCTGCTTTATAATATAATTATGGTTTACACCCTACATATTCATTATTTATAAATCGAGCCCTATGATTTATCGAATATGTACAGAAAACTGCTATGGTAGGCGGAGCCGCGCATCCATACGCCACCTCAAATGGAGTCATACCAATACTGCTATGGTAGGCGGTGTTATAAGACCACTCCGCCCACAGTAATAAAATAATAAACAACTAATGTAATAAGAAAAGATCCTAACTAAGTGTATCACATTTCAGGTCATCAAAGCTGACATGAATTTTGTTGTCTTCATATGGTAGTGGGTCACAAGCTGTCATTAAAGAAACATAATATATATATATATTGCTATAGTGCCAAGCCTAATCGAGCCAAACTTAAGCGAGCTAGCTCCAACTCAAGTTGGCTCAATAATACATTCGAGCCCAAAATATCAGCTTGGCTATGCTCATTTAGAGCTCGAGCCGAGCTCTAAACAACTCGAGCCCACGAGCCCACACGTTTTTTAACAACCCTAAAGAAAAGAGAGAGAGAGAGAAAGGGAAAGTCAACAATTGATTACATATCAGTATCAGCCCTTACCGATTTGAGATCATAACATAAACTAATTTTTCCTTGTTTACAGCCCAGTATTGAACGTATCAGTCAAGTATCCATCGTATTGATCGATGTGTATCGGCCGACATAAGGATGGTTGAATGAAGATGACTCAAATGGGTCGAAACAACAAAGATCTACATTGTCAACCTAACCTAAATAGCAGATGATCTAAAATTTTTGTTAGATCAGAAAAGCGGGTCGTTTTTATTCGACCCACTTCTATCAACTTCTTTCTTCTTGGGCTAGGGCATGCGAAAAGCAATAATGATGGCAAGAGTGACGGCGACGGCGAGCCAATGCTGCAAGACGAGAGGAGGGGTGTCATGTGGTACCTCTCTTGCGATGTGCCAATACACTATTGGCATGGCAAGTGCCAATCAAAAGACTTCCTCCCGATGCTAGGGGACAGCAAGGCAAAGATGAGCGACAGAGGAGCGAAGGCAAGGAAATGACAACAACGACGGTGGTGCGGTATGTAGTCTCCCTCTCTCTCTCTCTCTCCTTTCTCTCTCTTCTTTCTCTTCTTCACCTCTTATTTCATTTTTTTCTCCTCTTTCTTCTTAGCCATCCAAGTCATGACATGCATCAGCATGCGTCGTACCAACGGCAAGGCAATCCTTGTTGGTCATATCAAAATTATAAAATTTTGAATTATTTTTCTTTTATGCAACTTAAGACATTAATTATTGATCTCTTGAGAGCCACATTTTATGTTTTCTTCCTATTTTTTCTTTTTTTTTTTTGTTGTTATTTTCTTTTCACTCCACCATATTATAGTTTTCCTTTAACACAACTATGCTCACCTCTGATACAAAGATGATTGTTAGCCTCATCTACAGGAGGCTTTCTACCATCTTTGCGGTAGATGTGATGATAGTGATGAACACATGTATTTACTAAATGCATGTATTTACTAAATGTATGCAAACTCAATATTGTTCTTAGTATTTCCAATCTTTGTATAATGTTATTACTATCTTATATGAGTAATCCAAATTTTATTCTCTTTATTTTCCTGAACTTCAAAGATGTTTCTATGCTTTATATCATTTTTTAGAATTTAAGTAGTTTAAAAAGAGTCTGAAACTAAAATGATCGATATGATCAATACCGTCAATACATATCATTATTTTCAATGACTGATATTGATACCAATACTTAACCTTAATTAGGATACCAATAATTGATGTCTCAAGTTCGATTCAGGGTAGATTCAACCTATGATGTGTTCCACATATAAAATGCATGAACGTAAAATTAAAATTTTGTGTTTACGGTTAATTCACAACCAATGGTCGATATAGCAGCTGACACGATTGATATATCTCCTTTTTTTGAGCAGTCGTTCCCAAACATGAAATCATTACTAAGAACCTTGGAAATAGGAAACCTACGTAGGGAATACTTTGAGATTAAGAATCCTATTAGAATTAGGAAACCTTTGAGAATAAGAAACTCCTAAATTACAAAACCTTCAAGATTAGGAACCCTATGATAACTAGGGAAACTCTTAATACTATATCAAGTTCACAGTCCTCTAGTCACATATTCTTCTAGCTTTGACTTTATCATGATCTTAACTGCAAATACAGTTGCTGGTAACCTAAGCACTTAGATTAACCAGCCAAGCCATGCTGAACTAGTTTGTTAGACTTTGTTTCTTTAGTGATTGATTTCTTCTGTATCTGATTAGTTATCATACAAGAACTTGATATCCTCCAATAATCATGGAAGCACAGTATCTTTTCCCTTTTTGACGACACTTGATGTCCTTTTGGTTGACTGTCATTTTCTGTAGTGACCCTACGAATCTCCAATAACACTTTTACCAGGTTTGAGTGCATCTGTTGAAGTCCTTACTAGTTGATTCAGACATAATTACCATAGACATTAACTATTGCTTCTATGGAATTGTAATCTTCACATAGTTGACTCTCGGACAGAAATTTAGGTTTCCATCCATCTTTAGTTTTGGCACTTGCCACAAAGGGCAAAACAGTATTTTCATACTGCCATCTTCCTAGCAAAAAGCTAGAAACATATTTATACATGTTAGAATATAAAATATAAAAACCATTGTTCTCTAATATAATATGCTTTTACAGTTGGTGAGTTAGCATGGTATCAAATGAAAGGTTTTGTGTTAGAATCCTAGTAGGCCAATATGTTGTTTAAATTATCAACCTCCACCTGTTTTAAGTTAAGACTATTTTCTAGGCCTATCAAAAATTTTCAATAGTGTTAGAATATAAAATATAAAGCCCATCATTCTCTAATATCCTTATTGGTGAGTTAGCATTTAGCAATACAATATATAATCTATCTAAAATCAAACTGAACTTGATGTAGGACAAAGTAGGAGTCCTACTGGCTGACCTTCTAATATATCATGTCATTCGAACCACACTGGGTCATCTCGTGTATGAATACGTCCTATGGATCCCTTTTATATTTTGGTTTCTTAATTTTCTTAAAAAATAAAAATTCTGGCTATCGTATTCGAACGTGGGGATGTCTACATACGTTCGTCTATTCGAATGCAACCCTGTTCGAACGTGCTCGATTAGAATGCACAGTTTTTAAGTTTATCATTTGTTTATTTTGCTTGTTTAGGTTAGTATCTTAATATGTGGAAAACAACCTTATTGGAATGATCGATGAGTATTGAGTTAAACATTTTTTCTTCCTCTATTCTAAATCTTCTCTCTCCTCACTCAAATCGTAGCCATGTGCCACCTTGACGTTGATTACCCCTAGCCTCCATCGACTGTCGAACCCTCCGTCTTTCTTAGGATCCCGACCACCTTCTCCCTCCTCTTCCTTCACCCAACAGCACCTCGTGCAACCATTCCATCACTACCATCATCACCACCACCTGTCATCTTCACTACCACTGTAACTCTGCCTCTTTTCACCCTAGCTACAATTTGAATCTGCAAAAGGCATGAATATCAACAATGTCGATCAGGAAGATACGGAACGAATCCATCTGGTTTTGTAATTTTTTTGACTACTAGAAAATATTTAATAGGTTTTTTCCTCCGACTGCACAAACTGCTTCCCCTCATCCGAGGTTGATCGAGTAGCTGAGATCAGTTCATAATAATATAAAGAGACAAGAAAAAGAAGAAGATGAGGAGAATAAGAGAGTAATCTTTTAGAGAGAGGTAATAGGTAAGGAGAAAGAAAGAGAGATAAGTAGATAACATGGAACACTTGGACAAAAGAAACTTCTTTTTACAAATTCATCATCTTTTCATTACATGTTTGAGCCTCTAATAGCCTTCTATAGGAAAACTCTAATCTGAAACAAACTTTTAATCTAATAAGACTCTTCGGATAATTTAAACAAACCCCAGTCTAAACTACTTAAGCCTCCTTCAAAAACAAAACTAAAATATTTGTCGGCACCTGACCCTACAGTAATCGATGGTACAGTACTTTGCTACAGTACCCCAGAAAAAAAATGGAGATAAAACTATAAGCCTAAGCCAAAAACTATATAAGATCTACTAGATTTTCATCCTCCATAACTTCATTAGATATTCATGGGACACGCAAAGAATAAGTTGACAAGTAATACTTATGCTTGATAAATGCTGACCCTCGAGAGAATGATAGAAGAATATGCAATGTATTGAAAAGCGGCCGTGGATTGCGGGCACTCACCCCACCGCTTAGCACCTAGGCAGAATACGGGCGCCAAGATAGACAACAAGGCGGTGTAGTATTTTTAATATATAAAAAAATTAAAAATAATTATATATGATATATAATATCTATTAATATAGCTAAAAATTAACACTAAGATTGCAAGTAGCTAAAAATTTAGAATTATAACTAATCTTTTTTTCTCCTTTAACAATTACTAAGATTCTAGAAAACTAGAAAATTAAAAAATCTCCATACTACCCTTCAATACTACTCTCAAATGTCAGCCTATCATCCATTTGTAGTAGGGGCAAAATTAGAAACGTAGAAAAAAAAAAGCTTGAAAAAGAGGGAAGCAAAGAGAGCGAGAGAGATCTGCATCTCAGTGTTGTCAAAGAGGGAGCGAAGACATGCCGCTGCCGCTAGTGCCGCCGCAATGACTACGACAAGGGCTTGCTAATGCTGTCACTGCCGCTCATGCTGTCGCTGCAGCAAGGGCTTGCCGCCGCTTGCCAAAGCTGCCGCTCAAGAGAGAAGGATCGTGGGAGATGGATTTAGGGCAGAATAGAAGTATCGAGTGAGAGAGGAAAAGAGATTTATCATAATTTTTTTTGCTTAAGTTAGCCAGAACCCTACCCGCATCTACCAACCCGACCCACATCTACCGACTTGATCTATGTCTACCAACAAAGTGAGCTGCTAGGCACCAAAGCGGCCCTTCTTGAGTGTCGGTACAGCCTGCCTGCCTGCCTTTGGCAGGCCACATTGCTACTTTGCGAGGCGGCCGGTGCACCAGCCTACCAAGGTGGCCGCCATTACCGCTTTTCAAAACAATGAGAATATGTATTTATTTAATGACCAAATTACATTTTAAGGTTCCCTTGAATAATTACAGTTCATTTCGCCCATTGTTGAGAGAATCATGACCGAAATTTTTTGATATCTAGTCTCCAAAATAATTTATAGGTTGTCATAAGACTCATAATAATTCACTTTGTCATAACAAACTAATTTCATATATCTGTATCTATAAAATCTAAATAGAATCGAAATGGACTGAGTGAAACCATACCAGGATAGCATTAGAAATTCCCACGGGGTTGAGAGGAATTAATTCTCATCATGACATGGTCAGTTGTACACTTGTACCTGATATCAGATGAAGTCTAATATTAATTTATCGGAAGGGATTGAATTAAGGGCCTTCCTCTGTGGTTGGAGATAAGGTCCAAATAGATGGAAGCATCCATTAACAGTAAGTGTGCTACTTAATTTAAATCCTAAAATCTTCCACTCCTTACAAAATGCTGAACCTGATACTAGATGATTTTTAACAAAAATTTATTGGAGGAATTAAATCAAGGACCCTTCCTTTTCTCCATGGTTGGATATAGATGGACGCATCCATTTCCACTGTGTGTTGCTTCCTTTAAATGCTAAAATTTTCACTCCTTGCATTAACAGAATATTCCAGATAGCTTAACATTTGAGTAGTTTGTAACAATTAATCAAATAAGACAGTGAAGTAGCAACAATTAAATGTGACATGAATTTCTGGTGATTGCATTCCCTCAACTAGACTATTCCTTTTTTAAAGGATTCTACGGGGAATTTCTCTTGGCTGGATGACCTAAGCTGCAATCTCGGAGATGGATTACTCTACCAGCCAAATGGCCTTAGAATTCTTATCATGTACCTCTATTATCTAATTTTGCTTTAGTTGGAACTTTGGCAGCAAATCTGGAGGATTGATGTCAAGTTGACAAATCAAAGTAAAAGATCTTTAGGTCTTTTGGAGCATTCTCATCCTTTAGTTGTGCTCGAGCCATTTGTTCTCCCTTTTTTTTTTTTTTTTTTTTTGCCATAATGTTAAGTTCCTATTATTATCAATGATACAGTTTTGAATTCTAGATGTAAAAACATTATTGGAAAATGCATTATCACCATGCAATCTATTAGCAAGTTAATTAGTTAAAGGATGTTACACCCGGATAAGCATACTGAGACATTGAGTTTCAGTTTAATTAAAAATTAAATTTGCAGGAAGATATTATTTTATCACATACTGATGCTGTCATACATAAAAAGGCCACCAATCCAGTACAGTACTTCTAGGTGTCTATTCTCAGATAGAATTTGAGGGATTTTTTAGGTTCATTAATCAAGGACTAATGAAGTTTTTGTCATTGTACACTTATGCAACTGTAGCTAGCAGTTACAGAACATAGCATTGAATTGCTGTTCCACAAGTAATGACTACAGATTATTAACTTAGGAACCAAGGTAAAGTTATTTAGATTTTAGACATCATTGAAGAAGAAAATGAAAGAAAGAAACAGACAGGAAAAGAAAAAGAAGAAGCTCAAGATGTTAAAATACTCACGTATCATGCAAGTAATACTGTGAGGACAAAAAAAACCCTCACAACAAGTGCGACAATCAATAGTTCTGGAAGGCATATGGTCCGCAGCATCTGTGGGGCTAGTTTTCTGATCTTGGCCAATACGACATGCCCATCCCGGCTCACATCCAGGAAGCCATGAGGTCAAATTACAGTTCTTGTTAGGATTGAAAAAAGTAATCTCCTTGTTACTGTATAAACTGTTGAGGTAGAACTTAATTTCCGCTTTTGTGCACAAACGTGTGATAAGGTCCCCTGTTGTTTCATGCCAAATACATGTGAGATCAAGTAAGGCAAATAAGAAGACAGATACTTGTAAACCGCCACGTGCTCTTTTCCTTTACAAGATAAAATACAAACCAGATATTGTTCCAGTTGGAAATCCTACCAATATATAAAGTACAGAAAGCAAACAAAGTTATGATATCTCTTATATCATCAATCATTTCCAAGTCACCATGCTACAACCGGCAGCGCATGAGATGTATACATGAAAACTATCTCCTACTGCAAAGTACAAACTAAATTCTGCAATAATAAATGTCATATGTCAATCGCTATACTTGAATCCAGTGCCAGGTATATAAGTATTTAAGTTCTAATCTTGACTTCCTCATCATTGTAACAAAATTTCCTTTGCCTCTTAATTTGGATAAACAACAAAAGTATCACTGATAAGTTTGGGTCCACGCACAAAGAAAGAATGCTCTACATAAGAAAAGGTGATGCATGGTGGATATCAATATGATTGACTATGTCAACCTTCCTTCATGTATGCAACGCTTTTTCATCATGGAACTATCTAATCTTGATATCACGCTTCAATGGTGTCTAATCTTTGCTTTGTTAATCCTTTCTGAGCAAATAAATTAACTATCCAAAAGAAATTTGCCAAGTTACAATATCTCCAAATTAAAATGCAAGAGACTAAACACATACAAGTTCGTAATTATCTTTCTATGCACATATCACAACACTGCCTAGTCCTCCTAATTTCAGATAAGCAAAGAGAATCATCAATTTCCAAGTAACAGAATGACCAAAAGAATGAACAATCATACCATTCGTTTGCAGGATACAATTGCTCACAAAGCCCAAGTCCGACGAGAAATTGAACGCGTCATTCCAATCTTTCTTCCTATGACCCACAGAGAAAAAAAAAAACAAACAAACAGAAATACACCATATACATCCTACAATCGAATCAAAATCCAATTGACCCAAAAATTAAGTAGCAAGGCAACATACGGGTCTCTGATACAGGAGCTGAACTGGTTGGCAATGTCATTCGCGAAGAAATCGGTGATGGTGGCGAGCTCATCTTGCACGGCTTGCAACACGTCATCCGACGGCGGGATGCGGCCGCCGCCAGCTTGGCAATAGGTAATCTGGAGTCGGCCAAGGAGGATGAGGGAGACGAGAGCGAAGGTGGAGTCAAGGGGGATGCGGTGGAGCCATTTCGCGAGCATTGCTTGGGCGGCAAGACTGCAAATGAGATGTTTGAGATCAGAACTCTGAGAATAGTTTGTGTGGGCGTGGAAGAGAGTAGGAAGTAGAAGGGGGTGGGGGATTAGGAGGGATCATTTCAATATTCTAGCAGGTCAACGTCAATTGTCGTATTACTTCACAAGGTCATAATTCGACACACCAAGTCTTTGGTCTTCCGTATACACGTAACACGAGGGTTTTACCCTATATTTTTAAATATTGTGGATGCTAGTTCCGCAAAAATCACAGTATTTATAACCTAATTATAATTTACACCATATATTTTTATTATTTATAAATTAAGCTCTATAATTTAGTGAATATGTACAGAAAATACTCTGGGTTAGAATTTGAACTAACACGGTGAAAATATTTCATTAAATAGAAAAAAATTTAAAATGACTAAAATATTATTATTTCTAAAATTACTAAAATACCGTTAGTATGACTTGGTTAAAGGTATTTTTATAATTTTTTTAGTATAGTTAACTTAATTCAGAGATTTGATTAAGTTTAACTGACTAATCTAATGGTAGGGTATTTTGTGCATATATTTGCTAAATTATATGACTTAATTTATAAATAGTATAAATATAGAAATTAAATTATAATTAGGAATTTTTACAAATCACATCATGTACTTTGTCTATTTTGTGATTCGCACCCCGTCTTTAGGGATTTTATAACGCGACCTCTCATTTTTTCTATAATATTCATTTAATACCCTGAGTTAACTTAACCTAACCATAATCAAACTGAACGATACTAAAAAAAGAATATTCTATTATAATCCACTATGTAATTTATAATATTCCTAAATTACTCATGTACGTTTTATTCATAACTTGAATATCCATACTTATTGTTTTTTCACAAACCATGGAGAACATGGCCAAAATGCCAGAGCTTCCAAACTCTAAGCCACGAAGATCTTAGAGCTCCCTAAACGCCAAGCCGACATTGTTGCTTGCAACCTCGAAAAAAGGGGTTTGAGTTTGAGATATGGAGAAAAATAGGTAAAGTTAGGAGAAACCTATAAGGCTTGTACGTGATTGGGATTATTCCTGTGGGGTTGTGGGGCTTTATATTATACTTTTATGAAGTATGGTTTAGTTTTAGAAAAAAGGATTTATATTTTGTGAGGTAGGATTTAGTTTGGAGAAGAAGGATTTCGTGAGAATTTAGATTAGGTCAAGACCTTTTAAAGGTATTTTAGTAATTTTTAAACTAGAGTCACATAAACTATATAACATGATTAATGTCAGTTAGTTAAAATAACGTTAGGACGTTAAATAAACATTATAGAAAAAAAATAAGGGGTCGCGTTATAAAATCCTCAAAGACGGGGTGTAAATTATAAAATAGCCAAAATCTAGGGTGTGATTTATAAAAATTTCTTATAATTATTAAAAAAAAATAGGGTGTTATATGCAAATTTCTCTCGTTAGTGATTGTTCCATTCGTTCTTTCTCCACTTTTCTGTGTTTTATTTTTTTGATCCATTTGTTCTTTCTCCTACCTTTCCGTCTAGAGGTGACGGCGATAGTGACTACAGGTTGATTCGTTTATTCTTTCTATTCTTGTGTTGTTATGCTGACCTCTTTCACCCTGATAGTAAGTACTATACCCATGCATGTTATGTTCAACACTTTTTCTTTGTTACGTAAAAAGAGGGTCAGGGATATATAGCAACGTGGCACAATGTGGCACATACGTCAACACCCCGTTAAAACTCGTAATTTTAATCTAACAGCTATAATAGCTAACGCGATGTTGCATTAAAAAAATAAATATATTAATCAAAAAGATTTAATTACGTGTGTCTAACAACTTCTAATTACATCTTCTTTTCTTTCGTTAATACTTCTCTCTTAAATATAATTATGATAGATATGATTATACCTTAATTATAGGAGATGTCATTTAATACTAAACAATTTAAATTTAAATTAATCTTAAACTAATGATATATATATATATATATGCATATGTAAATAATAAAAAATAATTTAAGAGATAAAATTTAATTAAATTTTCATCAAATTAACTATAAAAAGATATCAATACCCTTATTTTGATATACATACATTACTTTTAGTTAAGAATATATATATCTTTTACTTGATAAAATATTAAGATAATATAATTGTCAAAAAAATAATGTGCAAGGTAATATATTTTAAAAATAATAATTACCTATTAAAGCGGTAATATCTTTTAATTTTTTTTTGTATTTTTAGTATATCTTAATCGTTAGATCTTCATCTAACCTTACGATACGCAAGAAGCGCTCTAACAACATTGGGTATTGGATGGAAACAGAATATAAAACTTGAAATTAAAGTCATTCAAGATACTATGAATTTTTCGGGCGATGTGTTTTAAAACATTGGATGAAGACAGAATATGAAACCTGAAATTAAAATCATTCAAGATGGTATGAATCTTTTGTTTCAAAAATACACAGTTGTTTGGTGCAATGTGTTATAAAATACTACATGCATTACTATACATTTAGAATTATCATTTGATTTATATGCCTTATAAAATTGTATTGCAAACTGCCAATCAAAATTTATTTGCTTTCACTTAAATTGAATGAAGTGATCATGAGTGTACTTTGGGTTTTTTCTTTCCACATTTATGTCATGCATTCTGAAGATCCTAATCCCATGAATACCTACATAATTAGTTTTGTATGCATATAACAAGGTATACCCTTTAAAAGTTCTTTAATGTCTTTCTGATTAACTTTGATAATCGACCAGCATTTAATACAAGAGAAAGTTTCAAATAATACCTTAACAATTTAGTGACAGTTTGATTAATATCCCATCTTTGATACCTTTACAATCTGACCCTCACCTTGTTGCCACAATCAATCTTCATATAACAGTCATATACTAAAACTATTAATTGCTTATAAACAAGGTAGACATACAATAATAATATATGTTGTACATGTATATAGCTGCATAGAAATCCGTTGCTTGCCCAAACCACTCCCCCCTCTACTGTCTTGAGCAAGATGGATTTGAAGAAGCTAGATTGCAAAATGAAGATGTGAAGAAAAGGGCTTGAGAATTACGAATAGATTTTTTGGGGGGATTTAGATAAAAGGGTTTTGTTTTTGTTGGGTATTTTGCAACTTATTTTCTTATGAATGTTATTATAATAATATATATATTATATGCTAGCATATTTTGTCTAATTCCGCTAAAAGAATATATTAGTAGCATTTGTAAATAATACTATTAAAAAAGTATCACAAAATCATAACATTATTATAATGTATTATTATTAGCCATATTTTAAATATATAGGCTGAAATTAAATGGGTGATTTGTATCGTAAAATATTATAGTTTATATTTTTGCACCCTTAGTCGTTTTACTTTTATTTTGTGGATTCATCCAATTTTTTCTCAAAATATTAAAAGTATCGTTACACCAAATTTAAGAATATCTCCAGCGTTAATTACACAGAGATCTCATATTATTTATAAAATATAAGAAAAAATATTTTTTTCTACTTCTCTTAGGAAAGAAAACGAGAATAATTATAAAGAGAAAATATATTTTAGTTATCTATTCGTTCCGAACAAAATTGCGACAAAGAATGCTTCATCAAACCCTCTCTATTTCACCACTACAATGAAAACATAGCTAAAATTTTTTCTCTTATACCACCGTCATGCTACAATATTTTCTATATAGATAATATTATAAAAGGATTAGTACGAAAACATTTTTTTTTGTTATTAAGGTGGAAGTATTCATCTTTTATACATTAATAATTTCATCCCGCTAAAAGTGAAGGTGAAATTTTATAAATTAACAAAAGAGTATCTAGATGAATTCCATAGATATAATTATAAATTACATAGCTTTTTATCTTTAAATTATGTAAAAATTCATCTTTGATTCCATAAATATATTATTTGTGGATTCTATGGATACATTTGTTGATTTCATAGATATATTTTAGGAATTCACAGTTAGTAATTAGCAATCCATAATTAGTAAGTACAAAATTAATAAAAATCCAAAATTATTAAATATAGATCTAAAAAATATAATCTATGGAACCCGGTGTCTTTATCTATAAAATCTATTATTGGTCACTATATATAGAATTAATTAAATTCAATGAAATGATTTATTTTATTTATAATAGAGTGTATTTAGAGATATTATATCTAAATTTCATAGTTAATATAATAATGGAATTTGAAGTTCGTAACTATAGAATTTGGAGTTGGTATCTATAGAATCTAGAGTTCATATATATGGAATATGAAGATACTAACTATAAAAACATAAATCTAGGTATACTTTGATACTAATTGAAATAAAGATAAATAATATATATACTTCTATTGGGAGAATTCACTAAAAGAAATTCCGAGTGAAATTTTTTTATATTTTCTTTTATTGTTCTACCACTTAGGTATTCAATTTATCTACTAAAACACGAGTTTGTATGTTAAATTCGTGTCAGGGTGTTCACCCCACTGATCTAGTACATAATCCACAATTAGTAACTACAAATTATGGAGTTAGTATCTATAGAGTTTAGAATCAGTATATATAAAATCTAAATATATTAATTATCAAATTATATAGATTGTATGTCGAAATATCTTATTGTTGTAAATAAATATTTCAGAAAATAACATCTATAAATTAAATAGGTTGTATGTCAAAATACACCGTTGTAGTACACAAAGAAATATATATCAAACTTTCAAATATTTAAGTGTCGCATATCAAAAGGAATTTTATTATTACGAGATTGTTATATAAGATATGAAAAAGAAAGAGAGAGTTTGGTAAAGAATTCTTTATTACAATTGAAAAAAAGTGAAGTTCAATTGTGTTATCTCTTATAACCAGATCCAAATCAATATCAATCTCGGAATAAGGAACGATAGATAAGCTTGGGTAGGGCTTTTGGTAGGGGATTGATCTACCTCTATAGATAGATCAAAGATTAGAGTAGTCCAAATGGAAGTGGAGATCTTTTTGGAGGTGATGATTGTGGAGTAGTGTTTTAGATAGGGCAATATAGAGGAAGATGTCTTAGGGAAGAGGTTAGGTTAACGGAGATTAACCTTGATCAACTAGAGGTGAGAGTGGATACCTTAGGAATTAGTTAAAATTGTAGAAGAGGAAAGAGAATGGGCTAGCTATCGAAACGAGGGTTGCATTCGAATTAGGGGTGAAAACGGATCGGATACGGATCGGATAGTGCTAAACCCATATCCGGATCCGTATTTTTAGTTTGGATACGGATTCGGATACGGATATTGGACGGATAGCAAAATTTCAAACCATATCCTAACTAAATAGATACGGATAATTTTCGGATAAAAGATCGGATCTTAAACGGATATTGATTAAATTTAAAATAATTATAATATTTTATTTAAATATAATTAACACAATTATTAAGAGTTTTACAACAAATAATTTTTTTGTATGTCAAATATATAAAATTAGAGAAATTAATCTCTATAAATAATATAATGTATTATTAGTAATAATATTAATACTTACTATTTAAATAAGCAAACTAAAAATTGTAAATCATTTAAAAAAATATGCGGGTAAACAGATATCCAATATCCGTATCCGAATCCGAAAAATTTATCCGACCCGTATCCGAATTTTTTTCAAAAATTCTATCCGTATCCGAATCCGAATCCGAGTCGGATAGAAATTTTTTATCCGAATCCGATTCGAGTCAGATTGAATAGCGGGTCGGGTCGGAGTTAATCTGACCCGTTTTCACCCCTAATTCGAATGCTAAGGTGGGCTGTTCGAATGCCTAAGTTGCTCTTCTATTCTTAGGCAATGATCATCGAATGCCAAGTTGGGCCATTTGAATGTGTGAACCTCAGACTTGACTTCTATTAGCTTATTATAGCAATAAGTTAATTACTCAACAATCCATAAACTACTACAATCTATAAGTAAGAAAACTACTACCTTATCACGGATAGCAACAACACACCATGCTTTCCTCATCTTGTCCTTAGGGTACAAAGTGGGAAAAATGGCTCATCAAATTGTCCTCCATCTTCCACATCGCCTCATCGGTGGGCTAGTGTTGACATCGCCGCTTGGCTAGGACCCAAATTGGCTCATCCATCTCATGATTTTTAGTAGGCTCCGACAAGTCAGTCCCTATAGTTTGACCTAGTCCGATCCTAGCCTTTAGAATCGAAATGTGGAAAAACATTTGTACTCGTGTCCCTTCAAGCATCTCTAAGTGATAGGCTACGGTCCAATATGCTCCAACAGTTTGTGTAACAACCTATCTTTAAAAAAAAACTTTTTGGGCACGACGCGACCGTCCACATTGTGGCCGCCTCGTGCCCAAGCTAAGCCCAGCAAATGAGAACTTTTCTCACCTGCCATGGCTAGCTTTGGGTGCACCCAACCGTCGGGCAAGCCAACCTGGCCGGGCCAACTAGGTGTTGCGAGGTCCGCAGCCGCCGCCAACAACCTCCCACCGCCTATCTATCTCTATTTTTCTTCTCTTCCCTCCCTCTCTCTCTCTCTCTCTCTCTCTTTCGGTCTCTCTCTCTTTCGGTCTCTCTCTGTCACTCTCCTCTCTCTCGCCAACTCTCTTTCTCTCTCTCTCTCTCTCTCTTGCTGTTACTGTCGCCGAACTACTGCTGCCACAGTGGCCAAGGTGAGCTTCTTTTCCTCCCTCCTCTCCTCCCTTCTTTTTCTTTCTCTCTCTCTCTCTCTTTCTCTCTCTCTCTCTCTCTCTCTCTCTCTCTCACTCTCTTGGGTTCACCGGAACTGAGAGACTAGCGAGAGGCCGGCTGCTGGCTAGCCAGCAGCGGCCGAGTCCCCTCCCCATCGGTTCGGTCCCTTATCTTCTTCTCTTCTTCTTCTTCTCCTTTCTTAGCTTCTTCAGTTTCTGCAATAGTACTGGGATGAGCCGAGCACTACTGACATTGCTTTTATTATTTATTTTATTTTATGTTTGTTTATTTATTTAGTTAGGTATTGCTTTCTTAATTAATGTAGATAAATTATTTAAACATTAATTATTTTCATAATAATGTATATTCTTCAACATGATGATTATTAATTATAATTAGTATAATTAATGATTAATTAGGTTATAAACTATTACGCATGAATATAGGTAATACTTATATTTATTTATTTATATTAGATTTATGTACTAATATTCATAGTATATTCATTTTAAGTAATTTTAACAATTTATTGTATACTATTGTGTATAGAATAAGATACTAGTCTTATTAATTAATTAATTTATTATTTTGCATAAGTAAGTAAATACTATATAATATCTAATTAATCAAGATAGAGTAAGAATTATAAAATTTATTATAAAATAGATCTTTTTCTATACTTATCTTATTTATAATTATTTAGCTTTTACTTTATAATTACATATTTAGAATATTTTAAATAAAAAGAAACAAACCTTTCTTCTTATGTTATAATTAGCATTTTATGATAATAGTATAATTATAGCATTTGAATCGTATCTATAATATAGATCTAGTTATGTAATCAAAAATAAAAAGAAGTGATTCTAAACCTAATAAACATTTATATTTTACTTGAATTAATTCTAATTAGATAAACGACTAAATTCATGCTACTTTAATATTTTTAGATTCCAAACCCCATTATTTGAGACCCTATCGACCCTATCGATGAGTTGACGTTTGATTGACGGATGTGAGGGATATGTTGTTCAGATCTTCTGATCAGATATGAGTAGCCTTATCCCTTAGATGCTTTTCTCAAATTATGTTATATTATATATTATGTACATACATGTTTTGACCTCCAATATGATTATATGACTTTATCTAGAGATGATTACAGTCGAGTATATTTTTATCATACATATAATTAGGCTGATCTTGGATATGAATATGATAATGATAAATAGAGATGATTAGATATAATTACACTGTTATAATTTTATATCCAGTTGATTTATAGTATGAGTATGCATGTGATAGATTAACATGGGTATGCATATGTTAACTACATGGTTAAAAATTACATTGTATCATTTTTCTCTTGATTCTTATTTCACCTAAATTTTTGTTATGCATTGACTTATTATCGTACTGGATATATGCATATGATCTGTCATTAAGAATGAAAGTATGAAATGTGATTGATAGAATAGTTGATAGAAAGCGTGAGAATACCCGAGTGGGCGCGAGGGTTAGGGCATGCTTGGAGATGATTGATCACTCGACATAGTTGTGATCTTATTAGTCTTACATCCGAGGTCGTTAATTTGTGTGCGCAGCAGATATTCGAACACATGCTGTTCGCTTGGGCATATGTGGCAAGTTATCCTCATGAGGTTTCTATCAACTAAAAGAGTGCCCGATCTGGATGGATGTTGATACCCTAGCAAGTGGTAGGGTATGGTTATATTTGAGATACTCCTTGCGAGTGGCAGAGTATGCTCTGAGCTTTCAGACATGATATTGAGACCAAGTACCGGGTATTGACTATGCACAATGGTCTAGTATGATGATAGCATATAGAGATGACATTAACAATGAGATGTTGAGAAATGCATATAATTTCATTATCATCTAATTACCTGATTATTGAGTGGTCAATATACATTATATATGGTTGCATTTGATATAACAACATCATCATGATTGGTATACATCATGTGTCATATTTGAGAGAGAGTTATGATAATAGTATGACATGGAGATTTGTTTATATATTATCGAGAATTATATAATTTTGATCATTTATGGCATGATATCTACTATACATTTATATATTGATGATATATTCATATACTTATCTATGACATGAAGTTCCTATGTGATTCATATTATCCTATACATGATTTACTCTCTATTTAGTATCACTGATTCAGGGTAAGGTCTATTCACCAAGCCTTTTGCTTATGACTCTCTTTATTTCTTTTCTAACCCATTTATATATGTGGAACGTAATAACGACTTGAGATATCTTGATAATATATTTTAGAGCGATGATGAGGTGAGCTATAAATGCGAGACGGTATAGATGATAGTTTATACAGAAATTAAGTTATACTAGTATTTGATATTTGTACTCCTTTGTATTAGATGATGATTTATATAATACAAGTTGAATCATAGTGTACTTTTGTATTAGTTGTTTTAGTTGTATCTTGATGGTTTGTCATGGTCTGTATGGGTCCTGCTAGATTATATAGTGGTTTAGTGTATATTATTCTAGACCTAGATATTTATATGTTAACAGGTTTATTTGGTTAATAGTATGATTTATTTGGTGATGAATTATATGAGTATGGATATGTTAGTAGGTTTTATTTGATGATGTCATGATTATATATATAGGAGTGTATTTGTGCATGACAAGCCCCACCCAATCTGTCGTGTGCATCGTGCATGCCGTGTGGGCACATGGGCGTGTACGTGCCTAATAGTTTGTACAGCCCAAAGAACCAATATGACAACTTCTGGTTTATACATGTCATAATGTCATCTAACAATATGGCTGTGCTTGCACAAAGACATACTCGCCCACTACAAACTCATGCTTGTCAATCATAGACTAGTTTCATCAGGCTTTGAGT